>NC_062577.1:13721071-14034523 GCF_022837055.1 Prionailurus viverrinus
TTGGATGATCTTTAGCAAATTGAATTTATTCTGCAATGAGGAAGAGTATATTAAATAACATGAGGTAACTTCTAAGACCCTTCCAAGATTAAGAATATATGAGTCCTGTAATGGGTGACTTTTATTCTTTTTTCTTCTAACAACTTGAAGTAGCTAGATACAGCCAAGATAACTTTTAGCTTGGATCATCAACAGTCACCATTCTTTAATGTCAATTTTTTGCACTTAGGTTGAGCAGAAGTATGTAGTTGCCTGGGAAAAATGTAGTTATGCATTTTTGTCTTTTTCCCTCCAAGATAAAAAGGTATTTTTCATGGTGAGGTGGGTAAAAGATTTTAATAGTATATTGTCACATGCTTGTATTTAATACTTTTCATATTACTTTCCCTTACATTTAGATTTCCCGAATGTGTATTTGGGAGAAGAAAGGTAATGTCGTCATAGGTATGAAAGGTCATTTTTATTATATGGAATGTTATGGCTTTATGGCCATAAATTCAGTTTCATTCTCTGACATTGTTTTATTCAACAGCATTTATAAGGCAGAGTGTGGGTTCTGTGCATAAGAAGCACAGGTAAGAGACTGTTAGTTAAGCTGACAGTCATATTGGAGAAACGTCAAAACAGTGGAGTTTAGCGAGGACGGGGCAGCATAGGATGTGTCTTACAGGAAAGCTTCAGAGTGTTATGTACCCTGGCCTAGGATTTCAGGTAAGGCTGCCTGAAATATCTGAGTTGAGCTGAAAGAAGGCATGAGAGACTTATTTTATTTAATTATTTATTTATTTATTCATTCATTCATTTTTTTAAATGAGAGAGATCTTTTATTTTTTTAAAGTTTATTTATTTAAAGAAAGAGCATGTGCAGTGGAGGGGCAGAGAGAGAGAATCCCAAGCAGGCTCTTTTCTGTCAGTGTGGAGCCTGATGCAGGGCTTGAACTCACAAATTGTGAGATCATGACCTGAGCCAAAACCAAGAGTCAGTTGCTTAACTGACTGAGCCATCCAGGCGCACTAAGAGAGACATTTTAGATAGAGGTATGAAGATTTGAAATTGTAACTCTTTACCTATGTAGACCCTGTGTAGGCAGCTCCTCATTTCTCTGAATTTTGCAAAAACCCCAGAGTAGATGTCATTTTTATAATTAATTCTTTATAAATCTTTTTATTTCTCACTGATAACTTATTTTTATGTTAAATATGCTTGTTTCTAAGGTAGCAGATTAGAAGGAGGAATAATTTAGAAGAGGTGAGATGTTGTTGTAAGCATACATACTGATAACAGGACAGTGAGATTGCTGACATGATAGCAGTGCAGAATAGAAAAACTATATACAAAAAAAAAGTCTAAAAACTGTAGATAGTTGCGCTCTGTCTCTTTCTCTCTCTTAAAAATAAACATTAAAAAAATTAAACAAAAGTAAAGGGGTGCCTGGGTGGCTCAGTCAGTTAAGTGTTTGACTTCGGCTCAGGTCATGATCTCACTGCTCGTGAGTTCAAGCCCCGCATTGGGCTGTGTGCTGACAGCTCAGAGCCTGGAGCTTGCTTCAGATTCTGTGTCTCCCTCTCTTTCTGCCTGTCTCCTGTTTGTGCTCTTTCTCTCTTTCTCTCTTTCAAAAAGAAACAAACATTTGAAAAAAATTTAAAAACTATAGATAGTATAAGGAAAACAGCCTTGCATAACCTAATTAGCTTTAAGGTATCCATTGTATTTCTAATAGTATAGAGTAATAATCAAAATTTGTCAGGTTCTCACTTACCAAGAGAAGGTTAACTATATGGTCTGTATAGTACATTTATGAAGGCATTAAGGTATTTATCATAGGAAGTTGTTTTATATGGAATATAGTTGAGTGTTGAACAATGTGGTTTTGAGTTGCACAGGTCTACTTATAGCAGATTTTTTACTGTAAGTGTAAATGCTGTAAATGTATTTTCTCTTATGATTTTCCTTTTTTATTTTTAATATTTATTTTATTTTTGAGAGAGAAAGAGTGCAAGTCGGGGAGGGGCAGAGAGAGGAAAGACAGAGGATCCGAAGCTCTGTGCTCTGTGCTAAGTAGCCTGATGTGGAGCTTGAACTCACGAACCCTGAGATCATGACCTGAGCTGAAGTTGGACTGAGCCACCCAGGCGCGCCCTCCCCACCTCCGCCTTATGATTTTCTTAATAACATTTTCTTTTCTCTAGCTTACTTTATTGTAAAAATACAGTATATAATACATATGACATGTCAAATATGTGTTGATTACATTATCAGTAAGGCTTCTAGTCAACAATAGGCTATTTGTTTTTCATTTTAAACAACTTTTATTTAAAGTTGTCAATTGTTGGGACACCTGGGTGGCTCAGTCGGTTAAGCGTGCGACTTCGGCTCAGGTCATGATCTCACGGTCCGTGAGTTCAAGCCCTGCGTCGGGCTCTGTGCTAACAGCTCAGATCCTGGAGCCTGCTTCGGATTTTGTGTCTCCCTCTCTCTCTGCCCCTCCCTCGCTTTCTCTCTCTCTCTCTCTCTCTCTCTCTCTCTCTCTCTCTCTCTCAAAATACATAAACATTAAAAAAAATTTAAAAAAAGGAAACCAGAGGGTAAACTCTTCAGTTATCAAATTGCTGATCCAGAATGATTGATTTCCAAAGGGCTGTGAATAACCGTGGAGTTTTCTTCTTATATATGACACACAGAGACCTGCAGAGTTTACAAAATACTAGACAAAGTTCAGCAAAGTATTTGCCATGTAACATTGGTTAGAAATGATTTGCTTATAAGGTATCAGAGTTAGGCTTCTTGACCATTTGGGTACCAGGTGTTTTTAAAGAGTGTGGATTAGATCTCTTTTCTCTGCTGGGTGGCTTGTAGTTGTGGTCTTAGCATAGATACCATCATCTGGAAAGCCTTCACTGAAACCGTAGACTAGTATACGTGTTTTCAGAGCATTCTGTTTTCTTCCCTGTTGTGATACTAACACATTGTATTGTAACTTACCTGTTTCTGCATTAGACTATGGTATAGGCTTAAAGAAAAAAATTTTTTAAACGTTTATTTATTTTTGAGAGAAAGAGACAGGGCATGAGCAGGAGAGGGGCAGAGAGACAGAAACACAGAATCCCAAGCAGGCTCCAGACTCTGAGCTGTCAGCATAGAGCCCCACACTGGTCTCGAACCCATGAACTGTGAGATCATGACCTGAACTGAAGTTGGATGCTTAACCAACTGAGCCACCCCTCAGTAACACTTTTTAAGTGAATTTGTAAACTATGTTAGAACTGAACTGGGTCTGTCATTAACCTTATTAAATGAAAATCTCTTCAAATGAATAATAACTAGTTTATAAAAATACAACCTTTGAGCTAGATGGCAGCAAATTATTTAGTTTCCAAATTGGATTACCAACCAGAAAAACTTTATCTAGCCCTTGTCAAGATTGTAATTGTTATGATGGCTGTGTGTTTATTTTTTTATTTTTTAACATTTTTATTTATTTTTGAGACAGAAAGAGACAGAGCATGAACAGGGGAGGGGCAGAGAGAGAGGGAGACACAGAATCTGAAACAGGCTCCAGGCTCTGAGCGGTCAGCACAGAGCCTGACGCGGGGCTCGAACTCACGGACCGCGAGATCATGACCTGAGCCGAAGTCGGATGCTTAACCGACCGAGCCACCCAGGCGCCCCAATGGCTGTGTGTTTAAAGTAGGTGGAAAAGATTGTAGAGTTTCTTTTCCTGGACCTGCTGCTTTCTGACCTTGTTCATTTGTGTTGGTGGTTATGCCTCATATTGCCATCATCTTTATGATGGGATTGTTATTGATCTCTTGGGGAATAAAGGATCCTGAATCTGACAGACTTACTAGCTGTGGAACTTTGGATAAATAACCTTACTTCTGGGTTTATGTATCTGTAAAATGAAAGTAATAGTAGCTCATGACTCTATGAAATTGAAGAAATAAAATAGGTGTATAGAAAGTGTATAGGGTGCCTGGTGTATAGAATGTGCTCTATACATGATAGGTATTATTGGCTCTGTTACCGAGCCAGAATCCTCAGTATGCCTTACTTTTAGTAACTTTAATTGACAACAGCAAACCAAAAAATAGGGGGAGTGAGGTGCACCTGGATGGCTCAGTTGGTAGAGCATGCAACTCTTGATCTCAGGGTTGTGAGTTTGAACCCCATGTTGGGCATAGAGATCATTTAAAAAATAAACGAATGAAGATTAAAAAATAGGGGGAGGGATACTTGGATGATCTGGGGAATGAGAGAAGAAATTTTATCCCAGTGATCTTGACCTCACACAGAAAACATGGATGGGGAGGGCCTGTGGCTTTATGTGAAGGCTTAGGGTAGAACCAGATTGATCAGATGTGGCATAACATTTATATTCTGGCTTAAAATCTCATAAAACAGATGAGTGGCTTTTTGTTTTTATTTATTAAAAATGCTTATGATACTAAACTACTTACTTTATTAGGTAATTATTTTTCATTGAGCTGAGCCCAGTTTATTGAAGGCTTATGGATTGTTGAATTGTTCCTTTGTGATGTTATGTTAAGATAATCCAAGAATGATATATTTTTTTCCCCATCTTTTTCTCTTTTAATGCCATAAGCTGTTGAGATCTGTACTGCTGCTACTGCCCCAGTGGCAGGGCGGGGGGCGGGGCTGCCATTTCCTTGTATCTCTTCTGTTTGCAAGGCCCTGTGGTGGTGCTGTGGGGAAATGTATAGAAGTACGAGGCGTAAACCATGTCTTTTAGGAACTTGACTGTAGTGGAGAAAGTAATATATACATGTATTAAAAATAACTGATTTTTAAAAAGATCAGAATTATTGGCTGAAACAACCATCTTATTCTCTGACCCCAATATCCCTAGCATCATTTAAGATCTATAGTTTTGCTGGAAAAAAGTCCTAAGGTGTTATATATGCTGGTGTCAAAAAGTAATAGGAAAGTTGAAAATGGAAGTTTCTGATTAATGTTAATTTTTAAATCTTATTTCAAAATCTTCATTAGAATTATCTTGTCCTAATTCTTTCACTAATATCTTCTAAGGATTTAAAAAATTACCAATAAATCTTAAAATGTGCTTACTTTGTCACCTTCAAATGTGATCATTGAAATGTTGGTTAATTACTCTAAGTAGATGAAGTGAAATCATCATTAAGATATTTTCCTGTGATAATATTTTATCTCGATTTGTGTATCACTTGAAAAACAAGTTTGTGCCATATTTATTATTGAATCTTTTTGTAATATCCTTTTTACTTAAATGGTCCATGTTGTGATAAAAAAAAAAAAAAGAAAAGCATTGCCAGGGTGGCTGGCTGACTCAGTTGGTGGTGCGTGTGATTCTTGATCTCAGGGTTGTGAGTGTGAGCACCACATTGGGTGTGGGGATTAATTAAAAATAAAATCTTAAAGAAACAAAATGGAAAACATTGGTGCCTCCCCCACCTTTACTCCTTGCTGTACCTCGAGAAATGCTTGGATATAAGAGAATCTCTAATCAGAATGTTCTCTCCTTCTCTTTTTCTGTTCCTGTTTTCTTGTCATTCAGATCTCTGCTTTTAATTTTCTCCAAGCCTTTTCCAAACCACCCAATCTGAAGTGGTCCCTTGATCTAGTCATACTCTGCCACGTTGTCCTCAAAATACTTATCCCTGTCATAGAAATGTCCTTCCTTCTTTCCTACCTTCCTTCCTTCCCACCCCTTCGTAGCATGTAAGCTTTTTGAGAGCAAGGACTTAACTTTTTCCTACTTTTGGTATCTCTCGAGCTTCGAATAAAGCACTCAATAAAATTTTGCTGATTGCAGAATGAAGCAGATATTCTTGCCCTTAACTAACTTTCAGACTTTCTTGAAAGTTGTTTGACTTCATTTTGCCTTGGTTTCTTCCTTTGCAAAATGGGTGGCGGGTGGGGGAGGAAAGATAAATTACGTTATCTCAAAAATCCCTGACATTTAAAGTCCTCCTCTTAGCTTTTGAGCTTTGAGTTCTGTTCTAATGGTATAGATGAATTTGTGCTGAGTTACTTACTTTCTTACCCTGTCTTCTATTGAAACCAGTCGTGCATATTTATATTTGCAGGATTACTGATAGTATTGGAAAATCAACTCTGATTGCAGAATCAAGTTCCTTCTGGATTATTTAAAGAGATTAGATCTGCAACATGATTTCTGTTTCTATACTCAAATAAGATAAGATTCTTTGGCATATCCAAGTATTGGGTTGAACTGATCTTTTTGGTATTTAAATCGGGAAATTTGAGTCAATTCAGGTTCTTAATTATTTTTAATCATGAAAGTTATTTACATGAAACTTGAGATAATATATGTATATACAATGAGAGTATATAACAAATGTTTGTACTAATTTCTGGAAGATGAGGATTGAAGAAATAAACTATAGTTTTTTGTTTGGTCCATGTGACTAGAATTTTAGACAGTTGACCCTTTCATTCTTCACTTGGGAAAGCTTTATTATTGTAAAGAACAAAAACATTTTTTGAAATGGGTAAAGGAAATGAGCAGTTGATAGCAGAGGAAATATAAGCAACTGGTGGAAGAATGTTAGATCTTATCAGTAACCAAATTTGAAAGGCTTATTAAAACAAAATGAAAGGCTATTTTATACCTATTTCAATTTTTTAAAGAACAATAAAGGCTGTATGGAAGGCTGGTTAGATTTTAGTAAAGTGGGCATATTCAAATATTGCTAGTGAGTTGTAATTTAGCAATATGTATCTAGAATTGTTAGAGTGCTCATAACCTTTTACTAAACCTTTGATTTAGTAATTTCACTTCTGAGAATATTCTAAAGAAATAACTACAGAAAAAGAGGAAAGAGATAAAAAACAGGTGTTTGTAGGAGCACCTGGGTGGCTCAGTAAGTTAAGTATCCAACTTCAGCTCAGGTCATGATCTCAGGTCAGGGTTCGTTGGTTCAAGCCCCACATTGGGCTCTGTGCTGACAGCTCGGATCCTGGAGTGTGCTTTGGATTCTGTCTGTCTGTCTGTCTGTCTGTCTCTCTTTGTCTGTCTCTCTCTCTGTCTCTCTCTCTCTGCCCCTTCCCCACTTGCATTCTCTTTCTCTGTCTCTCTCTCTCAAAAATAAACAAACAAAAAAAACCAAAACAAACAAAAAAACCCACCCCAGGTGTTTGCAGAACATTCAGAGCAGCATTTTTTATAATAACAGCATACTGGAAGCAACTTAAAGTCTTCTATTGTAGGAAATTTATCATCCATCTATTCTGAGAACCATTATATAGCGTGAAAATAATTACACTGGCTGTTAACATAAGGAAATGCCTGTCTTTTAAGGAAGGGCGAGTATAAAATTTAAAGTAATTAAGAAAAAGAGAATGCACTAAAATGCTAATTGTGTTAGTGTGATTGGATTATGGGATTTTTTCCCTAAATGTAAGTAAAGTTTATAATGAAAAAGTATAAATAAGTCAGAGTTTGTTAGCTGTGATAATTTGGTTAGTATAACTAGGGTTGCCAGATTTAGCAAATAAAAATACATGTGATATTTGGGACATATATGTTGGGACCCTATGCTTCCCAAATCATTGTAACTATTGTTTTTAATTCATGTAACTTTTGTTTTCTAAACTAGCTGGGAGAATTACTCCTATGGGCTAGTTTTATTTCAGGACCAGCTTTTGAGTGATGCTTGAGGGAAATATGGTTCAGTATGTGGAAAAAGTGATTTAAAAATCTTGTTTAACAAAGACATGGTGATATTGGATGTTGTCTGTTTACCGTAGGTAGAATGAATTTGGAGAGAAGTAAGGTTGGAGATAGGGCCATTTAGAAAATGATTACAGTAATCCAGGTAAGTGATCTAGTGTGGAAGTAGTGAAGTTGGAGAGGAATAAGCAGATTTAAGTTTTTGTGAAGTAAGATCAATAAGACTTTGAGATATATTAAATTTAGGGGTTAGAGAAGGAATCATTGGTTTTTGGGCCTCTATCAGGAGAGATTAAAGGAGGAACAGAGTTTTGGGGAAAGAAAATATGAGCTCAAGTTTTGATGTCTATGCAGTAAATATTATAGATATCTATAGGCAATATGACATATGGTTATAAAACTCGAGCGAGATGTTTGAGTTTGAAATGTGCTAATTGAGACTAAGTAGAATAGAAGAGACCCAGAATAGAATTGTCAGGAACTCCTTTTTAGAGATGGAAGAGAAATTTGTTAAAAAAAAAAAAAAAAAAGATTGTTTCTAAAAACTTACATATTTATATATTTTTTCTTCTGTTTATATTTATTCCTGTTTATTTTGTTTATTACATTTCTTTCCTCTATTAGATTAGACAGAACCACGTCTCTTTTGTTTACCTCCCTGTATATAGTACTTGGCACATACTAGGCACTCAACAAATAGTTGAGTGTATAATTAAAGTTTTGTGTATCTTTGTATTCCTTTTGTTCCTCATTTTAATGTCTTTTAGTTGGGAATCATTCTATTGTATGATCAGTTTTTCTCCATAAATCAGTTTCATACAGATAAGTTTTTAACTTTTCATTATAGAAAGTTTCAAATTTATAAGAAAGAGTAGTTTACTTAATGTTCATGTAATCATCTACATTGAACAGTTTTTATTTGCCATCTTCATCTCTTTTTTTTTTGGTAGGTCACTGCAAATTACAGAAGTTGATTTATTTTAGACCTAAATATTTAAATGCATCTTAAAAAAATTAACATTTTCTGGGGCACCTGGAGGGCTCAGTCTGTTAAGCGTCCGACTTCAGCTCAGGTCATGATCTCACGGTTTGTGGGTTTGAGCCCCGCTTTGGGCTCTGTGCTGACAGGTCGGAGCCTGGAGCCTGCTTCAGATTCTGTCTCTGTCTCTCTGCTCCTCCCCCACTCACACTCTGTCTCTCTCTCAAATAAACATTAAAAAAAAAACCATTTTCTTACATAACTATAATCACATTCTCACATTCTCACACCTAACTAACAATTCCTTAGATCATAAAAAGCCAAGCCCGTATCAACATTTTGCTACCTGTACCTGAAATGTTTGTATTAGTTTACTAGGGCTGCTATGACAAAAAACCAACAGACTGGCAGCTTAAACAGCAGAAAATATTTTTCACAGATCTGGAAACTGTAAGTCCAAGATCAAGGTGTTGGCAGATTTTATTTCATCTGAGGACTCTCTCCTTCCTTGGCTTATTGATGACTACCTTCTCTCTGTGTCCTCACATGTTCTTTCCTTTGTGTGTACATCCCTGGTGTCTCTGTGTCTTCCTAGAAGGACACTAGTCAAAATGGATTAGGGCCCACCCTAATCGCCTCATTTTAACTTAATCACCTCTTTAAAGGTCCTACCTCCAAATATAGTCACATTCTGAGCTATTGGGGGTTAGGGCTTCAAGATAGGAGAGAGAGAGATGCGGGGCTTGAACCCACCAACTGTGAGATCATGACCTGAGCTAAAGTCGGACACTTAACCGACTGAGCCACCCAGGTGCTCCTAAAAATATATATTTTTAAGTGTATTTATTTTTGAGAGAGCAAGAGAGACAGACAGAAACAGGGGAGGAGCAGAGACAGAAGAAGAGAGAGAATCCCAAGCAAGCTCCATGCTGTCAGCGCAGAGCCCCCAGTGAGGGGCTCAAACTCGGGAACCGTGAGGTCATGACCTTAGGTGAAATCGAGAGTCAGTTGCTTAGCTGACTGAACCACCCAGGCACCCCTGAAAGTTTGTTTAAATTACAGCATTTTGGGCACCAGTATTTATAGTTGTTGGTGTGTAGATCATAATACATTATATTTGGAGGCACATGTCTGATTGTCCTTGTCTTAGTGATGCTGAGATTGATCATTGGGTAAAGTGGTGATAATCTCTAATTGTTCTGTTATAAAGCTCATTTTTTACCATATAACCAACAAATTATTTGTGGTGTAATATTTTGACTCTAAATTTTATAGTTTTTTTTTTTTTTTTTTTTTTTTTAAGTAGGCTCCATGCCCAACATGGGCTTGAATGCATGACCCTGAGGTCAAGAGTCTCAAGTCCACTGACAGAGCATTGGTGTTGTTATGAATAGTGAATATTTGTCTTTTTTTTTTTCTTTTCAGCATTTGAACTCCTTCCTTGTGTTTGGCATATTCTCCCAATTTATGAGTCAGAGCTTTCACTAAAAGCTAAAAATGCTGGATGCTTTATTCCCAGCCCCCCCCCCCCCACACTTTTTAAAGTTTATTTATTTTGAGAGGGAGGGAGGGGCAGAGAGAGAGGGGGGAGAGTGAGAATCCCAGGTAGGTTTTGCACTGTGCAGAGCCCAATGTGGGGCTTAAACTCATGAACCATGAGCTCATTGTCAGATGCTTAACCCACTGAGCCATCCAGGTGTCCCCCCTTACCCCCCCCCACCCCAGCCTTTTCATCTAGGGCATGGATACATACCTAGGTCCCATCAGTCAGATACATGTATATCTAAAATTGGAGGACCTCTTAGGGCTCATAGACTTCATTGAAATGTGATTTTAGTGAGAGGAGGGATTTGTTAATGTTCCCCTTTGTCCTGTGTTTGATGCCAGGGTCTGGGAAGTGTGGAGAAATCTGGAGATGCCTTAATCATTTAAATCTAACTTCAGAGTCTACTGGTTAGGGACTATTCAGGAGGTAAATACTCCACTTGGGATGGAGAAAATTGTATGCACCTTGCTTTGAGAATGACAGAAGTAAAGTACTTTGGAGGATAATTTTAACTTTTATTTCTTTTAGGTTTTACTTAAAATGACGTTTTTGTTTTATTTCAAGGAATGTAAAATTATACCTTCAAATAATTATTTCTCGAAGTTTTCTGCCTTTAGTTTAAAATCCTGGGTAGCACATTGTAATGCATTTAAAGTAAAAGTGAAATTCTACTTTCCCCCTATATTGTTTAATAAACACACACATTAAAAAAAAAGAAATGAACTTATAATAGACATAGTATATTTTGAATATCTTACTGTGACAATTCTGTGCCAGCTTAATACCGTGGAACTTATTGAACTATTTTCTTTTTTTTTTTTTTAATTTTTTTTTTTAACGTTTATTTATTTTTGAGACAGAGAGAGACAGAGCATGAACAGGGGAGGGGCAGAGAGAGAGGGAGACCCAGAATCTGAAACGGGCTCCAGGCTCTGGGCTGTCAGCACAGAGCCCGACTCAGGGCTCGAACTCATGGACCACGAGATCATGACCTGAGCTGAAGTCGGACGCTTAACCGACTGAGCCACCCAGGCGCCCCCAAGAACTATTTTCTTATTAGATATTTAGATTGCCTGCCCCTTCCCCCTCCCCCCCCCCCCCAGGCCCCCGGGGCCAGTTGAAAACAATGCTAATATGCGTGCCTTTGTATTTTCACATATTATTGGGTATTTATTTGGGACAGATTTTTATGGATGGATCACTGGGTTGTTATGTACATTTTCTTTAAAATTTGGCTTAAAATTAAAAAAAAATTCTGATAGAGTTAAATGTTGGCTTCTAGCCTTTTTTGGACATTAATGTTCGGACTCATTTGGTAGAGATGAAAGGTGTTCCATTGAACAGTGGAATAGAATATTGTAGGTTGAAACTTCCAAGGACATTCTCAGCATACTTGAGTTTCAGGTAGAAGATGAAGACACAAAAATTGTTAATCTCACAAAATAAGAGCTAATCCTCACTTTTTCATTTTGATGAAAAATTAAGTAGAAATAATATTTGAAAGATTTGGTGATGTTTTGGTAAGTAGTTACATTATTTTAAAAGCTTTCCAGTGAGAAATGTAATTATAGTCCATGTTTTGATTTAAAAAATAATGTAAGTGATAAAAATTTAAACAGTTCAGAATGTCTGTATCTTCTGCATAGACATGTGTTCTCATTTCATTCCAACCTGTAGAAGAGCTAGTCAGCTCAGTTATTCAGAAGTTAATTTTCCAGTTTGTCATTTTCTATGTACTTTTTACTTTTATTCTCTATTTTTTTATTTGACCATTTTACTATTCTAGTATGGACATAGAAAGGGAAAGGGAGGAGAGTGTGATCATGTCTGGTAGGTGATGGGTTAGTTAAAAAAAAGTTGATTAAACTAGGGAATCATGAAAAACCTAATGTATACACCTTAAACATGTTAACTTGAAATCTATGTGTACCTTACCAAGATTTTAAATTTATTTTTACTTTATTTTTTAAAGTTCATTTAGTTAGAGAGAGAGAGGGAGGGGGAGAGAGAGAGGGAGACAGAGAATCCCAAACAGGCTCTGAGCCTGATGTGAGGTTCGAACTCACAAACCCGTGAGATCATGACCTGAGCCAAAATCAAGAGTCAGACACTTAACCAAGTGAGGCACCCAGGTGCCTCTTTTTATTTTAGAGAGTGAGTGAGCGGGTGAGGGGCAGAGGGGGAGAGAGGGACTCTTATGCAAGCTCCATGCTCCGTGTGGAGCCTGACACGGACTCAATCACAGGACCCTGGGATCATGACCTGAGCTGAAATCAAGAGTTGGACGGACACTCAGGTGACTGAACCACCCAGACACCCCCCCACTTTTTTTTTTTAAATTATTTTCCTTTCCAAGCTTTTGATGTAGGACCAGGGACTTCTGACATTCTGAATCTTGGTTTTTCTTACACACACCTCATCTATAATGCTTTATTTTAGGTTTTTTGGTGCACTTAGAATAAATCTTTAAGTTTTAACACGTGGGAGCGCCTGGTTGGCTCAGTCTGTTAAGCATCTGACTCTTGTTTTCAGTTCAGGTAATGATCTCACAGTTCGTGGGATTGAGCCCTTGCGTGGGACTTTGCTAACAGTGTGGAGCCTGCTTGGGATTCTCTGTCACCGCCCCCCCCCCCCCCGTCATTCCCTTGCTTGTGCACGCACGCTTTCTCTCTCTGTAAATAAATAAATAAACTTAAAAAAAATCTTTAACATGTGCTACAAAACTACATGTCTCCTTGCCAGTTTCTAAGAAATCTATTCTTTTTCTGATGTTCTGTGATCAAGTTGTATTGACTTTTCAATATCTGAAACTTAGGGCCTTTCCACATACTGTTCCCATAACCTGGAATGATCTTGTCTCCAGATCTTTGGATGGAGAATCTTCTTTCAAATGCCCAGATTCAGAGATGCATCTTTAAGTAGTCCAAAGTAGGATACCCCACCCCCTGCTAATACAACCTTGTTTTGTTTCATTCTACTTGCCATATTTGAGAAGTACATATTTGTGTGTTTGCTTATTTTCTGCCTTCTTCACAAAATTGAAGGCTGCATGAAGACAAAGTCCATATCTGTTAGGTTTACCATGCCTGTGCTTAGAGCAGTGTCTGGCATGAAAGGTAAAATATTTGTGGACCTAATTAATCAAATGTTTATTAGTTGCATACAATGTGTTAGACACTGTGGGAGCATTAATAATATGTATATATAAACATATAAAAAATATAACATTTTTAAGTGGAAATGTGTACATCAAAGTATGTATCTATTCAGTAAAATATAGGACATTTAAATTTTTGAGATGATAATACTAGAACATTCAAATTTTACACTAAAATAAATAGAATCCTTTTTAGAATGTAGGCAGAAATGTTGCTTTTAAAAATAGTTATCCATTTTTGATTGACACTACCTTGAGAATTCTGATCAGATGGAAAGCTTTGCAAAGATATGAAGATTGTAGTCACTATTTTTTAATAATTATAGCTTCCCCCCGCCCCCCAAAGTAATTAAGGTTTTCCTTTTGAGTCTGCATAGAGACACTTGCCCTCTGGAGAACCAAATAGGTTTAAAGTGTAGAATTAGAAGTAGAACATAGGTAATTAAAGCTAAACTAATATACTGTAATTCAGATTTGTTATGTCTTGAGATCTCTTGCCCTTAATGAGATGTGCTGAGATAAACAGAATGGCAGCATCATTTGTAAAGGTTTTCCATTTTAATCACAGTTTTGTTTTTGCATCACCAGAAATTCTCTGATCTGAAAGGACATACTTTAAAGAACTGTGTGTGGTTAGTGTTTTGCTTTTCCTTTATATTAAATCTGAAGGTGGTTTCCTGATTATGGGTAAGTGAATTAGTTTTTCAAATCCCATTATAGTTGTAAAGTGGATTTGGGTTTGGTATTTGTATGTTGTCTGATGCAATTAAAATATTAAAAAAATTCTTTTTGTTGTGATCTTGCTAGAAAGAAATTATTATTCTTTGAAATGTTTAAGTTTAACCCATTCATTCATTTATTTAACAAGTGTGATATTGTCAGATGGGGTGCTGTGTTCCTGACACTTTCCTAGTAGCTGGAAATACAAAGTTGAATAAAGGGTACTTGCTGTCCGAGAGGAACTAGTTGTAATTGATGAGATAGACACGTAAATAATTATGTGGTATGATAAATGCTAGAGTAGGAATATAAATTAATGTAAAATTTTGTAGAAGCACTATTGAGGCAGTGGTTGACTCCTTTTGGGGGGGGTTGGAGAAAGTTTCTGGGTTTGTTAATCCAGACAAATCCAGTTGTTAGGATTTTAACCCCTCCCCCCCCCCAACACACACACACATTTGTGTAAAATAGGGCTTTTTAAACTACCTGCAAAGAACTCCAAAGGCAAAGAGAGTAAGACTGCCCCTTGGAAGTTCAGGACATACCTGGGGTAGCTTGAAAATTTCTTAAATTATCTGTTTTATCTTAAGAATTCATATGAAAATTGCCTTTATTTGCATACTGATTCTATAAATATAGAAATGTTTTAATTACTAGCAGGAAAAAAAACACTACTGGCCTATTAATTTTGGAATACTGGAGTGAATGAAGAGTGCTAACGCTGTGTGCCAGTTTTAGCATTCACCTTCATTTTTGTAGTATGTTCCCAGCATGTCTCAGTTTATGCCTTGGGATGCAAGTGTACTGGTTTGAGAAAAAGCAGATTGGTCAGTCAGAATGTGGAACATCACATTCTTCCTCCTTTGCCTCCCACATTCTTGCTGTGTTCTTTCTCCTTGGTTTTATTTTATGACTGCTTGGTATGCCATGATCAGCTTGCTTACTGCCCTACTAGTTTTTATCAGCCAGTGAACAGAGAACAATACTAGAAGATTCTTGGGGCATAACCAAGGAAGTTTCTGGAATAACAGAAAACTTGAGTTAGGAGCACTCAGTACATGAGGAAACCATCAGATTTGGCTCAGCAAAGTAAGTAAAGGTCTAGGAGGGCTCCTATATTAATAAAGGGAAGATGGGCCAGACTGATAAGGCTTGGGGTTAGAATGTGGGGCTAAGTGCACTGGTAGAGTCCAATTTTTGCAACAAAAAAGCTGCTGGTGGTAATTTTTTCAAAGTGGCCAGACCAAATGGTCTGAAAATTTCATAGATTGAAGTAGGCGCATGTTAAAAAATAGATTATCTCTGAAACCATATAGTTAAACATAAAAGTTATGCTACTGACTTACTTTGTAAATGCTAATAGCCTTCCTGTGGTTCACCTGATGTTAGTATGTTTCATTAATGATAGCTGCTTGATCTCAAACCCCTCTATTTCTCTAACTGTATTGCACATGTCAGTAGGAGATTTAAGAGGGTCTAATTGAGTCACTTCTGCATCTCTCCAGGTTCTTAACTAATTGAGAACGGAAACATAGGCTCCGAATGTGTGACAAAATGAAGTATTGGGCTTTATTATTGGTAAAGGGCTGTTGGAAAAGTGGTGAGGATTCCAGTATTGTACTCTTCCTAGCAAGAAGTGAAAGCCCCATATAGAAGTAGGAGAACAGAAGAATCTATTTTCTTTTCAGTGCAATGAGTCATGACACCTGCCATAGCCACAGTCCCTTCAGATGGAAACTTTAGTCAGGGAACTAGGCAAACATGTTTTACACCATTTAACCGGGTCTCCCCACCTCCTAACCCACCCCACCCGCCCATGCCTACGAGGCTTGAGATGGGCATCTGGCCTATGAGCAGTCATTGTAGGAGACAGATCATTGCAAAGTGGTATTGATTTGGTTGCTTCAAATCTGGACTCTGTATTTTAACTAGGTGTATTAACTAGAACAAATTATTTAATCTTTTGAATGTAGTCCTTCATTTGTAAGGTGGGAATGCAATTAGTTCAGTGATTGTTGTGAATATAAACAAAAAGGTAACTAAAATGTCCAGCACTGTTTCATTCATAGTAAGCATTTAATAAATAATACTATAAAGTGATAACTATTATTTGTGAATTATAGTAATGTCAACAAACTAGACTTAGTTTATTTAAATCTTTAAAAATTACAACTGCCACATAAAACACATAGTATGTGATACTTGTTACATTCCTAAATTGTATTGTTAATAGAAAACGGGTATCCCTTCAGATTCATATTATTTCTTTGACTTACTCATTTCCTGAAAGCAAGAGGCTATCTTTGTATGCTGATGTATCCTATATTGCAGACTTGGCCATATAAATGTTATCCATATAGGATTTCATTTTCATGTCAGAATGAAATCTCAATAATGTTCTCTATATTTTTGGAGAAGGGTTGCATATGGATCAACTGTGCATTAGTTAATATTCTTTGAGGGTCATAAGTGTCATTTGAAATAGCTTTAGTTTATTACTATTTTGAAAAAGAGGTGTTATATAAGTTATATAAGTTATATAAGGTGTTATATAAGTGTGTATAGCAAAACCCAGAAAAGTCATTGACTTGCCTTAAAATTTATGTGAATGTTTTGCACATAATTATTAGACATATTTCTTGAGTGATTTCTTCCTGTACATTCTTTTAATTGGATGAGTTAAGGGAGATCCTAAGACATTAAGATTTAAATATGTGTAACATGGTAGATAAATAGTCCCTTTATCTATAGAATGAAGTAAGGTTAAAACATAAGTTTAGTTGTATATAGCCTGTTTGATGCTAGAAATTGTAACAAGAGCTAGGATTCCTGGTACTAAATTGTATTGTTCTTTGGGGACAGAATTCTGGAACTCTTCTTGAACCAGTTACTATTTACTGATTTGGTTTTAAAAATGTACTTGAAATGCTTTAAAACACGGTTATGCTGAGTTTTCTAAGTTGTTTGCATTAGGCCTGTCTCTTCTTCCCTTCCTCGTTTTTCTCTTTCCCCTCTCTTTATCTGTCACTAGTTAAGACATTTTATTTAAAAAAAATTATTTTGCAGAAGTTAGCTCTGCCTTATGAAGTATGCTAATCTAAAATTTGAGCTTTGAAGGGTAGAAAATACCTCATAGTGGAACTGAGCTGAAAGGACAGTAGTTCCTGTAGGGGATTTTGATCCATAACTGGTTAGAAACCAGAAAGTGAGGAGATTACGAACTAGAAGTTAGTATTTAGACTGCTGGAAAATGCCTTTAACTGTAGTTAAGTGGAGATATTTTCATAGAACCCAGACTTGGTCCATTATGATGCCCTTGGATGTCCTCATTGTCCTGACAGCCTCACTTTCTGACCGTTCCTTTTCTTATTTTTAGGGCACATAGGAATCTTCTACAATGTGTATAAGTACATCTTTTTGTGACCTGGGATTTGGGATACTGTTGTACTCTTGTGAAGCAAGAAGGATATTGAGAATTCCATGCCCCCTCCCCCCCCCAAGTACAATGTATAGTTACTGGGTAGCTATATCTAAAACAGATTAGAATATACTTCAGATTGTAGTACTTGAGTTTTATTTCAGGATATGTCAAATATGAATTTCATTTCTGTGTTTTTCCCAAGTGTTTATTTTCATCATTTTTTTTTTTGATAGGACACATTGAAATATGTTCTTTACTCACAGAAGTTTGACATATTTTGACAAAACTATGACAAATTGTAAAAGGCTTCATCTTTTCTTTTTTAAACTTTTTTTTGTTTTTAATGTTTATTCATTTTTGAGAAAGAGAGAGAGAGAGAGAGAGAGACAGACAGACAGACAGACAGACAGACAGACAGACAGCGCGAGCCAGGAAGGGGCAGAGAGAGAGGGAGACACAGAGTCTGAAGCAAGCTCCAAGCTTTGAGCTGTCAGCACAGAGCCTGAAGTTGGGTGTGAACCCACGAACTGGGAGATCATGACCTGAGCCAAAGTCGGACACTTAACTGATTGGGCCACCCAGGTGCCCCTCATTTTTAAACTTTTATCTCCTACTAATGGCTTGTCATAACATCAGGTGTAATTGGAGTGTGCTGGGACTATATGAAAGGCCAATAATATTTAGCATATTAGGTACAAATGACTTAAATAACATACATAAAGAAGTCAGAATTGAAGGTAGAGATTGGCTCTGACAGGAGGGAGGAAAATTATTTGCTAATATTTGAAAAAAAAGTGAAGTTCAGATGTGGAGTTAATTACTCTGGTTTCTATGCTGATTTTCTTGGAAATAATTTTCCATTTGTAAGACTTGATTTAAAGATGGTAATTTTGATGTAAAATATTTGAGTTTTCCTTTGTTCAGAAGCAGGAGAGAATTTCTGCCTCATTTTTGCCCTTAGGAAGAACATACAACAAATAACATTTGGCTGTGTGTTAAGATAAGCTGGAAAGTTGAAGTGGAAAAAGAAAACTCTTTGGCTTCTTACTTTGTGCTTGGGTTTTGGTTATAATTGGTAAATTCCCAAGTGTAAACTTTGGGAATCAAGAAGGGATTGCTTGTATAAAGTAGCATTACTATGTTTATGGCTATGTATTTAATATCTGGGCCTATTCATACCCATTTAGAGCAGTCAGTTTTTTATTTTGTATTTATAACTAATGCTCTGTTTTTCATGGTAGAAATACTTATTTTACTGTCATCTCAGCTGTAACTTAAGTAGATTAAAATAAAATACCTTTGGTTAAGCAATATAGTCATGTGAAAATGTCTTGGGAAAACCAGAATTTATCTTCCTATGTTGGAAGATAAGTCTCATGTTGGGGCATCTCTACCAGTTTTTTTTAGCTTATTAATTGATAGGATTAGACTGAACATGTTGGCATACTTCTTACATTTGAAGTTTAGTTTTAACTCTGGCTTTAAAATCTAACAGTAGTTAGACTTGTGAGCCAGTGAGGTCACTTTACTCACTTCTATGTTAATCTCAGTTAACAAGTTAATTAACATATATAAAGCTCTTGGCAGAGCAAATGACAAAAAGCAAAATAGTAAACGCTAGTAATAACTACCAGCTTCTGACTATGTTTACTAAAGGGAAAGCAGAGTTAATCATGCAAGATTAGCACATGATGATTAAGGAAGATTATACGATTGGTAAAATTGTGGCAGTATAAATTTCTGTTTTTGAGCTATTATGGACTCCATTTGTCTTCTGGGTCTAGGCTTTTTTTAATGTTTACTTATTTGGTGGGGGGAGAGAGAGAGCGCAAGCACAGTTGGGAGAGGGGCAGGGCAGAGAAAAGAAGAATCCCAAGCAGGCCCCTGAGGGGCTCAAACTTAGGAACCATGAGAGCAAGCCTGAGCTGAAATCAGGAGTTGGATGCCTAACTGATTGAGCCACGCAGGTGGCCCAAGTTGCTGAATTTTTAAAAATCTCGAGTTTTGTTTCCTTGTTCTTAGAGGGATTATATGAGAAAGAAAAGTATGTAGCACAGTGTCTGCTACGTGACAAGCTTAATGAGTGGTTGTAAGTGTGTGTGGTGAAGTATATGGCCTCTCTGGTCAGGCTGCCATGTTAGTTTTGGGACCTTGGATAAGTCATTTTAGTATTTGTTGTTTCTTCATTTATAAAAATGGATTAATATTAGATCTGCCATATATTGTGAGGGCAATTGAGATGGAAAGTAAAGTGCATAGTACAAAATAAGCACTCAGTTAACAGTAGGTATTACTACTGTATGCATTTTCTTTTAGGAGGCATTATTCCATAGTGGAAAAAGCAGGATTTTTGGAGTCTTGTTGAATTGCTTCTGAGTTTTGTCTCAGCTATATACTAACACTGTGACCTTGGGCAAATTACTTAACTATTCTTTTCCTGTTTTCATATCTCTAAAATGAGGATAATAGCTACCTTGTAGAGTTTTTAGAAGTATTATAAATACATAGATACTCAGTAAATGGTAATTATTATTGGTATGATACCTGTAATTCAGGTCAATAGTATTTTCTTGGCAATGTGAGCCAGCTAGCTAGATTTTTTTCCATGACACTGATGGCTGTCTGAATTGAGGACTTAGTCTACAGTCAAGTCAATTATGCTCTTTCTATGAAAATAAAACTTTATAATAACAGCTTAACATTTACTTAATATTTCCTTTTATTTAATCTATTTTTAAAATGTTTTGTTTTTGTTTTTTTTTTTTATTTATTGAGTGAGAGAGAGAGAGGAAAGAGGGAGACAGAGGATCCTAAACAGGCTCTGTGCTGACAGCAGAGAGCCCGATGTGGAGCTCCAACTCACGAACTGTGAGATCATGACCTAAGCTGGAGTCAGACCCTTAACCGACTGAGCCACCCAGGAATCCCCTATAATATTTTCATGTGAAATGCAAATTAATTTATATTAGGGTGTACTTTTTTTCTATTGTCTTACTGATTTTTGTAGAACAAAGGCAAATGCAATGTCTCTTTGCAATGTCTTTGGGTTTGAGACAAGGAGATGCTATTCTCACTTCCCCTGGATGCTTCCTATCCTCTGTATCCTGGAAGAGAGAAATCCTCACATGGGATTGTTTCTAGGATGTAAAGGATTTATAGAGAAGTGACAGTCATCTGCCTATTTGGGGTAGACAACTTAGAACTTGTCTTGCCTAGAAAACAGAGAACTCCTGATCAAAAGTGTTAGGTGAATGTTGTTACATTCTTTATTGTATAACGAAAGCTGTCAGTGGGACCAGGCAACTCAGTTTCCAGCCCAGGTCTGCAAAGGCATAAGCAGTTTTCCCATGGGAGGATCCAGCTGTTAGAATTTACTGAACACCAGTGACCACTCTGAAAAGAACAGATAATCAGCCACTCTGAACTGAAACTACAACAGGCTTTCACAAATTTGCGGATGTAGAGACTGTTTATGGAGGATGTTACCAAAGGGTCTGCATGTCCATTCAGATACTCAAATCCCATGGCTTATTAGGGTGACAGTGTATATACCTGGATCCCCCCGCACCCCCCTCCCACTTTTTGTTTTGAGAAAAGAAATCTTGGAACATACAGAAACTACAGCTTAGTAATAGATTCTTGGTAAACACAAAACTTGTGATGAATAAGTCATTTTATATATAATTTTCCTTATCTTTTTGGAAGGTTTTGCATGTAAATGTCAGTTACATGGATTTTTTTTTTTCTGAGATCTAATTCACATACCATAAAATTCTCCATTTTAAAGTATACAGTTGGATGGTTTTTAGTATGTTCACAAGATTGTATACCACTAATTCCAGGTAGAGTATATACATTTTTAAGAAAGGCATATCTTTTACCACATTTAGATGAACTTACCTCTGATTTTCTTTTCTGCTTTAAGGAACCCTCTTTTGTCAGGGGCCCCTGGGTGGCTCAGTTGGTTAAGCACCTGACTTTTGGCTCAGGTCATGACCTCATGGTTCATGGGTTCAGGGCTCTGTGCTGACAGCTTGGAGCCTGGAGCCTGCTTCGGATTCTGTGTCTCCTTCTCTCTCTACCCCTCCCATGCTCACGCTCTGTCTCTGTCTCTCAAAAGTAACTGTAAAAAAAAAAAAAGAAACCCTATTTTTGTCTTTGGGCTTATCTCTGCCTTTTATTAAGTCATTTGGAGTGTTGGCTGTAGTCTCGGTTTAGAGTGCTTGGTGGAGCCAATGGGTTTTCACAGTAGTCACTGGTTGGTACTCAGTAAACTCCAACACCTGGATTTTCTTTTTTTTTTAAATTTAATAAGAAAAAGTTTAGAGAGAGAACACGAGCAGGGGAGAGGGGCAAAGGGAGACAGAGAGAGAGAGAGAGAGAGAGAGAATGAATCTTAAGCAGGCTCCACACTCAGCTCAGAGCCTGACTTGGGGCTTAATCTCCTGACCTGAGGTGAAAATCAAGAGACACTCAACTGACTGAGCCACCCAGGCACCCTTATCTCTCTCTTTTTTAGAAGTTTATTTCTTTATTTAAGTAGTTTCTACCCCCAGTGTGGGGCTCAGATTTCACAACCCTGAGATCAGTAGTGACCTGCTTTTCCGACTGAGCCAGCCAGGCACCCCAGCTTGAGGGAGAGCTATCACCAGTTTCAAGAAGTCCTCAAACACCTATCTCTGCACTAATTTCATTTTTATTCTGTTTCAGAATAAGAGAAGATAGAAAATAATATCATTTTGGATGACTTTGCCATAAGGCTGAATGATGGTTATTCTTTGGCAGTGGAGCGTTTGTTTGATAACTTATTCACTTCTTCCTCCTGCATGAATAATTAAGTTTTACCATAAAAGTTATTTTTTTAGACCAGATAAAGATGTTTTTCCTTAGCAACTCATAATACTGTCATGCATGCATTTTTATAAATTGCTATAGTTCTCTTAAATAATTCCCTTCATTTTTAGAGAAGCTTTATTTACCATTCCATCTGAACATTTTCTTTTTTTAATATTTTTATTATTTTTGAGACAGAGAGAGACAGGGCATGAGCAGGGGAGGGGCAGAGAGAGAGGGAGACACAGAATCCCAAGCAGGCTCCAGGCTCTGAGCTGTCAGCACAGAGCCTGATGCGGGGCTTGAACTCACGAACCGTGAGATCATGACCTGGGCCGAAGTCGGACACTTACCCAACTGAGCCACCCAGGCGCCACCCATCTGAACATTTTCAATGAGATTTGTACAGGGCATTATAATTTTCCAACACATTTACTTTCCTTGGGCAATGAAAATATGTTTGTTTTTACATCTGAGAGAGATCAACAATAGTTACAGAATTTAGCTTTGTCTATTTTGTCTACCCTGTTATGTCTCAAAATTAAAAAAATGTTTTTTTTTGAGAGAGGGGGGAGTGAGTGAGTGGGGGAGGGGCAGAGAGAGAGGGAGACACAGAATCCAAAGCAGGTTCCAGGCTCTGAGCTGTCAGCACAGAGCCTAATGTGGGGCTGGAACCCACGAACCTGAGGTCATGACCTGAACCGAAGTCGGAACCTTAACTGAATGTGCCATCCAGGCACACCTACCCTATTATATGTCTTAATAGCAGGTTCTCTGAAAAACAATTTAGGTGTTATATTCCAGTTTACTGTTATTTTTGACTTAAACTAAAATGTAATTCTCATTAACTGCAAAGCATATCTCCTCAAGTTCTTTAACTTTAATGAAGTCAAAACTTTGTTTCGTTTCGTTTCCTTTCCTTTCCTTTCCTTTCCTTTCTCCTTTCCTTTCCTTTCTCCTTTCCTTTCCTCTTTCCTTTCCTTTCCTTTTTCCTTTCCTTCCCTTTTCCCTTCCCTTTTCCCTTCCCTTTTCCCTTCCCTTTTCCCTTCCCTTTTCCCTTCCCTTTTCCCTTCCCCTTCCCCTTTCCCTTCCCCTTTCCCTTTCCCTTTCCCTTTCCCTTTCCCTTTCCCTTTCCCTTTCCCTTTCCCTTCCCCTTCCCCTTCCCCTTCCCCTGACACCTGCAATCTCTTATAGACCTTATATCTCTATGCCATATTGTCCAGAGGGAGGACAGCTTCTCTCTTCTACTACATTCTCTTTGTGGGTTTAATCTGATGAGGCAGTTTAGTTCTTAAATTCTTTCCTGTACTGTTCAAAGGAAAATGCCATATTAATTGGCTTAAAGCTCCTTTTGGAACAAAGTGTTACAGTAAAAGGTATTAAGTTAATTGGCTTAGATTCAGTTAGAGGCCTGCCCCCTCTCTTCCTCCTGCATCCTTATCCCCACCACCAGATGCTCTGAGGCTGCTGTACAACTGAGGGAGAGAGAGAATGGAAACTAGAAAATACATAATATGGATGTTGGTCATTTGTATTTTTATGTTCTTTAGTTCATTTCTATTGGAGTACTCATCTTTTTTTTTTTTCTTTCCGTAACAACTTGTTATATTACCATTTGTCATGTTCCAAACTTTTGCCTTTATTTATCTTATTAAAATTTTTTTTAATGTTTATTTATTTTTGAGAGAGGGGAGCAGACAGAGGGAGACAGAGGTTCTGAAACAGGCTCCACACTGACAGCAGAGAGCCCAATGAAAGGCTCAAACTCAAAAATTGTGAGATCATGACTTGAGTGAGTCATCACTGAGCCACCTAGGCAACCCAACCCAAACTCTAGCCTTTAAATGTTGCTCTTATTATATAATATGCAGAAGTCTTAAAATTTTATAAGTTACATTTATCAGTCTTTTTATTCATGATTTCTTCCTTTGCGTTATGCTTATTTCTTTCCTACCCTGATAACAAAAATAGTTGTTTTTTTTCTTAGTCATTTAACAAAAAATCAAAATCCTTTTGATGTTTGTTTTGAGTTTGGTTTCTGGTAGGTGTCACTTTGAATTTTTTCCCCTAATAGCCATTTGTCCCACCACCTTCTTATTGAATAATCCCTCCTTTCAATAATGTTTTGAATGAACCTGTCCTTTCACAAATGCTTTGTAATTTGCCACTTTTATTGGATACCAAAATCTCATGCTGGGAAGCTCTTGAATTCTCTATTCTGTTTATTTGATTTGCCTGCAATTTCTTATATCACTCTTAAGTAATTTCAATTAATCTTTCTATCTGGTGATTATGCCTTCTTTCCCTTTCCCCATATTTTCTTGATTGTTTTCCCCCATGTTTTCTTCCAGATGTTGACACTACTTTATACGTATTTACTGAGTACGTGATATATGTCAAATTTTTTTTTTTACATGTGTTAGCATGTTCAGTCCTCATAACAAGCCAATGATGTTGGTGTTATGTCACAATTTTAAAGAGGAAGAAATTGAGATACAGATGGGTTTAATACTTAGTTTAAGAGCACATTAAAGCTGAGGAACTAGGAATCAAGCGCTGGTAGTCTGACTATAGAGCTCATGTCCTTAACCACTATCCCAAAGGTTAGATCATTGTGTGAATTTTCAAGTAACTTTTTTTTTTTTTTTAAAGTAATCTCTATACCCAACATGGGGCTGAAATCAAGAGTTGCATGCTCTACTGACTGAGCCAGGCAGGCACTCCCACAAGAACTGCTTTTTAAAGTTTTCATGGAATTAGATTGAACCTGTAAATCATCTGGCATCTTTACAATATATAGTTATATAATAGTCTGTTTTCTGAATTCTGCTCTCCTGGAAAATTATATGTATCTGTGTTTATTGGAGATTTTAAGTACTTAGGTAGAATTTACTAGTATTTTTTATAAGTACTGTCTGTATAAGAAGTTTATTCTTACTGGCTTTCTGAATGGGTTCCTCTCACCCTCCTTTTGGTGTAATGAGATACTACTGGCCTAAAAGAAAGCTATTGAATTTGTGTATTTTGTATCTGGCAGGCTTGCTTAAAAATAAAAACACATAGGGCGCCTTGATGGCTCAGTCGGTTAAGAAGCTGACTTTGGCTCAGGTCATGAGCTCACGGTTGGTGAGTTCAATCCCTGAGTCGGGCTGTGTGCTGACAGCTTGAAGCCTGGACTCTGCTTCTGTCTCCCTCTGTCTCTGCCCCTCTCCTGCTCACCCTCTGTCTCTCTTTTTCAAAATAAACATTAATATGAATAAATAAAAACAATACTGATCATCTATTTTCATAGAGAATATATTTCAGAAAATGTTTAAAAAATAAATCTCTAATAATCTGATAGATTTATGTGTGTGTGTAGGGGGGTGGATGTATTCTATTTATAGGTAGCTAAGAAAATGTGAAAACTCTAGATAATAGTTAGATACTGCTTTTAGGTTGGTTGAGATTCTTTCCAGGGATTCACGGTCCCTGGGGAGGGAGGCCCAGTTACTTTCTTACTGTACTGTTGGCCAGGAAGCTTTTGCATGGGATTATACCCCTGTCCATGGTAGCGGTGAAGATAGGCATTTTACTTGATGGGCATTGCTGCAGAGGAGATCTGGCCTTTTTCCTCAGGGGCTGATGATGTTATCACAGAAGAACAGGAAATAATTTTTGTCCTGTGGATATAAATTGCTGCCTTTGGCATGAGAAAGACAGAGTGTCATTATATAAAGTACAAAACTATCAAATGTGTGAAAGTAGAGAAACATTTGTAATAATAACAACCAGCACTGTTTTGTGTACTTCATGTGCTCTAAGAACTGTTATTTTTCTGAAATCTTTTATTAGTTGGAATAGATTTTCAGTTGATGCTTTCAGATTGTGATAGTTTATATAATAATATTACTATAAAGGTATGCTGGAACAAAACCAGAAATATTTTGACATGTAGTATTCTCATTTTTACATTTTAAACAGTCTATGATTGTAGCTTTGAAGTCCCTATTGTCCTGAGTATTTAGTGCTTTTTAATTCCATTCAGTACATATTTATATAGTGTTTACCATGCGTCAGACATTCTTTTAGGTGTTGGGGAAGCATCAGTGCACCAGACAGATCATCTGTTTTAGTCAGGGTTGGGGAATGTTTGTCAATAAATGAGCAATTAGGATCCCCTCTACTTGACATAAACTCTTACTGATACTCAGTTTTACTGTATTTTTGTCAGAGAAGTATCCTAAACAATCTCTACTCTAAAAATTTGAGTGTGTGTGTGTATGTGGTGTGTGAGAAAATGAACCTTTATGTTTGGCCAAAATGATAGAGTGTTTATGTACATATCTATTAATGAACCATACCAATTACACTTCATGTCTGTATCCTCATTTCTTAGAAGGCACTTGATTTGTTAACAGCTAATTGTCTTCTGCTTGAATTGTCTGTCAGTTTTTCATTGTATTTTGAACAGTTTTTGCTCTATGGATTTGATATTACACTATTTGGTGTATATAGGCTTTTGACTAAGAGATTTTTCAGTGTGACTTGTACTGCTTATCAATATAAAAATACCTCATTTGTCCTATTTAATGCTTTTAGGCCAAATTATACTCTGTTATTGAATCTGCCTATCTCAGTATCTTTTTTATTTTAATTTACCTGATATGATTTGTCCTTTCCCCCCCAACTTTCCATGTACTTTTAAGTATGTCTTTGAAGTATATATTAGCTTGAATCACATGAAATTACCATTTCTATAGGTCAAAAAAAGTCATGTATTGGTGATTTCATATGGTCCAACCATGGTTAGCCACCAGCTTTTTTTTTTTTTTATTTTATACTCATCATATTTTGAACCCATTTAAGAATCTTTTTAAAAAAATTAAAAAATATTTTTAATTTTAGAGAGTGCAATCAGGGGAGAGGGGCAGAGGGAGAAAGAGAATGAGAATGTTAAGTGGGCTTCATGCCCAGCATGGAGCCTGATGTGGGGCTCCATCCCATGACCATGGATGGGATCATGACCTGAGCTGAAATCAAGAGTTGGACATTCACAACTGACTGAGCCACCTAGGTGCCCCAAGAATCATATTTTATTTATTTATCAACGTTTATTCATATTAAAAAAAATTTTTTTTAACGTTTATTCACTTTTGAGAGACAGCATGAGCGGGGAAGGGGCAGAGAGAAGGAGACACTGAATCTGAAACAGACTCCAGGCTCTGAGCTGTCAGCACAGAGCCCGACGCAGGGCTTGAACTCACGACTGTGAGATCATGACCTGAGCTGAAGTCAGACGCTCAACCGACTGAGCCACCCAGGTGCCCCCGTTTATTCATCTTTTGAGAGACAGAGACAGAGCATGAGTGGGGCGGGGGGAGGGCAGAGAGAGAGAGGGAGACACAGAATCCAAAGCAGGCTCCAGGCTCTGAGCTGTCAGCGCAGAGCCCAATGCAGGGCTAGAACCGTGAGATCATGAACCGTGAGATCATGACCTGAGCTGAAGTCAGCCTCTCAACCAGCTGAGCCACCCAGTTGCCCCAAATCTCTTACTTTTTTTTAATTCTTTAAATTTTTAAAAATGTTTTTATTTATTTTTGAGAGAGAGAGTGTGTGTGAGTTAGTTAGTGGGTTAGAGGCAGAGAGAGAAGGGGACAGAGGAACTGAAGTGGGCCTGATGCGGGGCTCAAACTCATAAACTGTGAGATCGTGACCTGAGCCATAGTTGGCCACTTAACCAACTGAGCCACCCAGGCACCTCTCAGGAATCTTTTAATAGATAATATAGATACCAACAATAAGTAGCATTCATTAAGTTCTTAAATGTATTGTTTGTTCTAAGCACATTACTTATGCTAGCTCCTTTTATATTTGCAACAGTTCTGGGGGGGGGGTAACATGATCCTCCCTATTTTATAGCTTAAAAAAAATTAAGACATGGGGAGATTAAGTAATTTGCTCAAAGTCATAAAACTTGTCAGGGTAGAGGTTGTGATTCAAAACCAGTTATTCTCAGCTGTCAACGCTGACCACCTTGGCTTTGGCACCTATTAAGTTGAACTCTGAATGAGCATTCAATTGGTAGTAACCATTTTGTTCTCCCAGGTGTGATGGTGATGGTGGTGAATAAATCTGCATGAACAGGCTTCAGTTAATTATAAATGCCTGGTTCTTTCAGTAGGATTATACACCTCAGGGACTGATTCTAGGAAATTGACCTGTGGTTCTGTGCTGTTCTGGGGGAAAAGTGCTGAGATTGTTATCACTTACCTAGCAGCTGGAGGGAGGCATTCACTAGAAAGTCTTTTGAATAGTCAGGAAAGGCTAGAAAGTTATAAAAACAATAAGCAATGTGAAGAGATAGCAGATAAGGAGGAATGGGGAGCGACTGCAAGTGGGTAAAGAGTTTCTTTTTGGAGTGATAAAAACGTTTTGAAATTAGACTGTGGTGATAGTTGTACAACCTTGTGAATGTACTAAAACCCACTGAATTGTTTTTATTAAAAATTTTTTTTAATGTTTATTTTTGAGAGAGAGTGCACATGTGCGCACACACATGCACACGAGTTGGCGGGGGGTGGAGAGAGAGGGGGACAGAGGATCCAAGCAGGCTCTGCACTGACAGCAGTGAGCCCGATGTGGGATTCAAACTCAGGAACCATGAGATCGTGAACGGAACCAAAGTCTGATACTTAATTGACTGAACCACCCAGGTGCCCCTCACTGAATTGTTTTTAGAAAGAAGAAAAAGAAAAGAGCAATGTGAGCTTTTTGGCAAATGCTGCAGCACTTTGGGTGGGGACTGAAGGCCAGGGGAGCTTGCCCCTCTTATGGGGAGGATGTATCTGACTTACTACTTTATTTTTAAAAATAAGCTTTATGTTTTAGAGCAGTTTTAGGCTCACAGCAAAAGTGAGCGGAAGACACAGATTTTTGTATATACCCTCTGCCTTCACACATGCGTAACCTCCATTATCAACATTTCTCATAGGATGGTACATTTGTTAGAATGGATGCATCTGCATTGTTACCGCTCAAATCCATAGTTTACATTAGGGTTCACTTTTCCTATGAATTTGGACAAATATATAATGACATATATCAACTATTTTAGTGTCATACAGAGTGTTTTCATTGCCCTAAAAATCCTCTTTTTTGTTCTTTGCTTCCTCAGCTCTTGTCAACCATTGATCTTTTTACTGTCTACATAATTTTGTCTTTTCTAGAATGTTATATAGTTGGACTCCTACAGTGTGCAGCTTTTTCACACTGGCTTATTTCACTTAGTAATGTACATTTAAGTTTCCTACATGTCTTTTCATGACTTGATAGTTTATTTCTTTTTAGCTCTGAATAATGTTTCATTGTCTGGATGTACTACAGTTTATCCATTTGCCTACTGAAGGGCTGTAGGACAGAAGGACTTTGTTGCTTCCAGGGTTTGGTAATTATCAGTAAGGCTGCTCTGAATATCCATGTGTGGGTTTTTGTGTGGACATTATCATATTTTCAACTCCTTTTGGTAAATACCAAGGAGTGCTGGATTGTATGGTCAGAATATGTTTCATTTTGTAAGAAACTGCCAAACTGTTCTCCACAGCGGATGTCCACTTTTCATTCCCTCCAGTAATGAATGGGAATTCCCGTTACTCCGTATTCTTACCAGCATCTGGTCTTGTTACTGTTCAGGATTTCAGTCCTTGTAATAGGTATGTAGTGGGATTTCATTGTTTTAATTTGCATTTTTCTGATGACATATGGAGCTTCATCTTATTTCATAGGCTTCGTTTTCATACGATTATTTGCCATGTTTGTATCTTTGATGAGGTAGGTGTCTGTTAAGATCTTTGTCCATTTTAAAAATCAGGTTATTTTCTTACTGAGTTTTGAGAATTGTTTATTTTGGATAAGTTTCCTTTGTCAGATATCACTATTGCAAATATTTTCTCTTAGTTTGTGGCTTGTCTTTTCACTCTCTTGACAGTATCTTTGCAGAGTGGAAACTTTTAATTTTAATGAAGTCCATCTTATCAGTTTCATTAATGGCTCATTTCTTTAGTGTTGTATCTTAAAGTCATCACCAGTCCAAAAGTCATCTAGATTTGCTTCTGCGTTATCTTTTATAAGTTTTATAGTTTTGATTTTACATTTAGGTCTGTGATCTATTTTGAGTAATTTTTAAAAAATGTTTGTTTATTTTTGAGAGAGAGAGAGAGAGAGAGAGAATGAGAGAGAGAATGAGAGGGGGAGGGGCAAACAGAGAGGGAGACACAGAACCCGAAGCAGGCTCCAGGCTCTGAGCTGTCAGCACAGAGCCCCACTCGGGGCTCAAACTCAGGAGCTGTGAGATCATGACCTGAGCTGAAGTTGGATCCTCAACTGACTAAGCCACCCAGGTGCTCTAATTTTGAGTCAATTTTTGGGAAAGGAGTAAGGTCTGTGTCTGTATTCCTTATATTCTGGCATGGATTTCCAGTGTTTCTGTACCAGTTGTTAAAAAGGCTGTCTTTTCTCCATTGTATTGCTTTTGCTCCTTTGTCAAAGATTGTCCGACTATATATGTATGAGTCTATTTCTGTGCTCTCTATTTTGTTCTGTTCATCTATTTATCTGTTCTTTTGCCAATAACACACTATCTTGATTACTTTCTCTTTATAGTAAGTCAGGTAGTGTCAGTCCCCAGATTTTGTTCTTCAGTATTGTATCAATTATTCTGGGTCTTTTGCGTCTTTCTGTAAACTTTAGAATTAGTTTTCGACGTCCATAGGGTATCTTTCTGGGATTTGGATTGGGATTGCATTGAATCTATAGATCAAGTTGGGAGGAACTGACAGCAATATTGAGTCTTCCTATACACAAACATGGAATATCTTTCTGTTTCTTTAGTTCTTCTTTGATATCTTACATCACAGTTTTCTAGCTTTTCCTCATATACGTCTTGTATATAATTTTTTAGATTTATACCCAAATATATAATTTTTGGGGTGCTATTGTAAATGGTATTGTGTTTTTAATTTCACTTGTTCATTGCTGGCATATAGGAAAGTGATTGATTTTTATGTTAACCCTGTAGCCTGCCACTTTGCTGTAATTGCTTGTTCTAGTAATTTTTTGGTCAGTTCTTTCAGATTTTCTACATAAACAATTATGTCATCTGTGAACATATTCTTTATCCCTTAAAGGATAATTAAGGAAATTCCCTTAATTCCTAGTGTACTAAGAGTTTTTATTATGAGAGTGTTAGATTTTGTGAAATGCTTTTCTCCATCTACTGATATAATCATGTGATTTGTCTTTTGTAGCCAGTTGATGTGATTTTTGATTGTTGGATGAGTTTTGCATACCAGTTTTTGCAACTGTCACCCAGAAAACATCTCCAGATTGCTTGGTCTGGTGGCCAGCAGGGCTTATCCTTGTGGTCCCACAAGACTGTCTATATTTATGTACTTGAAAACCTGCTGCCTGAGGGTCTGGCTTCTAATCAACCTGATTCTAGGTGCTGACTAATATTCCCTTCTCCCCATTTTGGGACACAGACAGGTCTCAGCATATCCTCAACAACTGGGAGCTATTAAAAATAAAATAGGCTGAGGTACCTGGGTGGCTCAGTTGGTTAAGTGTCTGACTCTTGGTTTCAGCGTAGGTCATGATCTCAGGGTTTGTGAGTTCCAGCCCCCCATTGGGCTTGGTGCTGACAGCATGGGGTCTGGGATTCTTTTTCTCCCACTCTCTGACCCTCCCCTGCTTGTGTGTGCCCTCTCTTTAAATAAATAAATAAAGTAAGTAAGTAAGTAAGTAAGTGCATGCCCTCTCTCACCCCAAACAAACAAACTAAAAGAAAAATAGGCTGCTTGGACAATCACAAAGGTTCAAGAGACAACCAGTATGATTGAATGATAAGGTTCATCTCTTACATGAGACCAGTCTTTCAAGAGTGGGAGAGGTGGCAGTTTTATCTAAAACAGGAATAGGGGCGCCTGGGTGGCGCAGTCGGTTAAGCGTCCGACTTCAGCCAGGTCACGATCTCGCGGTCCAGGAGTTCGAGCCCCGCGTCAGGCTCTGGGCTGATGGCTTAGATCCTGGAGCCTGTTTCTGATTCTGTGTCTCCCTCTCTCTCTGCCCCTCCCCCGTTCATGCTCTGTCTCTCTCTGTCCCAAAAATAAATAAACGTTGAAAAAAAAATTAAAAAAAAATAAAACAGGAATAAACATAGAAAGTCAAACAAAATGAGGAAAAAGAGGAGTAGGTTCCAAATGAATAAGATAAAACCTCAGAAAAATGGCTTAATGAAATGGAGATAAATAATTTACATGATAAAGAGTTCAAAGTAATGATCATAAAGATGCTTACTGAACCTGGGAGAAGAATGGTGAACACAGTAAGAACTTAAAGAGTTAGAAAATATAAAGAAGTACCAAATAGAAGTCACAGAACTGAAGAATACAATAACTGGTCTGCAAAATATAATGGGGGAGTTCAACAGCAGGCTAGATGAAGCAGGAGAAAGGATCAGTGAACTCAAAGATAGGGTAGTGGAACTCATTCAATCAGAGCAGGAAAATGAAAAGAGAATGAAAAAAAGTGAAGCTAGCTTAAGGGACCTATGAGACAACATCAGGTGGTCTAACATTCATATTATAGGGGTCCCAGAAGGAGAAGAGAGAGAAATGGGCAGACTTATTTGAAGAAATGGTGGCTGAAAACTTTCCTAACCTAGAGAAGGCAATGGACAATTAGACCCAGGAAGTCTAGAAAGTTCCAAAAACGATGAACCTAGAGAGACCCACACCAAGACACATTATATAATAAAATGTCAAAAGTTAAAGAGAGAATCTTAAAAGCAGCAACAGGAAAACAACTTGTTACATACAAAGGAACTCCTATAAGATTATCATATTTTTTTAGCAAAAACTTTGCAGGCTTGAAGGGAGAGGCATGATATATTCAAAGTGCTGAAGGAAAGAAACTTCCACCTGGCAAAGTTATTCAGAATTGAAGGATATGAGATAAAGAGTTTTCCAGACAAAAGTAAAGGAGTTCATCATCACTAAATCAGCCTTACAAGAAATGTTAAAGGAACTTCTTTAAGCTGAAGACGAAGTTCCCAAGGTTGTAACAAGAAAACATATAAAAGTATAAATCTCACTGGTAAACATAAATATATAGTAAGGTAGTTGACTAATCACTGACAAAGTTAGTTTGAAAGTTAAAAGACAAAAGTAGTAAAAATAACTGTAACTACAATAATTAGTTAAGGGCTATACAAGATAAGATGTAAAAGGTGCCACCAAAAACATAAAAGGCAGAGTACAGGAGGATAAAATAAAGAGCTTTAGAATGCATTCAAACTTAAATTGTTATCAACTTAAAATAGATTGTTACAGGTTGTTATACATAAGCCTCATGGTAACCACAAAGCAAAAATATATAGTGGATACACAGAAGATAATGAGAAGGGAATCTAAGCATACCACTAAAAAAACCCTCATCAAATCACAAAGGGAAAAAGCAAGAGAAGAGAGGAATTACAAAGCCTGCAGAAAACAATAAAATGACAATAAGTACAGATCTATCAGTAATTACTTTAAATGTAAATGGACTAATTTTCCAATCAAAAAGCATAGGGTGCTGAATGGATTAAAAAAAAAAAAGATCCATTTATATGCTGCCTACAAGAGACTCACTTCAGATGTGAGGACACAAATACACTGAAAGTGAGGGATTGAAAAAGATGTTCCATGCAAATGGAAACCTCTCAGACTTGCCCACACTGAGCCTCAATTACAGTTTAAGTTTTCCTACCTCACCACTGATTCCCATGGAAGTTTCTGCTCCAGTGGGTTATGATTCTCTATATTTACCTGACAGTCTGTTCAGTTTTGGGGGCAGCAGTTTGTCTTGTCACTTCACCTATCTTTTGGAGCTAAGAACAGTTGTTGATTTTTTAATTTGTATAGCTTTTTACTGGTTATTAGCATGAAGTGGCTATTTCTGAGCTTCTTAATATGTGGAACTGGAAACCAGAAATCCAGCTTTATTTTTGTGTTCTTACATTTAAGGAAATTTGTGGTTTTTTGCCTCTGTTGATTGTTTTTGGTCACGATTAGTATAGTGCAGAATCCTTTCACTTTCATGTGACAGGCTTTTGGTTTTCCTTTCACATCCATCTGGCTTTATGTTCTTAAAATTTTATGTGTTTTTGCTGTTGCCTTATTTCTGCTATCTCTTTTTGTGTGAGTAGATTATGGTTCTTAATTCTTTATCCAAGTAATAGAGATGATGATACACAGTTTCTTTTTATTCTACTACTGGTTACATATGTGTTCTGTGAAAACATTTGTAACAAACTGTTTCTTTAATTTTCAATATGGAGATTCAAGATATAGTTGATTTTCTTTATTTGTGGTAGTTATGTTCTTACACAGCTACTACAAACACTGAATTAGCAAATACTAAAGTAGTTCCTAGGGGACATGTACAATTAGGTTCCTGTGAGCTTCTAGTCACAAGTTTTTATCAACTGATGAACACATTACCTTGTTTTATGTATACTTCTGTTTAAAGGGATCTTCTTTAATATATGTTTAACATGTAGATTTAGCTCATGGCTGAAGGGAGCTTATCTAATGTAGTTTTTTCATATGTCACATCATCATGTTCTTGTGCTTAGGAACACCAGACAGCCCTTCAGCACTATAGTTGGGGACATTTGAAATAGTAAAATGTAAAAACATGACAATAAATAGACTGTGAAAAGGACACTTGTTTAGAGTTTGAGAGCTGAAACAAGAAGGCAGAGCATTGCCTTGTTCACCTTCAGTTGGAAGCATGTGTATTGGGTGACTCAAATTTTTTCCCCACATTGTGCATGTCTGCAAATAACTTCTAAAATGCTGTAAATATTGATTTTGGGATTACAGGTAAGTTTTAGTAAGTGAATTTACAAATACAAAAATCTGTGAATAGTAAGGATCAACCATATCTGTTAACTCTGAAGGTAAAAAATCTTATGTATGTAAATGTATATCTATTTTTGTCTTTCTTGTTAGGGTTTTGTTGATAACTCTGTTATTTTGACCCAAACTGTTATTTTTTAGTGTGTAAAATCAGTTTTTTCAGGAATTTTTTACATTTAATGTTTTATGACTCATCAACAGTAGTTGTTTAGTCTTAGTACTGTGTAATCGATTTTATTCACTCTTTGTTCTTTGTAGACTAGCTTCCATGTCTTTTTAAATTTTGTTTCTTGTTAGCCTGAAATATATATTTGGGTAATTATCTTCATGAAGAGTTTATCATATGAGTGTTCTCTTTTCTGAATTTTTGTCCAGTTGAGAAGCAGTTGGTCTTGTATGTGTATAGGTATGGGGTTCTTGGGTTTTGATCTTTCTGTTTCACTCTGAAAATTTAAGGATTGCTTCATTATAATTTGTGTTGTACTTTCCCAGAGGAAAGGGTTATGTCTGAGATTAATAGAAGTCTGTTCTCCCTGGTCCTCCTCATTCTCCTCCCCTCTTCTCCTTTTCGTAGATAATTCTTTATCACTCCTTGTTTTTTTGTAGGATTTCTAAAAAACATTTTTACTAGGATGTATCTAGGTTTTAGCATGTTTTAATTATTTTTTCCTTGTGTACTCAAAATCTTTAGATGTCCCATTTCAGGTTTTCCTTCAATTAGAAACATTAGAAACATTTCATGTATATACATATATATACGTACATACACACACACATTTGAAACAGAACATGCTTTATTTAGCAAAAACTGGTGAGTGTGTATGTGGGAAGGCATGGCAGTAGTGTGCAGGGGCTGAAGGTGAGAGGGTCAGGGTGCATAGCATGGCTGAGATGTGACTCAGGATAGAGGAGCTAGAGATCAGAAGACTGAGTTGGGCATTCTCTGGTAACTTATCACCTGGTCTTCTAAAGGCTATCTGAGGCTCAAGAGCCCCTGGGGTTTCTAGAGGCCTGACCAGTAAGGAGGGACTTCAGGGACAGTCTGAACAGCAGGCAGCCTTCACAGTGGTCCACAGCTCCAGGTTGGCCTCCAAGGTGGGGATGTCCAGGGTGGAGAAAGATCCAGAACCTGAAGCATCACATCCTTGGCTCCATCATTCAAAGGTGAGAAATACCAGCAGCAGAGCCCAGGAGAGTGTCTGAATTTCTTGGTTAGGTTATCAGATTAGAAATATACTCCCTCCCGTCCAAAAGTGTGCGTGCACGCGTGCGCACACACACACAGATAAAAACAACCACAAGCTGTCTGGATCACTATCTTGATGGCTCCAGCTCAGGGGATTAGGCTCTATTGTCAAGGGAGTCCCCACTACCCTACTGGAATTAGACATAATTCTTAATGGGGTATTTGGAGGGACCCCAAGAGGTGACATGTGTGGCAGACACCAAGTATCGGGCCATGTAATGGTATCCACTGTCCCCCTCCCCCCCGCCCCCAGAGGGGCAGGTGTGGCACAGTAGCCCCTCGCTCAGCAACAAGAGGCAAAGAGTTGCTCTACCTAGAAGGAGGAGGCCCCCAGCTCCGGCTTTTGGGCCTTGAGCACCCATGGGTTGTTGAAGTCCCGGATGATGGTGTGGGCTGTCCAGCAGATGGGGATCAGGGTCAGGACTTCTAAGATGACAAAGATGATCCCAGAGAAAAGCATCAGACAGGCCTTGGACTCCTTGTCTTCCATGCAGGTGGTACCCTTGGCTCTAGTGAGGTGGACCAACGGACCAAGGAGAGCCAACAGGAGGGTGATGACGCAAAGGGCGCAGACAGTCTGCAGGTCCTGGGGCAGCATCAGCAGTGGGTTGTACACTTTGTACTGCATCTGGCCTGTGCTCTGCACCATGCAGGACATCCACGGCCCCTCCCATGCCACCTGGGCCACCATGGTGATGTTACTGATGAAGGCAGTCACCATCCACAAGGGACAGGGCACAGAATGCAGGAGCATTCATCCAGCCAAGCAGGGTTAGGATGATCTGCAGGGTCTGCAGACCACCGGAAGCCACAGCAAGTTTAAAGTTGAGAGGAGATGCAAAGGAGCCCACAGGGATTTGTAGGAGCGGCCGATATTATATATTTTAGAGAGACATTGTATAGTGGTTAAGACTATAAACTGAGGAGCCAGATTGCTTGGTTTCCAATTCCTGCCATGATACTAGTGTCTTTGGGCAAGGCTCTTAACATTTTGTGCCCTAGTTTACACATCTGTAAAATGGAGGTAATAACAGACTTACTTTAAGGTAGAATTAAAAGAGTTTATGTAAAGTGCTAAGAATAGTAACTGGTATAGTTAGGAATTGTTTTTATTATAGGCTTTATTACTATTCTCTCTTCAGCTTCCTCCCCCCGCCCCGGAATTGTTATTTTTTTAAATTTATGATTGCCTCTTTGGGATCTGATCTCATATTTCTCTTACCTCAGTGTTTGTATTTCTTAATTTTTTTGTCGAATCTAGGATAAACATTTGATTTTTTTGTCTTGTTTCTTTACTAATTTGTTCTGGTGGAATATCTAATCCAGACCTGGTGTGGTTTTGCCTTTGTTAATCATTTTATTTTGTCTCTGTGCAATTTCTCCTAATCTTCCTTCTTCATAACTTCCTGCTCTGGTTTCACGTATATAATTTTGTTTTGAGCGTCAGTTAGAAATTTTATAAACATGTTTTCCTGTATCTTATAGTAAATCTATTTCTGAAGAAATTTGGTTTATTTAGTCAAGTGTCCATAATTTGAATTGTAGTATCTTTTTGGATGTGAAGTTTTTTTCTTCTTCATTTTTATAGTGGAAAATTTCTGTTAGCCCAATATGGGTCATAACATAAGATAGAATTTGAGATGTATTATACGAGATGGATCAAACTAAATCTTTAAATAAGTTGAAGGTAAGTGATACTGCTAAGACTCCTGTAATAACTGAGCCAGGGTTCATAGTATCATAAAAACAATAAATGATAGTCACTAATATGTATTCAACTTTTTTTTTCTTAAGTGCCAGGAAGTATGCTCAGTGCTTTTACATGCGTAATATCATTTAATTTTACCCCAACAACTCTTAGGTGGATTATTGTTTTTGCTGTTTTAAACTTGATGAAGTTGAAGGTTAGAGAGATTTACTTAAGGTCATACAATTTGTAAATGGTGGAGGCAGGATTAAACTCAGTTGTGTGTATGCCGACTCTATTGGTTGAGGGCTTAACAGGTTTTAAGGCCTTAATTGTCAATGTTTATTAGGGCTTGAACTCTTATAAGTAGGTTTAGTCCCAAACTCAGACACTGCCCCATCTCACCCATGGTGGATGGTGGGAGCTGTGTTTAGATTCCTCTTGGTGAAAGAATTCCTCAATGCTCCATTTAATATACTTTGAAAAACCATGGAATTTGTTCACTTCTAAATTTGGGTTATTCATAAATAACTCCTCTGATGCACACAGGTAATCCTTCTCATTGCTGTACTACTTTATTACTTGTTTCTTAAGCAGAACACAGTACTGCTGATGTCTTGCTTTTAAAAAATCTGTTGTGGTCTATATAGATATTCTTGGAGTTCTGGGCATATGGTTGGCACCTTTTCCTGGAGAGCAGAGAACCACAGTTTGTATGAATGTATTTTCTGTTTTTTTTTTTTTTTAACAATTTTAAGATGGTTTTATTAATTTAAAATTTGAGAGAGACATGGTACGATTGGGAGAGGGGCAGAGAGGAAGACACAGAATCTGAAGCAGGCTCCAGGCTCTGAGCTGTCAGCACAGAGCCCGACGTGGGAATCCAACCCACAAGCTGTGAGATCATGATCTGAGCTAAAGTTGGACATTTAACTGACTGAGCCACCCCAGGCTCCCCTATATGAATGTATTTTCATTGTTTGCCATATTCCCTGTCACTTAATAATTGTTAGTTGAATGAGTACTGTATAAATTAAATTAGATAAGGAGATTCCAATAGTGTAAGTCCTTCAGGATGGGCATATTTAATGCGGTTGAATATGCATATCACAATCAGCTAGGATCTTTTTTCACAATACAGATTTTTTTTTTTTTTTTAAGTTTATTTACTTAGAACAAGCTCGGGAGGGGCAGAGAGAGAGAGAAAGAGAAAGAGAGAATCCCAAGCAGGGTCTACCCTGCCAGCACGGAGCCCAGTGCGGGGTTCAAACTCACAATCTGTGAGGTCATGACCTGAGCTGAAATCTAGAATTGGATGTTTGAGCAGGCACTGCTTCACAATGCAGACTCTTATTATGACTAGTCCTTTTTCCTTTTCCTATCCATGATATTTGGGATTCAGGAAAAGAATGGTTCTAAGAGGTCGAGTATATTTGGAGACTGTAAAATGATTGAATGTTTGTTGTTGTTTTTTTTAACGTAGGCTCCATGTTCAGCACAGAGCCCAATGTAGGGTTTGAACTCACGACTCTGATAACAGACCTGAACTGATGCTTAACTGAGCCACCCAGGCGCTCCATTTGAATATTTCTTTTCTTCTTCTTGTTTTAAAGTTCATTTGAGATGGAGAAAACATGAGTGGGGTCAGGGGGGGAGAGAGGGAGAGAGAATTCCAAGCAGGATCTGTGCTGACACAGCTCAGAGCCTGACATGGGGCTCGAACTCATGAACATGATCTGAGCTGAAATTAAGAGTCAAATGCTTAACCAACTGAGCCATCCAGGTGCCCCTGAATAGTTCATGATGAATAATTGCTGCTTTTTTTTTTTTTTTTTGATATTTAGGTGTTTGTGCTGTAATGATTAAAATGTGTATACGGTTTAGATCTTGTTTATAATAACTTTTAAGGGTTTCATGAAGTAATAACACATTATTGTCTAGTTCATTATGGAGTTATTTACTGTATTAAACCAGTCCTATAATGACTTTGCAGATTGTGATATTACTTTTGTCTTTTAGAACAGGAGAGACATAAAATAATCCCTAGGTTGAAGGACTTGACTTAACGAGAGCAAATTTACGATAGGTGAATTTTTAACTCTTTGAAATGTGGTATAGTATTTTGGTTAGTTAAGGTGATTGTTTAGGTTACATGAAAACAAATCTTTATAAAATGAAAATATTTGTAGTAATTAAAAAGGAATGAGATTATTTTGATCAGCAACAGGGTGCATTGTACTGTACTGGGAATTAATGGCATAAAAATATCTTTGGTACCTATTTCAGTTTTTTTATTAAGAATTTGAGATTTTCTGGCAAATAAGAGTAGAGGCAAGAGAAAAATCAAACTAAAATAGGTACTTGAGATGTTTTTATATAAGCTCTTATGTAGGTGGTAGCTAAAAATCTGGTATTCCTAGAATGTGAAACACATATATCACATCTTACTCTTTGGCACATTAGCAAGATAAGCTGGCATAAATAACAGCTTCTTTTCCTGATGGGAAAATTTTATGCCTTTTTGTACTTTTAGTCCATTAGATTTTTATCTCTACTTGAATGTGAATTTAAAGAAACCCAAACATTTATCTGTACACAAGCTAGATGGGTGGCTCTAAAAAAATTGTTTTGATTGTATAACCCCATAGGCTAATATCATTGGACTAGAGCAGACTTAATTAGCTGGGGAGATTGTTGAAACTGGTTCTAGAGGTGATAGAAATTATGTTTTGAAGGATTCAAGTTTTGTATATCTAGTTTATACTACCTTAGCATTTCTAAGATTTGAGTTTTCTATGCCTTAAAAATTTTTTTATTTACTTGACCTTTTCTGGGATTGAGATAGTGTTTGTTTCTTGCTGTATTTGTTTTCTAGTCAAATTGGTTCTTTATATTTTTATTACTATTCCTTCTAATTATGTTTCAGTGTTATTTGGTACATAAAATTTCAGCCACATTTTCTTGTCCCTTTTGATTATATTTTGCATTTATATGAATGACCTTTGTAGAATAAAGTATGGTGCCTTTTATCTTGTTGAAAGATGAAAAGCCTTTTGAGGTGGTCCCCTTTCTGTTCCAGTCATTCAAATCTGAGATCACTGTGCTATCACATTGCAGGCCATTTTTCCTTGACACTGAAGGAGGGCCTCACTTTGGTCATTTTCTTTTGTTTTAATTTGCTGTTGTCATTATGGAAGTTTCTAGGAACTGTTCTTTAATTTTGACATGTACTTTATTTTTTTCATCATATATTTGGGTGTCACGTGCTAGATGCTAAAGGAAATATAGGCTTTGTTTTTGTGGGTTTTTTTTTTTTAAACTGTCCATACTATTATTTATTTTTTTCTTCTATTTTGGCACATTTTAAGCATATAAAATACAAATTTCAAGCATAAAAAATTAGGGCGAATGATATAATATATAATCCTATAACCTCTTATCAACTTTAGCAGTTATCAAATGATGACCAATCTAGTTTCCTCTGTGCCCACCCAGATTTTATGAAGCAAATCTCAGACATCATGTTAATTTGTAAATATTCACTATACGTTTCCAGAAGACAAGGATTCTCTCATAACAATACCACCATTTTCATACTCTCAGAAATGTTAACAATCATTTCTTAATATCATTGATTTGTCACTGTTCTCATTTTCCTTGCATAGATGGGAAATTTGGTGTGGAGGTCTCTAACATTTTAGTTTACTGTCTTATTTATTTTTTATTATTTATTTATTTATTTATTTTTTAAATATATATTTTTAATGTTTATTTTTGAGAGAGAGAGAGACAGACAGACAGAGACAGACAGACACACAGCGAGAGCGAGAGTGAGCCTCTGAAGCAGGCTCCAGGCTCTGAACTGTCAGCATAGAGCCTGTCCTGGGGCTTGAACTCAGGGACTGCGAGATGATGACCTGAGCTGAAGTTGGAGGCCTAACTGAAGTTGGATGCCTACCTGACTGAGCCACCCAGGTGCCCCTACTGTTTTCTTTTAAAAGTTACCTCAGGGGCACTTGGGTGACTCACTTGGTTAAGCATCTGACTCTTGATTTTGGCTCAAGTCAAGCTCTCTTGGTTGGTGAGATGGAGCCCCATCCACATCTGGCTCTGAACTGACAGTGTGAAGCCTGCTTGGAATTCTCTCTCTCTGTTCTTCCCCAACTCGTGTGCACTTGTGTGCACTCTCTCTTCCAAAATAAATAATCTTTTTTTTTTCTTTTTAAGGTTAATTTATTTTTGAGTGAGGGAGTGTGAGCGGGGGCGGGACAGAGGATACAAAAATGGACTCCGTGTTGACAGCAGTGAGCCTGATGGGAAGCTCGAACTCACGAACTCTGAGATTGTGACCTGAGCTGAAGTTGGGTGCTTAACCGACCGAGCCACCCACATACCCTTAAAATAAATAAATAAACTTAAAAAAAGTTACCTCATTATATCTTAAACCTGTGGAAATTCTATATAATAACAAGTGTATGCTGGTTATTTACCCAGTGAAAGAAACTGTCAATGCTGTTATCATCCTTTAGAGGTAAAGTTCTGATCAGGCTGTGGGGTATTAGATGGCTCTTTGGGTTTTAGGAACTTTGAATTTACTCACCTTGGGTAATCTAATTCATTTATTCTGCAAATATTTTTCTGTCTGCTATATGCCAGACATTCTTCTAGGTGAATAAAACAAATATCCTTGCCTTTGAAGATGCTACATCCTAGTGGGAGAAACAGACAGTAAACAGTAAATATAATACAAAAGTAAATCAGATTGTATGTTAGAAAATAAGTGTTCTGGGAAAGAAAGAGTAAGCAGATCAGGATAAATGGGGGTTGGAAATTGGTGGTGGGGAAGCAGTATGAGATAAGACAATCAGGGCAGGTCTTTCAAGAGGATGAAATTTGAGTAAAGATGTGAACAGGGAAGTAAACATGTTAGATATCTGGTCGAAGAGTGTTCTGTTTTGCAACAGCCAGAGAAAGCATGTCAAGTGGTTTAAGAGAAAGCAAGGAGCTTGTTTTAGATGGAATTGAGACTACAGGGGGGAGAATTGTAGAAGATAAGTCACAAAGGTAAGGTAAGATGGGGTGGGGGAAGTGGTGAGGAGGGGTGACTTTATAGTGCAGACATGTAATGGCCTTGAAGGTCACTTGGCTTTTATTATGAATAGGATGGGGGAGCCATTGGAGAGTTTTGATCAGGGGACTGGAAAGAACTAAATTAGAAGAATCATTCTGGTTGCTTTTGAAAATTGACCATAGGGGAGCAAGTAAAGAAGCAGAGAGAGTAGTTTTGAAGGCCTAGAATAATATAGGTAAGAGATGATGGTAGGTGGGGCTGGGGCTTGGTGGTGGCAGTAATAGTGGTGAGAAATGGATGATTTCTGGATGTAATTTGGAGGTAGAACCAAAGTAATTTCCAGATGTTGTAGATGTAAGGTGAGGGAGTGGAGAGAGAGAGAGTTAGTTTGAGGAAGGAGAAAAAGAGAACAAGAGGAGTAGCATGACTGATAATTTTGTCCAGAGTAACTAGAAGGGTGGAGTTGCCATCAACTGAGATGAGAAAATCTGCAGGAGGGTGGTGTGGAGTGAGGATAGGTGGGTTAGGGGAAAGGTTGGAAGTATGGTTTCTGAGTATGTTGAGTTTGAAATGTCTCTTAGGTATCCATTTGGAGGAGACTACTATGTAGCTATGCTTGCCAAATAACGTGTTGAACATCAGCAACAACAATGAATGCTTGTTAAAAAATTAACTGGAAGAATCTAGTTAATGGAGTGGCATTAGAACCTGGGGCTCTAATACTCCTATCTCTGCCCTCAGTGTGCAGCAAGTGTACTGTGGCTTGTGATCCAAGATTCAAAGGCGTGACAACTACCAAGATGGACATCAACATGCACATTCAACAACATGAGAAACTGTCAGATACTGGATTTCTGAGGACTTATTTTTTTTTTATCACACCTTGCCTATTTAAAACCTCAGAACACATTTAAAAACATCTGATAGTAGGTGGGATAGTCAATAGAAATGGTTATGGAGTCATTGAATAACTTGTTCTTCTAATTATATAAAGTATCTTCGGGTTTTGTTTGCCTCGTGAGAGTGCAAATTTGTAAAGTAGAAAAATCTAGTACTAGAACAGTTTTTACTTTGAATTATTTTTCCAATGAACAGGGACTTAGTTTATAGTTTATAGTTTCAATTTAGCAAGGACCCTCTTCCCTTTTGCTTTTGTAGATGCATGACGTTATATAATAGAAACTCTTATGAAATGTTAGGTACATGTCAAAATATTTCCTAAATATTAAACTTCTTCAGATTATTCTGTGCCTTTGTGTTTGTTTTATTTGTGCAACACAATTTGGAAGTCCTTTTTTTAGGATTTCAAAACTTTTTTTCATACTACTTAACTTTCCTCATAAGCACCCCATTGAATCATTTTACTGAAAAGATTAGAAAGTAGTCTGAAGTATAGTACCTCTTCTTTGTTATAAATTTACCAAATCAAGGAAAAAAATACCTCTTCTTGAAACCTAGTTAACTTGAGGGATTTTCAAGAACTCTAATTCTTTTATGTGGCTCACTAATTCTTGCAGAACTAGACAGAGATAAATGCATAAAACATACAAACGTTCACACTGTATGCCAAGAAGCATTTGGATTTTATGTATTTAAATTTCTTCTGAGGGTTAAAAGGTGTTAAGTCAGGCATATCTCAGAAACATTCAGTGTTATACTAAACCCAGAGGGCTCTGTGCTTCAAAGACAGAGATCAGATCTTTGTCTGTAGACTTAATAGGAAAAGAAAAACAATTAAAAAATATCACTTGACTTCTTTTTTTTAGTTGTGTTGGTGCAATGACTGAGGTGTCCTTCATTGCTGATCTTGTGTGGATCAAATCTCTTAGTCTTTCTCTTAACTGTAGGAACCAGGTCAGGTTGCCAAGTTCACGAAGTTTTGGTTGCTACCTTGATTCTCTCTGCTATACCCAACAAATTGGTAATTAGCATTTCCTCTGTTAGTGCCAGTTATTGTGGCGAAACACAGTAAACATGAATTCACTTCTTTTTCCTCTTAATTCTGCTTGGTGTTATATTTTGGTATACTTTGATAGACTGTGTTATGTGAGAGCAGAAGAGACAATTGATTGGAATCCAATGTTTGTAATAGTGTAATAATTACCAGTCTTTGGAAAGGTAATATGCTAGTAAATAGATTTCTCAGTTGAGGATTTATACGTTTTGTTTCAGGCTCTGTAACTTGTTAGATTATTTAATTTCTCTGTGCTGTAGCTTTTTTTTTTTTTTAATTTTTTTTTTTTCAACGTTTATTTATTTTTGGGACAGGGAGAGACACAGCATGAATGGGGGAGGGGCAGAGAGAGGGGGAGACACAGAATCGGAAACAGGCTCCAGGCTCTGAGCCCTCAGCCCAGAGCCTGACGCGGGGCTCGAACTCCCGGACCGCGAGATCGTGACCTGGCTGAAGTCGGACGCTCAACCGACTGCGCCACCCAGGCGCCCCTGTGCTGTAGCTTTTTAAAGAAATATTTGTTCTTCAAATATTCAGAAGATAAATGATGTGTAGAAGCTAGAGCTTAGAGATCTTGGAGATTAACTAGTCCAATACCTTATTTTCAGATAAAACAAGTGTGTTCATAGAAGTGAGATGCCTTTTCTCATGGATACATTGGGCTAGAAAGAACTGTGATATGTGCTTTATGCAGTATCATACAAGATACCAAATGTTAGATGGTGACCCACATATCACAAAACTTCGGTTTTATTATATCAAGGGGGGATATAACTATACAGTGGATACTTGAGTGATGAATTCTTCTGTCTTGTGATGATTTTTTTCCCCCCTTGACCATATGCCTGTATCTGCTGGGCACAAAACTGATTATTAGTCTTAAGCCAAGTTTATGGGACTCTGAATTGTACAGACCTTGGTTTTCCAGGAAGTAAGTGACTATATAATTTTATCAACCTTACTCTTGAATAGATGGCATATATAATAATGGCAGAAAAACCAAGAGAAAAATATAAAATCAAATGCCATTAAAAATTTTGAGTATATTTTCAAAATATTTTTTGCTGGAGAGGATGTGGAGAAACGGGAACCCTCTTGCACTGTTGGTGGGAATGCAAATTGGTGCAGCCGCTCTGGAAAGCAGTGTGGAGGTTCCTCAGAAAATTAAAAATAGACCTACCCTATGACCCAGCAATAGCACTGCTAGGAATTTATCCAAGGGATACAGGAGCACTGATGCATAGGGCCACGTGTACCCCAATGTTCATAGCAGCACTCTCAACAATAGCCAAATTATGGAAAGAGCCTAAATGTCCATCAACTGATGAATGGATAAAGAAATTGTGGTTTATATACACAATGGAATACTACGTGGCAATGAGAAAGAATGAAATATGGCCTTTTGTAGCAACGTGGATGGAACTGGAGAGTGTGATGCTAAGTTAAATAAGCCATACAGAGAAAGACAGATACCATATGGTTTCACTCTTATGTGGATCCTAAGAAACTTAACAGAAACCCATGGGGAAAGGGAAGGAAAAAAAAAAAAAAAGTTAGAGTGGGAGAGAGCCAAAACATAAGAGACTGTTAAAAACTGAGAACAGGGGCGCCTGGGTGGCTTGGTCGGTTAAGCGTCCGACTTCGGCTCAGGTCATGATCTCGCGGTCCGTGAGTTCGAGCCCCGCGTCGGGCTCTGTGCTGACAGCTCACAGCCTGCAGCCTGTTTCCGATTCTGTGTCTCCCTCTCTCTCTGCCCCTCCCCTGTTCATGCTCTGTCTCTCTCTGTCTCAAAAATAAATAAACGTTAAAAAAAAATTAAAAAAAACAACTGAGAACAAACTGAGGGTTGATGGGGGGTGGGAGGGAGGGGAGGGTGAGTGATGGGTATTGAGGAAGGCACCTTTTGGGATGAGCACTGGGTGTTGTATGGAAACCAATTTGACAATAAATTTCATATATTAAAAAAAAATGAAAAAATGTAAAACAAAACAAAAAAAAGTATTTTTCATTTAGGGGCACCTGGGTGGCTCAGTCGGTTAAGCATCTGACTCTTGGTTTCAGCTCAGGTCATGATCTCATGGTTCGTGAGTTTGAGCCCTGTGCCGGGCTCTGCACTGACTGTGCAGAGCCTTCTTGGGATTCTTAACTTTTCCCTCTCTCTCTACCCCTCCCCCACTCATATTTGTGTTCTCTCTCTCTCTTTCTCAAAAATAAGTAAATAAACTTAAAAAAAAAATTGGGTGCCCAGGTGGCTCAGTTGGTTAAGCATCCAACTTCAGGGCAGGTCAAGATCTCGTGGGCTATGAGTTCAAGTCCCATGTTGGGCTCTGTGCTGACAGCTCAACACCTGGATTCTGCTTCAGATTTCATGTCTCCCTCTATCTGCCCCTCCTCTGCTCTCTCTGTCTCTTAAAATAAATAAACTTAAGGGGCGCCTGGGTGGCGCAGTCGGTTAAGCGTCCGACTTCAGCCAGGTCACGATCTCGCGGTCCGTGAGTTCGAGCCCCGCATCAGGCTCTGGGCTGATGGCTCAGAGCCTGGAGCCTGTTTCCGATTCTGTGTCTCCCTCTCTCTCTGCCCCTCCCCCGTTCATGCTCTGTCTCTCTCTGTCCCAAAAATAAATAAACGTTGAAAAAAAAATTAAAAAAAAATAAATAAACTTAAAAAAACATTTTTTAAGGGGGTACCTGGGTGGCTCAGTTGGTTGGGCATCCGACTTTGGCTCAGGTCATGATCCAGTGGTTTGTGGGTTCAGGCCCCACATTGGGCTCTGTGCTAAGGGCTCAGAGCCTTGAGCCTGCTTCGGATTCTGTCTCCTCCTCTCTCTGTCCTTCCCCAGCTTGCACTCTTCCAACTAAGCCAGCCAGACACCCCTTTAAGTGAAGGTATTTAAAAACAGGTCAATGAATTAGTCAACCATTGTTGTGGCAATGCTACATAATAATGCTGAAATGTTTGCTGGCTTACAAAACAAATATTTAGGTTTTTAACTCATGGGTCTGTGGGTCTGGAGGGAGACTCTACCTCTTTCTGTGTATTGGATTCGGGTCTTTTTCACAAGTTGCATTTTGAGTCTTTTGGCTTCTTGGTCCACTATCATCATCATCATCATCATCTTCCTTTTTTTTTTTTTTTTTAATTAAAAAAAAAATTTTTTTTAAAGTTTGTTTATTTTGAGAGAGAGAGAGCACAGTCGGGGGAGGGCAGAGACAGAGGAAGAGAGAGAATCCCAAGCAGGCTGTGTGCCGCCAGCACAGAGCCCGATATGGGGCTCGAGCCCACGAAACTGAGATCATGACCTGAGTCAAAATCAGGAGTCAGATGCCCAGTTGACTGAGCCACCCAGGTGCCCCTCTATTGCCTTTTAAACCATCCTTTGTAAGTACCACTTGTATTCTTCTCTTCCTCTGGTAATTATTTCAAGTAAGTCATTTCTCCCCTTTTTTTATTTCATCAGATCAAGTATACTGTTTATCTGGGGAATTGTCAAATTTTTATATACTATCTTCATTCACCTAGATTTTTGTCCTTATATTTACTATATGAAACTTATTAAAATATATCTTTTATGTCTTTTTGCTTGCATATAATTATATTAGGACTTATTAGGTTTCATGTGACAGAAACTCAACTTAAACTAACTTATGGGGCACCTGGGTGGCTCAGTTGGTAAAGTTTCTGTCTTTGGCTCAGGCCATGATCTCACAGTTTGTGAGTTCAAGCCCCGTGTTGGGCTCTGTGCTGACATCTCGGAGCCTGGAGCCTGCTTTGGATTCTGTGTCTCCTTCTCTCTCTGTCCTTCTTTGACTTATGCTCTGTCTCTCTCAAAAATAAATAAACAAAAAAAAAAATTTAACTTAATGCAGGGGTGCCTGGGTGGCTCAGTTGGTTAAGCACCGACTTCAGCTCAGGTCTAGATCTCTTGGTTTGTGAGTTTGAGCCCTGTGTCAGGCTCTGTGCTGACAGCTCAGAGCCTGGAGCCTGCTTCAGATTCTGTGTCTTCCCCTCTCTCTGCCACTCCCCGACTCACACTCTGTCTCTCAAAAATGAATAAATATTTAAAAAAATTTATTAAACTAACTTATGGAAAAATAATTTATTGAAAGGGATATTTCATAGAATTAAAGAAATAGTGGGTTTACCAAGACTGAGGTTTGGAACAGATAGAGCTATACCTCAGGATTGTCTCAAACAAAATGGTAGGGACTCGACTAAGACTCTCCTGCTTGTCTGGCTTTAGGATATACTTATCTCTTTCATTGCATATTGACCTTCTTCATATGGGAGAAAACATGGGTACCAACAATTCTTAGTTTATCTAAGAATAACTGTCATGGTGAAGTCTTTGGTCACCAGTCCAAAAATCTTAGCAATTGGGTTAATTGGTCTAAGTAGTTTGGATTCAGTGCCCATCTTTGGAACTGTTTGGCCATGGTGTTGAGGTTTCTATAAAAACCATGAGATTTGAACAGAGGGAAGGCTTATTTTCAGAAAAAAAGGTATTGTGATTATTGCTGGACAAAAAAAAAAATAGGTATCCACTAAAGTAATGTGAATTACTAAGGCCCTTTTGTGCCCCTTTGTGCAGGAGTATACTTGCATACATCTATTCATGTTGGTGTGGCTCTTGCCTGAGAACTGGAATAATGGATGGACTGTTTAGTAAATAGGAACTATGGTAGTTTTTTTTTTTTTCCCTCAAGACTGGTTTATTTTTTATTTTTTTAATTTATTTTATTTTATTTTTTTTTAATTTTTTAATTTTTTAATTTTTTATTTTTTTTATATATGAAATTTATTGTCACATTGGTTTCCATACAACACCCAGTGCTCATCCAAAAAGGTGCCCTCCTCAATACCCATCACCCACCCTCTCCTCCCTCCCACCCCCCATCAACCCTCAGTTTGTTCTCAGTTTTTAACAGTCTCTTATGCTTTGGCTGTCTCCCACTCTAACCTCTTTTTTTTTTTTTTCCTTCCCCTCCCCCATGGGTTCCTGTTAAGTTTCTCAGGATCTACATAAGAGTGAAACCATATGGTATCTGTCTTTCTCTGTATGGCTTATTTCACTTAGCATCACACTCTCCAGTTCCATCCACGTTGCTACAAAAGGCCATATTTCATTCTTTCTCATTGCCACGTAATATTCCATTGTGTATATAAACCACAATTTCTTTATCCATTCATCAGTTGATGGACATTTAGGCTCTTTCCATAATTTGGCTATTGTTGAGAGTGCTGCTATGAACATTGGGGTACAAGTGGCCCTATGCATCAGTACTCCTGTATCCCTTGGATAAATTCCTAGCAGTGCTATTGCTGGGTCATAGGGTAGGTCTATTTTTAATTTTCTGAGGAACCTCCACACTGTTTTCCAGAGCGGCTGCACCAATTTGCATTCCCACCAACAGTGCAAGAGGGTTCCTGTTTCTCCACATCCTCTCCAGCATCTATAGTCTCCTGATTTGTTCATTTTGGCCACTCTGACTGGCGTGAGGTGATACCTGAGTGTGGTTTTGATTTGTATTTCCCTGATAAGGAGTGACGCTGAGCATCTTTTCATGTGCCTGTTGGCCATCCGGATGTCTTCTTTAGAGAAGTGTCTATTCATGTTTTCTGCCCATTTCTTCACTGGGTTATTTGTTTTTCGGGTGTGGAGTTTGGTGAGCTCTTTATAGATTTTGGATACTAGCCCTTTGTCCGATATGTCATTTGCAAATATCTGTTCCCATTCCGTTGGTTGCCTTTTAGTTTTGTTGGTTGTTTCCTTTGCTGTGCAGAAGCTTTTTATCGTCATAAGGTCCCAGTAATTCACTTTTGCTTTTAATTCCCTTGCCTTTGGGGATGTGTCGAGTAAGAGATTGCTACGGCTTAGGTCAGAGAGGTCTTTTCCTGCTTTCTCCTCTAAGGTTTTGATGGTTTCCTGTCTGACATTTAGGTCCTTTATCCATTTTGAGTTTATTTTTGTGAATGGTGTGAGAAAGTGGTCTAGTTTCAACCTTCTGCATGTTGCTGTCCAGTTCTCCCAGCACCATTTGTTAAAGAGACTGTCTTTTTTCCATTGTATGTTCTTTCCTGCTTTGTCAAAGATGAGTTGGCCATACGTTTGTGGGTCTAGTTCTGGGGTTTCTATTCTATTCCATTGGTCTATGTATCTGTTTTTGTGCCAATACCATGCTGTCTTGATGATGACAGCTTTGTAGTAGAGGCTAAAGTCTGGGGTTGTGATGCCTCCTGCTTTGGTCTTCTTCTTCAAAATTCCTTTGGCTATTCGGGGCCTTTTGTGGTTCCATATGAATTTTAGGATTGCTTGTTCTAGTTTCGAGAAGAATGCTGGTGCAATTTTGATTGGGATTGCATTGAATGTGTAGATAGCTTTGGGTAGTATTGACATTTTGACAATATTTATTCTTCCAATCCATGAGCAGGGAATGTCTTTCCATTTCTTTAAATCTTCTTCAATACCTTCATAAGCTTTCTATAGTTTTCAGCATACAGATCCTTTACATCCGGATGGTTTTTTTTTTTAAAGCACAGAATAATTATAGTTGGTAAATGTTGTTCCAGATTATTCATGTCTGTTTTCTTATTGTAAATTAAGACTATTTCCTGTTTCCAGTGTTGTAACAGGCCTACTATAGTCATTTGAATTCTCATGCCTAATAGAACTTGCAGCTTATCTTGTCCAATTTTGACTCACACTCATATATTCAGGGTTCTATTTTAGTTCAAGAGCTACTTGAAAATGAATAGGTGCAAACACATAATCTAAAAGCAAGAAGCTGGCTAACCACATTTGGCACGAAAAGAAATTGGACCATGTGCACCACGATTTTATACTTTTGAATGTGTTCAGTTATTTTGGGAAGAAGATAGCTTCCAGTTAGACTCTGCTAAATGTTGCTACACTGTTTCTAGTGTATATGTGAAAATTGTAGTTTTAGGCATCCAAGTGAGGTGTTAATTTAAAATATATTGCTCATTTCACAAAAATGATGTGGACTTAAAGTGAGAATTAAAAGCCATTTCACTGGGTAGAATTGGTAGAATTGCTATCGGTGTGGGGATAAGCGTGTATTTAAGTGATTCAGTCAATCAAAACTATTTATTGAACTCCTTTGAGAAGGGAAAAAGGGGATGAATAGAAAAAACATACATCAGATTTTCTGTAGGACTGATAAGTTTCCTGTCCCTTATTCTCTTGTACCTTTAAAATGCCTAAAGAATAAAAATGTGTATGCCAACACTGTAGTTCCCAGTATTTTTTTTTTTTTTAATATCTGAAGAGACATAACATTTTTTTTGGTCCGATTTTACAGTCTAACTTTTGGATTATGATAGGGTAGCCTTTTAACCAAATGCCTTTAAAAGTCGTTTTGCTTTTGTGCACTGGTCTGTTTTACATGCTGAGTTGAAATGGATGTATTAGTCTTGAGTTCATAGAACAGTGAGCTCCGTATTATTTAAAAGACCCCTGCAAGTTTTCCAGCTGCTCTTTCTTTTGACTGGAAGAAATAATAGTAGATTGCCATAAAGAGACAGTAGTAACATTAGCATATTAGCATATTGCTTCATAGTAGTAGATTTAATAAATTATGTTTTGAATTGACTTGTGAAATGGAATTCTTCAGCACATCACATGGAATGAGAATCTTAAGATTAAGTGACTTTAGAATTCATTCAGTCCAACTTCCTATCTGATTGCGGAGTCCGTTCTGCTACATCCAAGATAATTGACTTGTTTATTAAGCAGATATTTTTTGAGCCCATGTTATCTGTGCTGGCACTGTGCTGGGGATGTGTTGGTGAGTAAGATAAAGATAGACATGGTCCCTGCATGTCCCCTAACAACTTGTAGTTGAGTGCTCAGTTGGTCATTCGTCTTAGCAGGTAGGGAAAAATTGACATGTTGACAACATTGAGCTTCTAATCCATGAACATTGAGTATCTCTTAATTTGTTTAGATCTTTTAAATTTCTTTCATCAGTGTTTTATAGATTTATTACTTATAGATCTTATATGTATCTTATTAAGTTTATGCCTGAGTATTTCATCTTTTTGTGATATGGTAAATGGTACTGCTTTTTTAAAACTTCAGTTCCAATTGTTGACTGTATGTAGGGAAGAAATCGACATTTGTTTACCTTGTATCCTGTGACCTTCCTATACTTATTAATTGTAGGAAGTTGTTTTTGTTTTTGTAGATTCTTTGGGATTTTCTACATAGATAATTATGTAATCTGTGAATAGAGACTGTTTCATTCTTCCTTTACGATCTCTATACTTTTATTTATTGTGTTGAATCAGAGTGGTGAGAGAGGGCATCCTTGTGTTCTTCCAAGTCTTAAGGGGAAAGTGCCCAGTTTCATAATTAAGTATGTTAGCTGTAGGTTTTTTGTAGATACTCTTAATCAAGTTGAGGAAGTTTCAAAAATCGCTAGGTTGCTGAGAGTTTTTATTTTGATCATGAATGAGTGTTGGATTTTGTCAAATGCATTTTGTGTGTAACTGACATGATCATGATTTTTCTTTAGCTTATTTTGATATGTTTTATTACATTGATTAATTTTTGAATGTTGTCAGTCTTACCTTGGGTGTAATTCTTTTTACATATTGTTGAATATAATTTTGTAATATTTTGTGGGGCATAGAGAGAGGGTGACACAGAATCCGAAGCAGGCTTCAGGCTCTGAGTTGTCAGCACAGAGCGTGATGCCAGGCTTGAACTCAAGAACTGTGAGGTTATGACCTGAGCTGAAGTTGGACACTTAACCCACTGAGCCATCCAGGTGCTCCTGAAATATTTTAAAGTGTTGGCTTTGCATTCTCAGATTTTTGTATTTGTGTGCAAGTGTGCAAATTTAGTAAACATCTGCATTGAGGTTCAAAGAAATGGAAATGTTCAACCAAATAAAGTAGCATTGGGCAAACTTCTAAAAGTATTCTTAAGGCCCTTGGAGGCAGGGTTTTATGCTTGTAATGAGAGCTGACTTAATTCTGAGGAACATGAGAAATTCTGGGCTGTGTTTTGAAGAGATCACAAAATTACTTTTGGTAAACTAATAGTTTTCTTGTTAGCCTGGCAGAATATCTAACATTTTCTTGGGCTAAAGAAAACCTCTTAAAAATGGACATCTTATTTGAATTGTATAGCCATTAGTATTCATTAACATGCTGATTTATTTATTTATTAAAAATTTTTTTAAATGTTTTATTTTTGAGAGAGAGGGAGAGAGAGAGCGCGAGCATTAGTGGGGGAGGGGCAGAGAGAGGAGACACAGAATCCAAAGCAGGCTGCAGGTTCTGATCTGTCAGCACAGAGCCTGACACGGGGTTTGAACTTGCAGACTGTGAGATCATGATCAGAGCCGAAGTCAGCTGCTTAGCTCACTGAGCCACCCAGGCGCCCTTAGCATGCTGATTGAGAGTTAATGGCCAGGGTAGCTATTTATCACTTACACAGGAAGAAATTTTTTTTCTTTTTTTTTTTTTTTGAGAGAGAGAGCGCACGCGTGCACATTAGTAGGGTAAAGGGGCAGAGGTAGAGAATCTCAAGCAGGCTCCATGCTCACCATGGAGCCCAGCATGGGGCCAGATCCCACCACCCTGGGATCATGACCTAAGCTGACTGAAATTGAGAGTCGGACACTCAACTGAGTGAGCCACCCAGATGCCCCAAAGAAGAATGTCTTGGGAGAAGACATAACTTTTGATGGAGAGAGGAGAGGTGTGGAGAAGGTTCATTGTGTATGTAATGACAGATACCAACCCTCAGTCTCTAGGAATAGGTGAGGAAACTTCAAGAGACAGTATAATGTAGTGGTTCAGAGCATGTACTTTGAAGTCTGAATACCTGGTTTGAATCTTGGCTCTGCATTTGTTTTTTTGTGAGAACTTTAGCCTGATTGGTGCTTTTAACAACAAATTGTTCAACGCATTTGTTGAATATCTACTATGTACTAGCTGCTACACTAGGCATATGATATTCTCAGGTAAATGAAAGAGTTGGAGTTAGGGTTTATTTAGATAGCCTTAGCATCAGGGGGTGGCCTCAGGGTTCCCCGCCTTCTTTTCTTTTTTTTTTTTTAAATTTTTTTTTCAACGTTTTTTATTTATTTTTGGGACAGAGAGAGACAGAGCATGAACGGGGGAGGGGCAGAGAGAGGGAGACACAGAATCTGAAACAGGCTCCAGGCTCTGAGCTGTCGGCACAGAGCCTGACGCGGGGCTCGAACTCACGGACCGCGAGATCATGACCTGAGCCGAAGCTGGCCGCTTAACCGACTGCGCCACCCAGGCGCCCCCCCCCCCCCCCCGCCTTCTTTTCTATATCTCATCTTATCCTGCTCTTACCCATGCTCACTGTGATCTAGCTATTATGGCCTCCTTTCTCATAAGCCTTTTCTCATATCTGGGCTTTTTGTATTTGTTGTTTCTTCTACTTGAAGTTCTTTTCCCCTAGTTCTTTCCATGGCTCACTCATTCTTATTAAGCCCAAACGTCAACTGGGTCCATATTGCCTCCTGTCTTCTCATTACCTTTCATAGTATATATTCCAGTACGTGATCTTGATTTATTTTTTTTCTATGTTATTTCTCTCTTCCATAAGAATGTTAGCTCTAGGAAGACTGGAACTAAATTGGTCTTACTCATCATTTAGTCTCCAGGTCCCATGATTGTTTCTAGTGCATCATAGAGACTCATTAAATATTTGTTGAATGGATGAATGAAAGCTGATACCTTAGGAGTCAGCCATATGAAAGGAGGCAGGAGCTAAGACCCTATAGTGTAAAAGAACTTTCGGTAATTAAAGAGCTGTAATGGTAAAGTGACAGAGGGAAAGGTGTGTTGGGCTTTGTAAGTCCTGGCATAATTTGGATTTTATTTGAATTTTAGTGAAAAGATTAAAAAAATTTCCTTTCAAGTTTATTCATTTTGTGAGAGGGTTAGAGACAGCGTGAGTGGGGGTGGGGCAGAGAGAGAGGGAGGGAGAGAATCCCAAGCAGGCTCTGCGCTGCCAGTGCAGAGCCCAATGTGAGGCTGGAACCCATGAGACCGAGAGATCATGACCTGAGTGGAAACCAGGCTTAACTGACTGGGCCACCTAGGCGCCTCAGTGAAAACATTTTAGAGTAGAGTTCTAATGTAATCTAATTTATTTTCTGAAAGATTTCTTTGGCATCTCTGTGAAGAATAGATTAGGGGAAGAGAGGACTGGAAGTAGGACTTGGGTTAGGAGACTTTTTTAGTAGATGAGAACATTCCCTGGATTAGGTTGATAAAAATGTCCATGAAGAAATGGGATAGATGTGGGATTTATTTTGGAAGTGGGGCTAACATGACATGCTTATGGGAGGAATGAAGAAGTAGAGATGAATTAAGAATGATATCCAAATTACTTATTTGAGCAACTTGATAGAAAGTGGTGTTACTAACTGAAATGGGAAATCTGAATGAGAAATTTGGAGGAGACGTTAGGAATTACATTTGGGTCACATTTAAGATATTGATAAGAATTCCACATGGAAATATAAAGTAGAAAGTTGGGGGGCGCTTGGGTGGGTCATTCGGTTAAGCATCTGACTTTAGCTCAGGTCATGATCTCACAGTTTGTGAGTTCAAGCCCCACGTCTGACTCTGTGCTGACAGCTCAGAGCCTGGAGCCTGCTTCAGATTCTGTTTTTCTCTCTCTGCCCCTTCCTTGCTTATTCATTCTCATTCTCATTCTCTTTCTCTCTCTCTCTCTCTCTCTCAAAAAAAAAAAAAAAGTTGGATTCCAAATGAAGACTTTAGAGGACATTTGGGTTGAGAGAGAAATTTGGGAGACTATTAGGTATAGATGGTATTTAAATACATGGCAATGAGAGATACTGCTTAGAGAGATGTGTGTGGCAAGGAGTCACAAGTTCAGAACTTGAACTTGGGGAATTTCCAGCATTTAGATGTTAAGTTGAGGAGTGGCAACTTGGGCTTGAAGGATTGGCCACAGAAAGAATATCTGGAATGTGTAGCGTCTTGGTAATCAAAGATTCTTGGGGCAGCCTGGAAGGGCAAAGACGTGGCCTCTAACACATACTGTTTTCAGAAACATTTACTTGCAAAATGAAAAATCTTTAGAGGACAGAAAAATGTGCTTGAAGGATTTAACATTTAAAAGGAAGGATATTCACATGTCCAACAGAATGAAATGATGGCTAGCTAATTACACTATCCTAGAATAGTTACTCTTTATTTTAAAGTTACTGGGAATTTTGAGTTTCGATGAAGATGGAAGTAATTATTAAAGTGTAACTGGAAGCTGAGAGTAAATCTTTTTTTTTTCTTTTTCTTTTTTTTGCCAAGAATAATGGTGTTAGTGTCACCTAAAGGCAAAATGAGATATTGCAGCCATATTTATGTGGGGCAGAGAACAGAATAACTTAATTGGAACGAGAAAAAGAACAATTCTGGGTAATTTTAAGGCATGCATCAGCAGACTTAGAGAGTCCTGTGTTCTTTAGCCCCAGTTTACTTGTTCTACCCCTCTATCACATTATCCCTTTGGTCACTGAGCAGATTAATATACCGTTCTCTTTTGTCTTTTACATTTCAGCTCAGATATTTCCCTGAGTTCTTTCCTACCACCTTACTTAAAGTTGTCCCTATGCTTTTTGTAGCTAGTCATTGTTACAATAACATATTTTATCTTCTTCATAGCCTTTAGAGTGATTTGGAATTACATTTGCTTACTTGCTTGATTTCTTACTAGATGTAAGCTCCAGGAGAGCAGGCAACTTGTCTGCCTTAGTCACTCCTATAACCCTAATGCTGAGTACTGTGTTTGTTATGTAGCACACAGGTTCAGTTAAATTAGCAGTGTGAATATTTGAACTTCTGGAAGTGATAGACATTGTTGAGTTTCTGTGGTGTACAGATCTATCCAGAAAGCAGAATTACACTGTATCTACACCGTCACATGAATGAAATGTGAAAGCCTTGGCCTTTTCCCCACCCCCTTGTGCTGATAAGTGGTAGTGTGTCTGGAAAAGAAAAGATAAATGGTTTAGTGTATTGAATTCTTTTTTTTTTTAAATTTTTCTTTATTTTTGGGAGAGCGCAAGTGGGGGAGGGGCAGAGAGAGGGGGACCAAGGATCTGAAGTGGGCTCTGCACTGGCAGGCTGATAGCAGCAAGCCGAGCCCATACAGGCTTGATATCACAATTGCAAAATCATGACCTGAGCTGAAGTCAAGATGTTAACTGACTGAGCCACCCAGGTGCCCCTGGGTGTTGAATTCTTATTAATTAGTAAACTTATGTGACACAAAGATATTTTAAGGTACAATACTTTTAGGAGATACGTTTTTGTAAACATTTGGATTTAATTATAAAGTAATTTCAGTGACTTTGTGTGTGAATTTGGTTTCTAGTATCATGCTTAATTATTTCCTCTATTAAAAAAGAACAAAAATAGTATTTCTAGGAGAAATGAATCAAGCAGTGGTAAATCTGTTTAGTTGAGATATGGGCGGGTTTGTGTTGTTTTTCAGGGCACAATATGGTTCTTTTAGTCTGGGAATTCAGGGTGAAGGGAGTACATTTGCATTATGTGGCCCAGTCCAAGAAGGTAGCCTCCCTAGTTTTGAGATAATTATCTAGCCAACAGAATTCTTTTTCATGTGAACCATTTTTAAAGGCTGAGTATTGATCATGTTCTTATTCATGCTGTTTTTTGTTTTGTTTTGTTTTGTTTTTTTAAATCTCTGTAGTTTTGACCAGGTGGATGTGGGAAGAGAAGTTTGTAGAATTGAAATGGAGGTCAGAGCTTCATTACAGAAGGTTGGTGGGTCATCAGATTCTGTGGCAACACTGAACAGTGAAGAATTTGTTTTGGTTTCTCAGCATGCAGATGATACGTCTACAAAAGATGATGAAAAACCTGAACTGAAGGTATTTCTTTCTTTCTTGCTTTTGTTTATTTACAGATGATACTATTTTAAATTATTATTTTTTTAATGAGGTGAGACTGATCTTGAGAGATGTGTAAAATACGAAGGTTTTTCTCAAATACTGACCTTGAATAACGTCAGTCTTTGATTTATGCAGAAGCTAATTATTTGGTTTGTGTATTTTTAAAGTTTTTTGCTTTTGGTTCTTTATTTTTTAATTCATAATTTTAGGAAGAAGGAATAGAAGGGAAAATAGAAAGAAAAGGATAATTGGGGAATTTGCCTTAAATTTATATAAGACTTAATATATAAGACTTAAAATAGAAGAGATATTTTTGTCTCTCTTGCTGCTGGATTTTTAAAGTTAATTACATAAATAGTTATGTTTTATTTGTACTTAAGAAACAACTGTATGGTTTTTATGTTTTAAATCAGCTGGTAGCATTCTAGTATGTGATTGAATAGGTGGCTTGTCTGAATTTTAAAAAAAAATTAATGTTTATTTTTGAGAGAGAGTGAGAGTAGGGGAGAGGACAGAGAGAGAGGGAGACAGGATCTGAAGCTCGGGGCTGACAGGAGGGAGCCCGATGAGGGGTTTGAGATCGTGACCTGAGCTGAAGTTGGATGCTTAACTGACTGAGCGACCCAAGTGCCCCTTGCCTGAATATTTTTAAAGTATATGTCTTACATTTTTAGCAATTGAGTTTTTATTTGAAGATGATCCGTTTTCAAATTTGTGTTGTCTTTCCTAACTCGAAGAAAAAGAATCAAACAAACCCATATACATGCATGAGAATTGCATAAACACCCTCTAGAAACAGGAGTAGAGAAATTAGTCTGATATGCTAATATTGTTTGACTTTTATTTAGTATTAACTATGGCATCAAAAGTATATATGAATCTAATAAAATTTTATAGAAATTATAGTATTAAATACCCATTTTACATTATGTTGAGTATATATAGTTTTATAAGTGTATTAGAATAGTGGTTTTATTTAAATTTAGGTAATAGATATTTAAATCAATGGCTTTAAATGTATTTAAATATTAGCATTGAAAAATAAGTATCTGCATTTTAGTTAGTGTGTTTAATTTAAGACCTTTATTAGGCTTTTGATCTCACCTGCTTTTAAGAGAAGGATGAGTCAACTTAAATGTAAAAAAATTACCAAGCAAGCAAAATTCATAAAGAAATCACAAATACGTTTATGCTATGATAACAAGAAATATGGCCTTTTGAATAACAGTCACAGTAGACAGTGTCCACTTAAACTTACCTGTTTTTCCCTTTAAAACACATAAATTTAAGATTGCCTGGTTTTTAGAATGTGTTCTTAAGGAAAAGAAGAAAAAGAAAGAAAAATCTCTGTAAATTAGATCTTAGATACAGTTAGGTACAAGTGTATAAATTCTTGGTATTCAGTAACTTAGATTTAAATTTAAAATTTAGATTGTTTTAATTTCTTCTAGAAACAAAATATTAGAAATAGAAATAAAAGATTAGAAACCTTGAAAAGTCCAGAACCATAATATGATTGAAACAGAATCATCTTGCTTTGTCTATAGATTGTTTCTAATGGTGATGAACAATTGGAAAAAGCCATGGAAGAGATTCTGAGAGATTCTGAGAAAGGGCAAAGCAGTCCTCTTGCTGATTGTCAGAGTTCCAGTGAGAGTTCAGACCATTCATTTGGAGATGTTTCAGCCAGCCAAACAAATAAGCCATCTCTTCAGTTAATTTTGGATCCATCGAATACAGGTACTGCATTGAACTTTTAGACATCATAAAAGAAATGGGATAAAGTGATCCTGAAAATTTTAAGATGAAAATTTAAAAAAATCCTATTAGCTTTGTTTTCTAAGATCAGGGCCACCAAGTTTTTGGTTCTGCTTAAGAGTTCCCACTTTGGTTCTTAATGGTTTTTTTTGTTTCTCTACCTGTAAAATCAATGTCAATGTTATTTGAGAACAGGCACTATGTCTGAGTCTTCATTTTACTCCTAGTACTTGGCACATAGTAGGCACTCAGTAAATACTTGGGTATCAGGAAATAGTGTAATGGGCACAGTGTTTCATATAATGTGCCTTTTTACTCAGTTTGGTTATTTAAAATTATCATTTGTGAAAATTCTAAGTAAAATAGCGTATCAATTACATCAGTGTATTTGATAAGTGTATTGGGGTGCATGTGCTTCTTTGAATCAGCATTTTGTATCCTTTGGATAAATACCTAGTAGTGCAATTAAGCAATAGCCAAATTACGGAAGCACCTCAAATGCCCATCGACTGATGAATGGATAAAGAAGATGTGGTGTATATACATAATGGAATACTATTAGGTGATGTAAAAGAATGAAATCTTGCCATTTGCAACAACATGGATGGAACTAGAGTATATTATGGTAAGTGAAATACGTCAGAGAAAGAGAAGTATCATATGATTTTACTCGTGGAATTTGAGAGACACAATACATGAACATAGGGAAAGGGAAGGAAAAATAAGATAAAAACAGAGACAGAGGCAAACATAAGAGACTCTTAAATACAGAGAACAAAATGAGGGTTGCTGTAAAGGAAGTGAGTACAGGGATGAGTGAATGGGTGAGGGGCATGAAGGAGGGCACTTTTTGGGATGAGCACTGGGTGTCATGTGTAAGAGATGAATCACACAGTTCTACCCCTGGAGCCAAGACTATACTGTATGTTAACTAACTTGAATTTAAATAAAAAAAAATACACCTTGATAAAAATATAAATGCATCCATGATTGAGTAGGATTTGTAGTAGAAATATCAGCTTATAATGCAAAATGGTTTTGGGTACAAGAAAAGCCGAACAAAAACCAAAGCCACTTTCTATAGCTGGTTTAAATACTAGAGGCTCTGATTGTGGTTTTTTTGTAAACTTCTCAGCTTTTATCATCTCTTTTGTCACCTTTCTCTCCAACTGGCTTCCTTTATGGTCATAAAGTAGTTAGCAGAAATTGGTAAGTAAGGCCAGGCAATTTGTTGATGGCTGGTGGCAGAGACAAAGGCTCTCTTCTTTACCTATTGAACAAAAGTTGTGAGTTTCACTCAGTTGAACCATTTTATAGTAGTTAGGGAATCACATGAACTAATAGGCCTTGGTTACATTCAAATCCCTCAATAAGTCACACTGACAGTCAAGATGAGATTATCTTGATTGGCTTAGAACCAGTGATCCATTTCTGAATGTTGGTGTGGTGTAAGTATAGATACAGGCCAGAGTGGTACACAGTGTGGCTATGATGGCCCTAAATTACATTGTACACAAAATTTATTCCTAGTGAATCAAATATTGAAATGTGAAAAATAAGCCTATAAGAAGAAAATATTGGAGACTATTTTGTGATTGGGTAGGAAAAGCCATGTCATAAAATATAGTTTTATTTTAATACACAAAAACCTAAATCTTCTGAAAGAGAATGGTACCATAATAAATGTTTTTTTTTTTTTTTGCTTTGACCTGCATTAACTAAATTGTTAGATAACACATTTTAACACTAAAAAAGAAAGATACTCATATATCATAATCATGGGGTTTCCTCCAAATGGACCATTAATGTTAGGCACCCCAAATTGCAAGTTTTTGTGTTTTTTTTTTTTTTTTTTAACCTGTCCCACTGATACATCCTCAACCATTTTATATAATACATACAGCTTTAATGACAGGGTAGGAGAAGATATTTATAATGTGTTGGGGGTCTTTAATAAAACCCTCTGATTTGGTGACTCACTATGAATACTTCTAGGTCTCAACATATAGTCATACAGCTAGAAGTAAGAACAAGAGAATTTAAGGTAAATATTTATGTATTTTAATTAAAAATGTAGGATTGGAAATAAACCTTAAAAAGCATTAATTTTTATTCTTGATGAAGGGAACATGAAAGATGATATTACTTATTATGCTTTGCTTTGCTTTACCTTTTGAATTTAAGTCTCTCTACCCCTTCCAAAAAACCTAAGGCATACTGATATCACATTTATATAATTATTTTTTGGTTAATATATTAATCAAAAGGAAGGAATACCTTTTATCTGCTAATGTAGCTCTGATGGGTTGTTGGAATTTTAATTATTCTTTACAGTGGCTTATGATTCTTAGTTCTGAGTATATTTGATAGGGACTGTGTATTGTGTGCTCTTTTTGTGTTCTCAACATCCCTTACACTAAATACATTTTTAGAAAGATCTCAGTGGATAAGAAGAAATTTCCTTTGCTTTACAAGTAGGTTTTTAGTATTCTTTTCTAGTTACATATTTTTAGTTTTATTTTCAATAAAGAGACATGTTATGCTCTGAATGTTCTTCTCCTCAGAATCCATGTTGAAATTCTAACCCTCAAAGCGATATTAGGAGGTAGGAAGTGATTAGGGTCATGAGAGTGGAACCCTCATGATTGGGCTTAGTGCCCTTATGAAAGAGACCCCAGAAAGCTACCTTGTCCCTTCCGCCTCTGATGACACAGTGAAAAGATGCTGTCTGTGACCCAGAAAGTGGGCTCCCGCGAGATGCCAAGTCTGCCAGTACCTTGATCCTGGTCCTCCTGGCATTTAGAACTGTGAGAAGTAAATGTCTACTGTTTATAAACCACCCAGTCTGTGGTATTTTGTTATAGCAGCCTGAACAGACTAAGATGAGACATTTCAGCTGCCTTTTCCTAGCTGCAGTCAACACAGTTTTTGCTTACAGAATTACTGTGGTTAGTTTAAAATGACACATAACTTCAGTGGCAAGGAACTGTATCTAGAAAGTATCTAGATTTAAATGGCCTAGAGTGAATATTAAAGGTATATTGTTTTTCAGTTACAAAACCAGATAGATGAAAGCTTTTGTTTCAATATCATGATAACTTGTTGGTTTTTGTCATGTGATGATCTTATATACTGGCTGCTTGGATGCAAATCTAATAGGAAATTTTTGCTAGTTAAAATTTTTTTTAATGTTTTATTTTTGAGAGAGGGGGAGAGAGCGCGAGCATGAGTGGGGGAGGGGCAGAGAGAGAGGGAGACAAAGAATCTGAAGCAGGCTCCAGGTTCTGAGCTCTCAGCACAGAGCCTGATGTGGGGCTGAACCCATGAACGGTGTGATCATGATCTGTGCGAAATTGGCTGCTTAAACCAACTGACCACCCAGGTGCCCCAACAGGTCTAGGTTTTAATGATATACCACTTCTTGTTTACTGTGAAGATCTTCCATTTCTTTTCTTGCAGACTTTATGCTTTTGTTGTCATTCATTTTGCTTGCACATGTTATAAATTCTACAAAATGCTAATTTTTACACCCCCCACCTTTTTTCTTTTTTTTTTTTTTTTTTTAACACAAGGGAGGCTTACTGAATACATCTCAAGGGAGCAGCAGGCAGGACAGTGAAGGGGAGAGTATCTAATTTTTACTTTGAATAATCTGTTATATTTTAAAGAAGTTAAAAAGCAAAGAAGTATTGCCCTCATGTTTTTAACTTCTGAGGCTCTTCAGTTTTCCTCTAGTATCATTATTCTTTATCCCAAGGAACTTCTTTAATATTTTTTTCTTCTCTAATTTAGAATCTGCTGTTATAGCCACCCAGGGAATATTTCATTTCAGATCTTGCATTTTTTAGCTTTAGAATTCCTTTTGGTCTTTTGTCTTTCATTTTTCTGTCTATTTTGTTAGGTATTTTTCTTTACATCCTGTATCATATTTATAATAGTTATTTAAAGGCCTTGTCTGCTTATTTTGTCTTTTTTTTGGATCAATTTCTGTACTGTTTTTCTCTACTTGGGGTTTACACAGTTATATGAATCTGAATTATACAGATTAGTACAATATTTTTTTCAGAAAGCTTTTTGTCCCTTTTTTTGTTTTTTGTTTTTTGGGGTTTTTTTTTTGGTATGACTCCCAACTATATGTAAGTTAGACCATATGAACTACTTTATCTGTCATGTTCATCAGTTACTGGAATATGATTTAATCATAGGATCTTGCAAATAATTGTTTCATGAGTGCTTGCTAAATTAACAAAAAATTCACAGGATAATAAGTCTAGTAAACATATTAGCATCCAGCTTTAACATGTGTTTGTGTTTTTTTTTATTTATCCCTTTTGAAATATAGCACGTTGAACTGATTCAAAAGAGGGAAAAACATGTTTCAGTGATGGAAGAACATGGTAGATGAAATAAATCATTTTGAATGGCTTTAGTTTCTCAGTAGAAGAAAAGTAGGCAATGAGGTTGCATGTTTCAGTATGATATTTGGGAGCTGGAGTGGGGAGGTTGGGAATGGCTTTTGTGAATTATTTATTAAAGTCCTATAGGTGGAATTGTGGTAATGAGGATTTGAGCATGGTGCAAAGATCTAGTTTGGGTGAGACAGGCATGCTTAATTTTGTGTAAAATGGATATGGGTAATGGGAAAAAGTAGAGACTAGCTGAATATGGGTTTTAGGTGTAGATGGAAAGAGTGGCAGTTTAATAGTTTAAGAGGTTTAAGGGGGAGTTTAATAGTGTCTGATACATGCAGGCGGATACTCTGACCACAGTTGGGCCTTTGCTGCAAGCTGTGCTTAGAATTAAAGAGAACGACTTTATCTTATTTACTTTTTTTTAAAGAAACTCATCAATGGGGAGGGGAGAATTGAGGGAAGCAATCATAGGATCATTATTTTGATGAAGCAGTTTCCATTGGAATACTTGCATAGTTCATAGAAGCCAGCAAGCTAGGAAGGGGTTAAACATGGGGCTTGCTTTGTTATTGGTATGAGATGTGTCCTCTTAATATTGTTTACCTTTGCTTTGGAAGTTAGGCTTCTTAATAAATTGGGTGCCATGCAGGACCATTACAGCCAAGACAAACTTATAACTGATTTTAGCTTTATTTAATCCTCATTAATTTTAGGCTACTTCACACTGCCTTTAGTGTAGTTTTTTTTTCTTTCTTGTTCTATATCATTTGAACTCTGCTTTTGATTTTTTAAAATAAAAATTTTAAATTTCTTTCTTTTTCTTTAAAAAAAATTGTAGCTAAGTAAGTTAATACTTTGAGAGACTTGAAAGTACAAAAATTCCATAACTCTGATTTCAGACGTAGGATAAACATCAAAAGAAGTGAAAACACAGACCTAAATTTTGTTTGCAGTTTTTCATTTGTTTTTGGGCAGTAGGTGAAATTATACTGTGAAGTTTTTCATTAACCTTTTGAGTGTGTGTGTGTGTGTGTGTGTGTGTGTGTGTGTGTGTGTGTTTTCTTCAGAAATTTCTACACCCAGACCATCTTCTCTAAGTGGATTACCTGAAGAAGATAGTGTTTTATTTAACAAACTGACCTACTTGGGATGTATGAAGGTTTCTTCCCCACGTAATGAAGTGGAGGCTTTACGGGCAATGGCAACTATGAAATCTTCGAGTCAGCACCCCTTTCCTGTTACTCTTTATGTGCCAAATGTTCCAGAAGGTTCTGTGAGGTAAGCTCTAGTCTTTTTTAAATGTGTGGTAGTGATGATGTTAACGTCATAAATCAGACCTAGGCCTTACTGTGAATTTACTTTTACTCTGTAGACATGAAAAGTAAGTATGTTTAGGATTACACCATGTTGCTTGTTTACGAGAGGCTTTTACAAAATTATGCATAGAGTATTATGAATGGAAATAGAACTTTAAAAATACCTATAATTTGTGTTTCTTTATTCAGAAGGAATGTAAAAACCTGCCTTCGTCTTGTCGTGTAACTGTGGTTCAAAAACCACAGAGTTTTTGTGAAGCCGCATATCTTACACTTTTTACATCAGACTAGGAAGAAGCAAAATGGCTTTTTCTCTTATGCTTAAGTAGGAATAAGAATTAAATATAAATCAGATAATGTTCTACACTCAGTGGCCTCCTGTCACACTTGTGATTATATTCAAAATCCTTACCATGTCTGGCCACTGATAAACTACTGCTTTGACCTGGTTTTTTACCTCTCTCATCTCTCCTTACCTCCTTTCTCTTTTGCTTTCTCACTATGTTCACTCACTACATTCTGGTCATGGTAGCTTCTTTGTTCCTTCTCAAACACTGTCATGATTCCTACCTCAGGACCTTTGCATATTCTCTTTCCTTTGCCTAAACAATCTTTTCTTGGTTTCCCAGTGGCTTTTTTTTTTTTTTTAAACTTCTTTACAGTTTCATCTCAAACATCTTATCAAAAGAAGCCACCTTTGATTGGATTATGTAACTATTCGTCTTTTCCCCCTTATTGGGCCTTTTTTTTTTTTTTTTTTTCCCCTTCATAGCACTTTCTCTGACTTGGTATTGTACATACATTTGTTTCTTGGTTTATCATCTAACTTCCTCACTGGAATATAAGGTCCATACAAGGATATTACTTGTATTTTTCTCTGCTTTAACTTTGGTGTCTTGAGCAGTATCTGGTTCATAGCAGGTTTTCAGGAAATGTTTGCTGAATAAACAAATAAAATGAAAGTCTTAGGAATTAGGTTGAATGTATCATGAACCTGTAATATTCTCAGAAATCCAGTTTAATCTTTTTTCAAACTCTTCCTGAAATACCTCATTCTTTAAGGTTTAGAATGTGAAAAAGTGAAGGGGCGCCTGGGTGGTTCAGTTGGTTGAGTGTCCGGCTTTGGCTCAGGTCATGATCTCATGGTCCGTGAGTTCGAGCCCCACGTCGGGCTCTGTGCTGTCAGTTCAGAGCCTGGAGCTTGTTTCGGATTCTGTGTCTCCCTCTCTCTCCCCCTCCCCCACTCACACTCTGTCAATCTCTGCCTGTCAAAAGTGAATAAATGTTAAAAAAAAAAATTAAAGAAATACGCAAATGGTTGCAATTAACAAAAACAAATTTTTAGAAGTCAGTATTATAATTTGGACATTAGCTTTAAGACATACACTATGCAGAACAAACAGAAAATTGAATCATTAAGGAAATGAAAAGGAAAAGAGGGGCGCCTGGGGGCTCAGTTGATCAAGCATCCAACTCTTGGTTTCAGCTCAGGTCAGGATCGCGCGGATTCGTGAGTTTGAGTCCTGCACTGGGCTCTGCACTGACAGTGCAGAGCCTGCTTGGGATTCTCTCCCTCTCTCTCTGCCTCTCCCCCACTCATGCTCTGTCTCTCTCTATCCAAAAATGAATAAACGTTAAACAAATTAAATGCATAGGGGCACTTGTACCCCAATGTTTATAGCAGCACTCTCAACAAAAGCCAAATTATGGAAAGAGCCTAAATGTCCATCAACTGACGAATGGATAAAGAAATTGTGGTTTAGGGGTGCCTGGGTGGCGCAGTCGGTTAGGTGTCCGACTTCAGCCAGGTCACGATCTCGCGGTCCGTGAGTTCGAGCCCTGCGTCAGGCTCTGGGCTGATGGTTCAGAGCCTGGAGCCTGTTTCCGATTCTGTGTCTCCCTCTCTCTCTGCCCCTCCCCCGTTCATGCTCTGTCTCTCTCTGTCCCAAAAATAAATAAACGTTGAAAAAAAATTAAAAAAAAAAAAAGAAATTGTGGTTTATATACACAATGGAATACTAGGTAGCAATGAGAAAGAATGAAATGTGGCCTTTTGTAGCAATGTGGATAGAACTGGAGAGTGTTATGCTAAGTGAAATAAGTCATACAGAGAAAGACAGATACCGTATGTTTTCACTCTTATGTGGATCCTGAGAAACTTAACAGAAGACCATGGGGGAGGGGAAGGAAAAAAAAAAGGGAGAGAGCCAAACCATAACAGACTCTTAAAAACTGAGAATAAACTGAGGGTTGATGGGGGTGGAAGGGAGCAGGGGGGATGGGTGATGGGCATTGAGGAGGGCACCTGTTGGGATGAGCACTGGGTGTTGTATGGAAACCAGTTTGACAGTAAATTTCATATCAAAATAAATAAATAAATAAACAAACAAACAAACAAATAAATAAATAAATAAATGAAAAAATAAATAAAAAATAAAAATTATTTCTTTAATTTCTGTTGTTTTAATTAAATGATCCCTTTAAACTGGGACATCACAGAAGAAAACAGATCAAAGAGAAATAAAATTCAGGTAGAACAAAAAAAATTAAAATAATAAAAAAAAATGAAAAAGTGTTAGCTTAGTTCTAAGTACTAAAATAATAGCAATGTAAATTTATAATGTTTGGTAAAAATGCTTTGAATTTTTCAGGAAAGGGTTTTGTAGATATATTATTTGTATGATATATCTTAGAAAATGGCAGACTGCCTTTTAAAGTTATATTTTTATTTTTCAAAGTGCCAAACACACCTTGACAAAAGACTTAGTGTTTTGACTTGCCTCTCTCTTCCTATTGGGTACCCCTTGGTTTCACAATTGGGGAGATTTTGATGTGGTCTTGAGATTTTAGATCAATCTAGGGCTAAGGGTTTATATAGGGAAAGTCAGAATTATTTACTTCTAAATCCCACAAACTGCTTTTACTTTCTTAAATTCTTTTATTAAGTTCAACTTTGTAACCACTCTGACCTTTTATGCTTTGGGGTAAGAGGGGTCTTGGTCTAGCAATGACGTAGGTGTTGGATAAACTTACTGTTGTAAATAGAAACTTTGTAGGTCTGGTCTGTGCTATTGTGTAGTAGCATTATTTTTGACATAGAAACCATTTGGGGATGGCTAGAAAAGGCTAGCATTTGGGGATGAGTGACGGATTTGATCAGGCAGTATATATTGGCTTTGGGAGTAAATGAGTTGGATCACAGAAAATATAGGAATGAGGTAATTGTCAAAAAAAGGTGAGGAATTTGTGTATGTGCGTGTATATACATAGATACATATAGCAAAATATGGTATTTGTTTTAACCAGTTTATTTTATTTAAAATATTTTATTTAAATTATTATTATATTTTATAACCAGGTTATTTTTATGATTTTAAGACGATTATGTTTATGTTATTAGTATAGTAAAACTGCTTGCCTTCACTTTGTTCTTTGCTATTTAATATGTTATCTTATTTTTCGTCACTGTTCTGTAGAATTATAGACCAATCCAGCAATGTGGAGATAGCTTCTTTTCCAATCTACAAGGTGTTATTCTGTGCACGTGGACATGATGGGACAACAGAGAGCAATTGTGTTGCATTTACAGAGAGTTCCCATGGTTCAGAAGAATTTCAGATACATGTTTTCTCCTGTGAAATTAAAGAGGCAGTAAGTATAATATATTGTAGCAATTTGCTATCAAGATGAATTAGGGTAATATTTTTGAACCCTACTCTCACTGTCCTATAAGTTAGTATGTATCACCATATACTCTATTATGTAAATTTGGAATAGATTTCTAAAGAGAACATTAGTATTTGTAATGGCATAGGGGCGCCTGGGTGGCTCTGTTGGTTGAGCATCCGACTCTTGATTTGGGCTCAGGTGATGATCTCATGGTTCATCAGTTCGAGCCCCACATCAGGCTCCACGCTGACAGTGTGGAGCCTGCTTGGGACTCCCTCTCTCTCTCAACCCCTCTTTGCTCCTCCCCTACTCTCTCTATATCTTAAAATAAGTAGACATTAAAAAAAAATTGTAATGGCTGAGAACTCAATACGGAAAGCTTAACCTGATAACTGTGTATTAAAGTGGTGTTGTATGTGGGACACACTCAATTTAACAGATGTAACAGAAAAATCCTGCTTGGTGAGCTCTCCTCCTACCCTACTATGGTACTAATTGCTCAGACCTAGAAGGGCCTCTTTTATTATTTTTCCCAAGTCGATTGGTCCATGTGACTTTCTAAACATGTTTCCTCTGCCGGGACTGATAGTTGTATATTGCTTTCACTTAGATATTGGATTAAGGTTGTTTCGTAGATCTGTGTGGTTTTCACTGGTGATTATTTGTTACGTTCATTTACTCAGAGGATGGCTTTTGCTCTGTGGAACTGGCCTAATTAAAAATAAAAATCTCGCATACAGCAGGAATATCAACCTGTAGTTCTTTGAAGATACTAGTTAACTTTCCTTTAGTAATTATTAACTGGTGGTTTATTCTGAGACTGGAGAAGTAGTTCAGAATCAAATGGTTGTCAAATACATGGAGAAATTGCCTTCTTTTCTGTATTTGTTGGATTCTCCCCAAATTAAAAATAGGTTGCACTTAAAAAAATTCCAGTATAGTTAACATACAGTGTTATATAAGTTTCAGGTGTAATTAGGTTGTACTTTTAGAACTTTACTGCTTACAACCATTTTAAAGGCATTGATAAATGGGTTTGGATGGGCAAATCTCAGCTGTGTTTGTTTTTGGAAACAAAAATTGTCAGCAGGAAATGCTAAAAGCAGCTACTCTATTTTCTGTTTGCCATGAAACATAAATAAACCATTGTATTAATGGGACTTCTGAGAGTTTATTTCTGACCACAACATGGCAGAGGTGTATTTCTGTGTGTTTGATACTAATCATGAGGAATATCTCAGTTCTCTTTTTTTTTTTTTTATGAAATTTATTGACAAATTGGTTTCCATACAACACCCAGTGCTCATCCCAAAAGGTGCCCTCCTCAATACCCATCACCCACCCTCTCCTCCCTCCCACCCCCCATCAACCCTCAGTTTGTTCTCAGTTTTTAACAGTCTCTTATGCTTTGGCTCTCTCCCATTCTAACCTCTTTTTTTTTTTTCCTTCCCCTCCCCCATGGGTTCCTGTTCAGTTTCTCAGGATCCACATAAGAGTGAAACCATATGGTATCTGTCTTTCTCTGTATGGCTTATTTCACTTAGCATCACACTCTCCAGTTCCATCCACGTTGCTACAAAAGGCCATATTTCATTTTTTCTCATTGCCACGTAATATTCCATTGTGTATATAAACCACAATTTCTTTATCCATTCATCAGTTGATGGACATTTAGGCTCTTTCCATAATTTGGCTATTGTTGAGAGTGCTGCTATGAACATTGGGGTACAGGTGGCCCTATGCATCAGTACTCCTGTATCCCTTGGATAAATTCCTAGCAGTGCTATTGCTGGGTCATAGGGTAGGTCTATTTTTAATTTTCTGAGGAACCTCCACACTGCTTTCCAGAGGGGCTGCACCAATTTGCATTCCCACCAACAGTGCAAGAGGGTTCCCGTTTCTCCACATCCTCTCCAGCATCTATAGTCTCCTGATTTGTTCATTTTGGCCACTCTGACTGGCGTGAGGTGATATCTGAGTGTGGTTTTGATTTGTATTTCCCTGATAAGGAGCGACGCTGAGCATCTTTTCATGTGCCTGTTGGCCATCCGGATGTCTTCTTTAGAGAAGTGTCTATTCATGTTTTCTGCCCATTTCTTCACTGGGTTATTTGTTTTTCGGGTGTGGAGTTTGGTGAGCTCTTTATAGATTTTGGATACTAGCCCTTTGTCCGATATGTCATTTGCGAATATCTTTTCCCATTCCGTTGGTTGCCTTTTAGTTTTGTTGGTTGTTTCCTTTGCTGTGCAGAAGCTTTTTATCTTCATAAGGTCCCAGTAATTCACTTTTGCTTTTAATTCCCTTGCCTTTGGGGATGTGTCGAGTAAGAGATTGCTACGGCTGAGGTCAGAGAGGTCTTTTCCTGCTTTCTCCTCTAAGGTTTTGATGGTTTCCTGTCTGACATTTAGGTCCTTTATCCATTTTGAGTTTATTTTTGTGAATGGTGTGAGAAAGTGGTCTAGTTTCAACCTTCTGCATGTTGCTGTCCAGTTCTCCCAGCACCATTTGTTAAAGAGGCTGTCTTTTTTCCATTGTATGTTCTTTCCTGCTTTGTCAAAGATGAGTTGGCCATACATTTGTGGGTCTAGTTCTGGGGTTTCTATTCTATTCCATTGGTCTATGTGTCTGTTTTTGTGCCAATACCATGCTGTCTTGATGATGACAGCTTTGTAGTAGAGGCTAAAGTCTGGGATTGTGATGCCTCCTGCTTTGGTCTTCTTCTTCAAAATTCCTTTGGCTATTCGGGGCCTTTTGTGGTTCCATATGAATTTTAGGATTGCTTGTTCTAGTTTCGAGAAGAATGCTGGTGCAATTTTGATTGGGATTGCATTGAATGTGTAGATAGCTTTGGGGGTAGCATTGACATTTTGACAATATTTATTTTTCCAATCCATGAACAGGGAACGTCTTTCCATTTCTTTAAATCTTCTTCAATTTCTTTCATAAGCTTTCTATAGTTTTCAGCATACAGATCCTTTACATCTTTGGTTAGATTTATTCCTAGGTATTTTATGCTTCTTGGTGCAATTGTGAATGGGATCAGTTTCTTTATTTGTCTTTCTGTTGCTTCATTGTTAGTGTATAAGAATGCAACTGATTTCTGTACATTGATTTTGTATCCTGCAACTTTGCTGAATTCCTGTATCAGTTCTAGCAGACTTTTGGTGGAGTCTATCGGATTTTCCATGTATAATATCATGTCATCTGCAAAAAGCGAAAGCTTGACTTCATCTTTGCCAATTTTGATGCCTTTGATTTCCTTTTGTTGTCTGATTGCTGATGCTAGAACTTCCAGCACTATGTTAAACAGCAGCGGTGAGAGTGGGCATCCTTGTCGTGTTCCTGATCTCAGGGAAAAAGCTCTCAGTTTTTCCCCACTGAGGATGATGTTAGCTGTGGGCTTTTCATAAATGGCTTTTATGATCCTTAAGTATGTTCCTTCTATGCCGACTTTCTCAAGGGTTTTTATTAAGAAAGGGTGCTGGATTTTGTCGAAGGCCTTTTCTGCATCGATGGACAGGATCATATGGTTCTTATCTTTTCTTTTATTAATGTGATGTATCACGTTGATTGATTTGCGAATGTTGAACCAGCCCTGCATCCCAGGAATGAATCCCACTTGATCATGGTGAATAATTCTTTTTATATGCCGTTGAATTCGATTTGCTAGTATCTTATTGAGAATTTTTGCATCCATATTCATCAGGGATATTGGCCTGTAGTTCTCCTCAGTTCTCTTTTTAAATACATTTTATTTACACTAAAATGAACATGCATAGACACATAATTTAGATTGTAGCCATACAAGTTCTGTGCCAGAACCCATGGCCTGTATAAGAAATTCCAAGTTTGTTTTTTAAAAAGTATTTCTGAATCTGTTTCATGCCCACATTTCTGTATTTATGTGTATACTGACTGCTTGGTCAAAGGTTTGATAGAGTGAGTGAGTACAGGTGTGCCTGGCACTTAGGAGGCAGGGAACATAAATATGTTGACAGAATATGAATGTGTTTGTGAAGGAAGGGGCCTATTTCTAACCTTACAACTCCACTAGAGGAGTGGTGGGGAAGCAGTGGGCAGAGTCCTGGCATTTCATCCTGGCAGCATTTAACACACCTGTGTGATTTCTGGGTGATTGGCCCTCAACAGCGAGGAAATGAACTTGGAAGACTTGGAGAACCTGTTGCTTGGAGAGGTGGAAACACTGCTGCAGAAGGAAATTGAAAGGGAGCTGGCTTGCAAGCATTTTTCATAATTGTGACGGTATGAAACTCTTTTTGGACTGTGGCATCTTGTTTATGGGTGGGGGAACAGTGTGTCATTTTTGAGAGCTTTAACAGTGGATAAGCAGCGGACAAAGCTGCGGGGAATTCTCAACCCGACCATTTTGGATATGGTATTAAATAGTATTAATTGAGAGGGTATTTGCTACATTGCAGGTTGTGGGAAAGTGATGTCCACGTATTATTTAATTTTTTTTTAAGAGTACATTTTTGGAAGTGTTCCATTATGAGACATTGGTGGTAAAATTCATTCTCTGAAGGAGAAATACATGACAGTTGTCATTAAACTTTATTATGAGAACTATTGCTAAATGAAAACTAACCCAGAATAAATGTGGAGGTTATGCAAGGAACTGTGCTAATAAGCCTTTTCTTGATACTCTAAAATCTCCATGATATAGATAGTATTTATTTTGACTAGTGGTCTTGTGCTCCTCTTTGCCTGGAACAGTTCTAGTTTATGTCTGTTGTCCAGGTATGTTATTAATAGCACTCCATCTTATTCTCAGAAGACTTCTGGTTTGATTAATGAATTGTAGGGTTACCGCTTATTTATCTCAAGGCTAAGAGAACAGACAACAGAGTTGGGTTTTAAATGGAAGTCTCTGACCCTGAAATACCCATATTATTTTCAGTGACAACTTTCCTGTTGCTTAAATATTGTAAAAAGCAAGTGTGGATTTTTCTTTTCATTATGCTTTATAAAGGTATCTGTTGCTCATATAGCTCACGTTCCAGCCACCTTTGAGTTTTACCCATGCCTTTTACAGAAGATGTCCAACATCTTCCTCTTTCCCTTCAAAAATAATTACCTATTTTAATGAATCTCAGGTCTTTAGTTGCATTTACTCATCTGGTTATCTGGTTCCCAGGTTTCGTGTTCTGTGGTGAAGGCACAACTTCAGCCCTTACTTTTTGGGACCTTGTTAATGGGCACAAACAGTTGGCAAAGATAGTTCAGGAAAAGTGACAGATATTCTTATTGGCTAAATATGTGCCGTGCAGCAGTGTCACTAACTTGCTTGTTTTCCATGGTTTGCAGAATCCTGGATGAGATCTGAAGTGGTTTGTCAGTTAAAGGCAAGAAGACGACATCTTCTCAAGCAGGAGTAGTGACATGGCTGCCACTACCAACTGTCCCTGTGATGCTCTTATTTCGCTGTAAAATCCCATAAGCAGCAGGCACCGATAGTGTTAGGGGGAATCCAGTGAAGGTCACAGCTCTGTTGGACCTGTGACATAAGGATTAGGTGTTCCCGCAGGAGGGGTAGGTTACATTTGACTCGATGACCCTGGATATTCGTCTGTACCACTCTGCTGGAGTGCATCTTGATAACCTGTGGCAAAAGAGTTGGGGAATCTGACCAGAGATATATTGATGCCACTGATTTTGTGTAGGGAAAATGATGTGCTATGTTTCTGCTTAAGAATTACAGACAAAACAAAATATCTGAAAACATAGTGGAAAAAAGCCAGGGAGGCACATATCCTTGTTGCATCTTTATGGATACATTGTATAGAACTTTAAAATATATTTTTAAAAGGCTTAGTTGACTCTCTTTAAGAATTTATTATGTCATTCTCACAATTTTTCTCAAAGCAGATTTGATGTTTGTATGTTTTAAAATACTTAACACTAACTATTACTAGCAATTCTCAGTGTTAATTTTAGAAGCATGGTTATTATCTGGCATTAAAGGCATTTAGAGGTATTTCGTGGTAAATACGAAGGGTATGATTGGGAAAATCTTCATTCTTTTTTTTTTTTTTTCTAAGCTTTCTCAGGATTTTATTTTTTTAATTTTATTTTTAAAAGTTTATTTTTGAGTGGGGGAGGGTCACAGAGAGAGGGGAGAGAGAGAATCACAAGCAGGCTCCTAACTGCTAGCACAGAGCCTGATGTGGGGCTGGAACTCACAAAACTGTGAGACCATGACCTGAGCTGAAACCACCAGTTGGATGCTCAACCAGATGAGCCACCTAGGCACCCCAGGATCTTCATTCATAATGCATTTAAAAAAAATATTTGCTTATTTAAGTAATCTCTACACCCAGTGTGGGGCTTGAACTCATGACCCCGAGACCGAGAGTTGCATGCTTTCCTGACTGAGCCAGCCAGGTGCCCCTGCACTGTTTTTTGTTGTGGGGGGGTGGGGGTGTGGTTGCTCAAATGCCACTCTATTAAGGAAACCTTATTCCATGTATGGGAAATTATTATTATTATTATTTTTTTGACTTTAATTAAAAAATGTTTTTCCCCAATAATTCTGTACATTAGTCAGTTCTTACCATGGTAAGGGTACTCTTTTTTTTTTTTATGCTAAAGCTACCTTTTATTTTATTTTTTTCATCTTTTTTTTTTATATATATATGAAATTTATTGTCAAATTGGTTTCCATACAACACCCAGTGCTCATCCCAAAAGGTGCCCTCCTCAATACCCATCACCCACCCTCTCCTCCCTCCCACCCCCCATCAACCCTCAGTTTGTTCTCAGTTTTTAACAGTCTCTTATGCTTTGGCTCTCTCCCACTCTAACCTCTTTTTTTTTTTTTTTTCCTTCCCCTCCCCCATGGGTTCCTGTTAAGTTTCTCAGGATCCACATAAGAGTGAAACCATATGGTATCTGTCTTTCTCTGTATGGCTTATTTCACTTAGCATCACACTCTCCAGTTCCATCCACGTTGCTACAAAAGGCCATATTTCATTTTTTCTCATTGCCACGTAATATTCCATTGTGTATATAAACCACAATTTCTTTATCCATTCATCAGTTGATGGACATTTAGGCTCTTTCCATAATTTGGCTATTGTTGAGAGTGCTGCTATGAACATTGGGGTACAGGTGGCCCTATGCATCAGTACTCCTGTATCCCTTGGATAAATTCCTAGCAGTGCTATTGCTGGGTCATAGGGTAGGTCTATTTTTAATTTTCTGAGGAACCTCCACACTGCTTTCCAGAGGGGCTGCACCAATTTGCATTCCCACCAACAGTGCAAGAGGGTTCCCGTTTCTCCACATCCTCTCCAGCATCTATAGTCTCCTGATTTGTTCATTTTGGCCACTCTGACTGGCGTGAGGTGATATCTGAGTGTGGTTTTGATTTGTATTTCCCTGATAAGGAGCGACGCTGAGCATCTTTTCATGTGCCTGTTGGCCATCCGGATGTCTTCTTTAGAGAAGTGTCTATTCATGTTTTCTGCCCATTTCTTCACTGGGTTATTTGTTTTTCGGGTGTGGAGTTTGGTGAGCTCTTTATAGATTTTGGATACTAGCCCTTTGTCCGATATGTCATTTGCGAATATCTGTTCCCATTCCGTTGGTTGCCTTTTAGTTTTGTTGGTTGTTTCCTTTGCTGTACAGAAGCTTTTTATCTTCATAAGGTCCCAGTAATTCACTTTTGCTTTTAATTCCCTTGCCTTTGGGGATGTGTCGAGTAAGAGATAGCTACGGCTGAGGTCAGAGAGGTCTTTTCCTGCTTTCTCCTCTAAGGTTTTGATGGTTTCCTGTCTGACATTTAGGTCCTTTATCCATTTTGAGTTTATTTTTGTGAATGGTGTGAGAAAGTGGTCTAGTTTCAACCTTCTGCATGTTGCTGTCCAGTTCTCCCAGCACCATTTGTTAAAGAGACTGTCTTTTTTCCATTGTATGTTCTTTCCTGCTTTGTCAAAGATGAGTTGGCCATACGTTTGTGGGTCTAGTTCTGGGGTTTCTATTCTATTCCATTGGTCTATGTGTCTGTTTTTGTGCCAAGGGAAATTATTTCCAAACATGTATTTATTGAGATGGCATTTTAGCAAAATGCCTTAATTTGGAAATTAATCCTGAAATTGTTACTAGTGTTTTCCATTAACAAATTTCTATACTTTTTTTAAAAGTTTCTTGTTTGATATGCTTCTTATTTTAGCTCCTTTCAGTGAGTAATATATTTGAATAATTTCTTTTTAAAAATTTAACACATTTCTCTCAGGGTGTCTTTATAGAATTATTTTTCTTACATCTATGTCTTGGGTGAACATTTTCTTAACATATGGTATTTTTTACAGAGTCCGCTCTCTTTCCCCAATGTTAATGAAAAGGCTTTATCTTGGAAAAAGTGGCTGTGTCATTTAAGTAAATACCTTTTTGTTTAATAGCAATTTTTTTGGAGTATTCACATGTAATACATATTTGAGAATTTGGAGAATACTGAAATAAAGAAGAAAATAGAAGTTACTCAAAATTCCACCAGAGTTAAGATTTTGGCGAATCTCCTTTCCACATCCACATGTGCTCTCCTCCCACCTCTTCATAGAAATCAGCAACCACAGCAGACCCTTTTGTGTTTAATTAGTACTTTCTGTGGGTATAGCCTTCTGGGAAAAAATTATACTGTATTATTTGTCAATAAGCCATTGCCTCCTGCAAAGAATACACTTATTCTAGATTATTTGTGTGTTGTTAAATAGTGTGACATGTATAGAAATGTTTGCCATGGTGTATGTTGTTAGTATTCTTCTTTTGTTTATTTTTGAGAGAGAGCATGAGCAAGGGAGGGGCAGAGAGAAAGAGGGAGACACAGAATCTGAAGCAGGCTGACAGCTCAGAGCCTGACATGGGGCTCGAACCCACAAACTATTAGATCATTACCTGAACCGAAGTTGGATGCTTAACCAACTGAGCCACCTAAGTGCCCCTTTAATATTCTTTTCATGATGTTATTGGTTACTCAGTTTGTCTCAATAACTGTAGATCTTGATAACCATTGTTCCTGAAGATACTGTACCTCACCAGTCCTTGGATCACCATTCCAGCTTATTCACAGACTCTAGAATTCACAAATGATTTTAACCTTGTTGTTGGAAGTAGCAGCTTGTAAGACACGGACAAGATGTAATGTGGTTTGATCGCTGTCAGTGTACTGCTGTGTCCTTCTCCAAAAAGAGAAAAGTGTAGTCTTATTTTTTCCTCTCATAATTCTCTAGTACGTTGGCTCAGTCCCATATATTTAATAACCTTTTTTTTTAAGTTTATTTATTTATTTTGAGAGAGAGAGTATGGCAGAGAGAGAGAGAGAGAGAGAGAGAGAGAGAGAGAGAGAGAGAGAGAGAGAATCCCAAGCAGACTCTGCAATATCAGTGTGGAGCTTGATGCGGGATTCAGACTCATGAACCATGAGATCATGACCTGAGCAGAGATCAAGAGTCAGATGCTTAACTGACTGAACCACTCAGGCACCTCTTAATAACCTTTTTAAAGAGAAATTCTGAGCTTTGCCATCTACTTGAGAATTTGCCAAGTTCCCTTGACATTTTTGGTGTGGCCACAGATTAAGACATGAAATAGAAGGAGATATGAGAGAGGAGAAAGAAGAATAAATATGGTTAGGATTTGACTCAACTGATGTATCAATAATTATCTATAGGCATTCCCCTATATTTACATATAATGCTTTCTTAAAAATATGCTGAAGTTGAATGTGTAAAAAGTAAACAATAGACTTCACATTTTATTTGAGGTTAGGATGTGGGGAGTACTCAACTAAAAGTAGTTTAAAGTTTCTGTTTATACTTTGCCTTGAGACATATTCTTCAGTGACTTATTTCTAGGGTGTTGTTTGATTCTGTTTTCTTCTTTAACACTTAAGTTATTGAGCTAAATCAAGTAAGTATCCACTTGAGGCTAAATATTTCTGCTTTTGGCTTACCTAATGATTCCTTCTCACCCACCCTAAGCACATTCAACTTACACGCGCTGGACTGTAAGCACCATGTTCACTGCCGTATTCTCCAGCACCTAGAATAATACAAAGTCTACAGAGGGCACCCCCAAAATATTTATTGAACAAATGTGTGAATTCATCATCTTAATTGTATAAAATTTGAGGCCTACAGTTCTTATTTATATCAGTCCTTTGTTTTGTTGTTTTTACTCATTTATGTAAAATTATAATGGGATAACATACTAAGATATTTAAATATTTTTGTTAAGTACTGTGGTACAAACGTGATACTACTGCTGGATGTGAACTTTAAAAGTGTGGAAGTCAGTTAATTTAAGAAACTTAATTTGGCAATGGAAAGGCAGTTTAGGATGTAACTATTGGTTCATAGGTCTAAGTGTGGCAATTGGAAGTTTGAGAACCACTTATTTTTGAGTGTGATAGACTGTGTGAGAAAAGGTAGAATACATGGATACAACAAAAATAGAAAAATAGGAAAGACCCCATACTTCTAAGAAATGCTCTTGGTGGAAGTGCTCTCATTTCAAGCAAATAACAAAATATTAAGAGTTTTAAGCTAACAGAATTCAGTGAATAATTTGAATTCCCTTTATCTAAAGGGAAGGATTTGTTCATGTTTGGAGAAGTCTCTTGTATCTCTCAGTGTGAGGTTATGACCTTTGTTAAACTCTTCTTCATCGTGGTTTCATTGTTCAACCTATGGTGGCCTGAGAGATTTGGAAGTTCTTTTGTGCTTCAAGTTTACAATTTTGAGACGGTGTGATGCTACTTTTGGAACCAAGGAAGAGAATAGCTTCTGAAAGTGTGGGATTTAGAGGACTTCTCCACTTTAGGGAAAGAGTATAAGCCATTGACATATATTTTTTTATAGTATTCACCAAGGTGGCTTAATGCTAATAAAAGAAATCATTTCAACTGGGAATCCTGCAATGCATTTATAACACAGCATCACTGTGATAACACTCGAAACTCTTTTAATCATGTTACCATGTTTGCTTATTGCTAAAACCAGTATTTATTTCATTTTTGAAATATTTTTTTTAATGTTTATTTTTGAGAGAGAGGGCAGGAGTGGGGGGAAGGAGCAGAGAGAGAATGAGACACAGAATCTGAAGCAGACCAGGCTCTGAGCTGTCAGCCCAGAGCCCGATGCAGAGCTCAAACTCACAAACCATGAGATCATGACCTGAGTCAAAGTTGGACGTTTAACTGACTGAGCCACCCAGGAACGCCAGTATTTACTTCATTTTGTGCTTCAGTGTCTAGCCCACTGAAGCCAAGGGAAGTGAGAAGAGAAATTGCACTTAGAGAACTTAGACTAAAACCTTGTTTGTGTGTGTTCTTTGGGAATATTTAGATGCCAGCACCATTCTTAGGATTACCTTAGGATTCATTTGTTGCAATATAGTATATTTTGAGGCCTAGAAACATCTATAAATAAATAGAGCTCCTTTTGTGAACTTCAGTTAAACATCTTTATTACCAGGTTTAAATGCTAAAGTTGAAGAAACAAACTATATTTGTAAATTAAATGTTATATATTACGTATAATATATAAACATATAAATACAAGCTTATGTAAATATAAGCAAACTATATAAAATGTTTTGTATTATATATAATACATGTAAATATTTGCATATATGTGTATATGTATATGCTTAGACTATATCTGCTAAAGTAAATTGTGACCATGGAAAGGAATAGATTCAAAAATTAGGAGAGAGGGGTATCAAAATGCAGTTAAAGCTTTTGCCTAATGGTATCTCCATTTTTATTCTTTTAGGTAAGCAGAATTTTATATAGTTTCTGTACAGCATTCAAACGTTCTTCCAGACAAGTGTCTGATGTTAAAGACTCAGTTATTCCTACCCCTGACAGTGACGTGTTTACCTTCAGTGTCTCCTTGGAGGTAAAAGAAGATGATGGAAAAGGAAACTTTAGGTGAGGTTATTTGGGAAGAATAAAAGTTGGTATTGTGCCTGAAATATAGTATTGGCTAACATAAAGCTTCCAGAGGCTATACAATGTTGGTATAAAGCTTTAAAATGATAAAAAGAAATATTTGGCAGGTGAATGAATGTTTTATTATTCTCATGCTTTCAGATACTTTATGTAAAATATTTTCTCCATATTTATGAATAATGATATTATAGAAAATTGTAGTAAAATAATAAAAAGAATAAAAAGCTATACTTTTGTCAACCACAATCACTTTTAATGCTTGATTTATTCCCTTTGTTTATTTCTAAGGGGTATTTTTATACAGTTGTATATACACAGGTTTTTTTTCTTTTAACTTTATTATGTAAGAATTTTTCCATTAAAATGTTCTTAATTAAAGTCATTTTTAATAGTACCAATAATATATTGGGTGGTTTGATCATCATTTAACCATTTTCTTCTATTGTATATTTAGAATGTTTTTCTCCTGTTCACAAATAGACAGGTGATAGGATATAGTTATGCTCTTTAACAGCCACTTATGTGCCTTTAATTCTTTAAAAAAAAATTTTTTTTTAACGTTTATTTATTTTTGAGACAGAGAGAGACAGAGCATGAACAGGGGAGGGGCAGAGAGAGAGGGAGACACAGAATCTGAAACAGGCTCCAGGCTCTGAGCTGTCAGCACAGAGCCCGACGCGGGGCTCGAACTCACGGACCGTGAGATCATGACCTGAGCCGAAGTCGGATGCTTGACCGACCAAGCCACCCAGGCGCCCCTATGTGCCTTTAATTCTAATAAGAATTGTTAGGTAGAGTTTTTTGTCTTTTTTTTTTTTTTTAATAGATATAGAAATTGAGTCTTAGATAAATTGCTCAAGGTATTTTTTCTTTTCAGATAAGATCATGTATCTATATCTGTCTCCCCCCCCCCCCCCGTGTGTGTGTGTGTGTGTGTGTGTGTGTGTGTGTGTACTTAAGTTCAAGTTAGTTAACATACACTGTAGTATTGGTTTCAGGAGTAGAATTCAGTGATTCATCTCTTACATATAACACCCAGTGCTCATCCCAACAAGTGCCCTCCTTAATGCCAATCACCCATTTAGCCCATTCCCTCCCCCCCCCCCCTGCCCCCAGCAACCCTCAGTTTGTTCTCTATAGTTAGTCTCTTTTGGTTTGTCTCTGTTTTTATCTTATTTTTCCTTCCCATCACCCATCTAGCCCATCCCTCACCCAACTCCCTCCATCAACCCTCAGTCTGTTCTCTATCCTTAAGGCTCTTATAGTTTGCTTCCCTCTCTCTCTTTTTGCCCTTCCCATATGTTCATCTGTTTTGTTTCTTAAATTCCACATATGAGTGAAATCGTGATATTTAAGATAATCTATATTTTAGACACTTAGATTGTCTTAATGAATTCTTAAGAATAGTCAGTCTGGTATAGATGCTGGAGAGGATATGGAGAAATGGGAGCCCTCTTGCACTGTCGGTGGGAATGCACACTGGTGCAGCCACTCTGGAAAACCGTGTGGAGGTTCCTCAAAAAATTAAAAATAGAACTACCCTACGACCTAGCAGTGGTACTGCTAGGAGTTTACCCAAGGGATACAGGAGTGCTGATGCATAGGGGCACATGTACCCCAATGTTTATAGCAGCACTTTGAACAGTAGCCAAATTATGGAAAGAGGCTAAATGTCCATCAACTGACGAATGGATAAAGAAGATGTGGTTTATATATACAATGGAATACTACTTGTCAATGAGAAAGAATGGAATCTGGCCATTTGCAGCAATGTGGATGGAACTGGAGGGTATTATGCTAAGTGAAATAAGTTAGGCAGAGAAAGACAGACATCATATGTTTTCATTCCTATGTGGATCCTGAGAAACTTAACAGAATACCATGGGGGAGGAGAAGGGGAAAAAAAGAAAGTTATAGAGAGGGAGGGAGGCAAACCATAAGAGACTCTTAAATACTGAGAACAAATTGAGGGTTGGTGGGGGGTGGGGGAGAGGGGAAAGTGGGTGATGGGCATTGAGGAGGGCACCTTTTGGGATGAGCACTGGGTATTGTATGGAAACTAATATATATATAGATATAGATATCTATGTCTATATCTATATATCTATATCTATAGAATAGTCAGTATGGCTGAGGCTAGAATTTAAGTTGCCCCTGATCCATAGCTCTTTTTCCATCTCTTATTTATATTTACTTGAGTTTGTGGTTAGTTATCTCAAATTGTAGATGTTTTAAAGTAAGCTCTTCTCACTTTGTTTGCCTTGGGTTTCAGTGTGTTAAAGGCTCTTACAACCACACAACCAGCTAAACCAGAATAGTGAGTCGTAAAAAATAATTAAATAAGCTATATTCCTAAATTTGTTAAATTTAGAAACTAAAGTTGAAATGATGTCATTTAAAGAATCTTGGATTTTAACCTTTGTTAAGTAAAATATAAGGCTCTTATCCAATTTAGAAATTAATTAGTGACTTTGTTTTGCTGACTATAACATTGGTAGTTAGCTACTCGGGCAAGATGAGTTTAGCACACCTTAAGAATAAGGGTGCTGGAATTCTAAACTTGCAGTAGATTATTTTATTGTGGTGTTGTACTGATAATTTCTGTTCTTTTTGCATATTTCAGTCCTGTGCCTAAGGATAGAGAGAAATTTTATTTCAAGTTAAAACAAGGAATAGAGAAGAAGGTGGTAATTACAGTGCAGCAACTTTCTAACAAAGAATTAGCTATTGAAAGGTAAGCAGCTTGCTCCTAAATGCTACCAAAAACTTGTATATACATTGCTGTTGTGTTTCAAGAGACATACTGTTGAATCTCTCAGCTTTATTACTTGCTGTGTCTTTTCACCATACTGCAGTTTCTCCGTGTAAAAATGAGAATGAGAGTCATAATGCTTTACCCACTTCAATAAGTTAAATGTAACTGGTTTATTGAAAGTCTCAGTTGATGGGAGTGCCTGGGTGGCTCAGTTGGTTAAGCTTCTGACTTTGGCTCGGGTCATGATTTCATGGTTTATGGATTTGAGCCCTGCATCGGGCTCTCTGCTGTCAGCTGAGAGCCTGCTTCAGATCCTCTGTCTCCCTGTCTCTCTGCTCTTTCCCCTTTCTCATTCTCTCTCTCTCAAAATAAATAAACATTTAAAAGATGGTTAAAATGGTAAATTAAAAAAAAAATCGCAGTTGATGGGGGAAATAAACATGATTCCCCCTCCCCCCCCCCCCCCCCACCCCGTGCCAGTAATAACTACTTCAGCTCTGTTTGGTCATATCCCTTTTTCCTGCTGTCCCTTATTTACATGTAGGACAAATACCTTAAATTCTCAATCATCTCTGATAATTAAAAAGTACATTTAGTTATTGGACTTTCAGGGGCATAAGAAAAATAGATACATATCTTTTAAATATATAAGTATACACCCAGACACACACATATACACACACAAATGTGTGTGTGTGCATTTACATATTTTATGTATATATTTGAACATATAAAAACAAAACAAAATCTTGTAGGACAAAAGGTCCTATAAACAAAGAATAACAAATGATAGTTGTAGAAAAAGTATTTGTACTGTAGATAACAGATGAAGGCTATGTCTATAATATACATAAATTTCTTAATTTGGAAAAAAAAAAACCAATAAAAAGCAAGAATCAACAAATCACAGGAAAGCTATTCACATGGCTAACAAACATATGTATGTAAAGATGTCCCAATTCATGAATAGAGAGGGAAATGTAATTAAGGTAGCAGTAAGATACCACATTGGCAAAAAGAACACGTCAGGCTGGTGGGAATATGGGGGAAGGGGTAAAGTGTGTATATATCCCCTTTTTGAGAAACAACCTGGCAACATCTATAAAAGTAAACAAAACAAAACCCAAATCTATAGTTGCATGCATCAGTCTCCATTCTAGGGAATCTATTCCATTAAAAATAAAAGTACCACTGTCGAAGGACATATTTCTGAGGGTGTTTATTACAGCCCTTTTTATGGTGATAAAAAGCCAGAAACAAAAACAAATGCCTATTCACTTGGTTTCTAGAAGTGGGAGCAATTGGTGACAGTCATAAGAGAAAGAAAAGCCTCTTCATCAAGATTGCCGTAGACTCTGACTCCTCCCTCCCCATCTGTAGACTAGGATGAAGGCGGGAGCCAGTTGAGGTGCTGGCTGATGGGATCATGGTCACCGCTGTCCCTCTCAAGTGTAGGAGAAGGTGTCTGGCCCCCAATTATCTGCAGCTTTCTTTAGAATGTCAGGAATTTAGCTGTGCTTTGTTCCCATCCTTGGGTTTAACTGCTGGTATCCAGATAACAGGAAAAGTTTTGCTGTATAATTCTCTCTTATAGTTGTCATCTTTTTTCCTTTCTTAGTGGTAATAAAAAAATAATTTTGAGTCATACAAGTTCATGAAACATAGCTAAAGATTAAAGGTATTATTGACTTTGAATATTTTAGTCCTAAAAGAATGATGATGAGAATGTGTTGTTAACAGTAGCTCTAGCAATGTTTGAATCTTTTTATTTGGAAGTATGCAATTTCAAACTTCTAGAATAGTTAAAAAAAATGGTACAGAGAACATCTGTGTACTCTGCTTAGAATCATCTCTTGGTAACATTTTGCCCCATTTGCTCTGCACCCACTTTCTCAATCTCTCTCCTCTCTGTCTCTCAGTCTTTCCCTACCTACCTACCTACCTACCTACAGACAGACCCACATTATTGTTTTTCTGAACAATTTTATTCCTATATAATTCCTTAGGAAATGAGTATTTCCTAAAAATAAGGATACAGATATCTATTATATAAGCACATTATTTGTAGCAACTTCTATAAATTTAGCATTCCTAGAATACTTTTTTAAATTTAGCATTCATACAATACTTATTTATATATTTTAGAGAGGGGGGAGGGGGAGGGAGAGAACACAAGTAGGGGAGGGCCAGACAGAGAGGGAGAGCGAGAAATCCAGAGCAGGCTCCACACTGACAGCGTGGAGCCCTATGTGGGGCTTGAACTCACTGTGAAACCATGACCTGAGCTGAAACCGAGAGTCAGACGCTTAACTGACTGAGCCATCCAGGTGCCCCATATACAATGCTTTGTCTTTAACCTACCATTTGTCTCCAGTTTTGTCATTTATCTCAGTAGTGTCCTTTTTTCCTCCAGCTCAGGATTTACACTAGGGTCACATATTGCATTTAGTTGCCATATGTCTTTGGCTTTCATTAATGTGGTAATATTTCCACAGCCTTTCTGTGTTGCTTATGACATGGAATTTTTGAAGAATACATCCATTTTCCCACTTTTTAATGTAACATTACTAATTTGGGGTTTATCTAATATTACCTTGTGATTAGATCCAGATTACTTCTTGCTCCATAGGTGATATTGTCTCCTTCATAGTGGATTGCATTTGGAGGTGCCTGATAACTATCTGTCCCTCCCTGGTGATGTTAATTTTGGTTGCGAAAATGTGATTGTGAAAATACCTGATTTCTCCACTGTAATTCCCCTTTTTCTCCCCCCTTGCAACAAGTAAGCAGTCTGTAGGGAGATGAATGAAAATATCCTACTTCTCATAAACATTTTCTCAAGTTAACATTCATTCAAATTCTTGTCTGATCTAATCTTTACTGTGAGGAATGCAAAATTAGAACTTTCAATCTCCTGCACCTTCTTGGTAGTTTAGCAGTCAGCCCTAGGCATTCTAATGTAAGCCAAAGATCTCCCTTCTCTTCCACTTATTTATCTGTTTATTATTGGTATAGACTCTTGAATTTCTCTCCTCCCCCCCTGCAGTGCTTTATAATTCACTACAGAACTTAATTATCTTGGTGATCATTGTCCAGAATTTGCCACTGGGAGTCCCTTCACACCCTATGTCTTTACCTTTCCGGCGTAACAAAAGGCAGCCTTCCATTTAATAAGTTTGTACTAACACAGGCAAAGAAGTATTAGCTGTTGAGTAATTTAACTCTTAATAATCATTATTAAAAATCTTGGAGTTTTATGGTGAAATGGTATGTTCTGTCTCTGCTATAGAGGCCTGTGCCCTGCTTGTCGTGTTAGGCAGTCCTTCCTTTTCCCAATGAGAAACTCTCAAGTTTGGTCAACTTGAGTATAGAAACATTGATGATTATAGGTAAAATAGTTGAATGCCTGCTTATAATGTTTTCTTCATTAGCTTAATTAAACATTTACACATGCTTTATAAATATATTATGCAAAATAATAACTTAGAAATGGGGCATTTTGCCCACTCTCATATTCGTAAGACAATTTCATTCAGACTGAATAATCTTCAACATTGATTTCTTCATCATCATGCTTTTTGAGTAATTTTAAGGGATTTTTACAGAGCACATTATCTCAAGTTCTGCTTAAGTTGTTTGAGATAAGCCCTTTTTTTGATCAGTATATATTGCTTTTATTAGATATTTGGGGTGCTTGGGTGCATCAGTTGGTTAAGCATCTGACTCTTGATTTCAGCTCAGGTCATGGTCTCACAGTTTGTGGGATCAAGCCCCGTGTCAAGCTCCATTCTGGCAGTGTGGAACTTGTTTGCGATTCTTTCTCCCTCTTTCTGTGTTCCCCACCCCCCCCACTTGAGCTCTCTCTCAAAATGAATAAACATTAAAAAAAAAAAAAAAAAAAGAAATTTTACCTAAGCCACAAGTGCCCGTTTGTATAGAATTAGGAATTAAAAACAAAACAAAACAACTCATTCCATATATAACCACTTACTATATTGGTTTTATTTTAATATAGTTAATCTTGATGGTATTATCTAACAACTCTGGGTTCATATATCTGGCATTAATTACTAAACCCATGTTAAGTTTCTTTACTTCTTTTCTTTTCTTTTCTTTTCTTTTCTTTTCTTTTCTTTTCTTTTCTTTTCTTTTCTTTCCTTCTTTCCTTCTTTCCTTCTTTTCTTTCTTTTCTTTCTTTGTTTTACCACGTTTTGTCAGATGACCTCTATAAATACCCAAACTAAAATTGACTGAGATTGCTTTAGGCTAATGGTTCTCCAAACAATACTTTGTTCAGCATAACACACAGAATTTCCTGTGATATTGGAAATTTTGTTACTACTTGGATTTGTATTTTTTGGAAAAAGAAACTTGTCTTTTATTAGATTATATGTAGCATTTCATGTGTTTAAATTATAAAATGTAAATGGTGGAATAAGGTAATCCACCAGGTGGCAGTCTTGTCAAGAGGATTAACACCTCTGAATCTTAAACATGGTCTTAAACAAAGTTTGTCATATAAAGACACTGATGTGAAAAAAATCAGATTACATCATTTTGGCTTATCTTCTGAAAGAGAAAATGATGTATTGTTTTTAAAAACAACTTATCATTGTGTAAAATTTCCAACATATGTGAAAGTACAAAGAGTAATATATTGAACCTCAGTGTACCCATCACCTACCCCAAATGCTAATTTTCAAGATTTGGGCTTTTTTTTTTTTTTTTAATATTTTTATTCTGAAAGAGTCCATTTATCTGTGTATTCAAGGGTTCAAGCCTTCTTCCTTTGTAGATATTAAACAAATTATACTGAGATTATCTTTCTTGACTTCTTTGAAGGCAAATACTATGTCCTTTATTTCAGAATCTCCAACATCTAGCACATTGCTAGCAACACAGAACTTTGTAGTTAGCTACTTAATCCTTACTTAGCACTTGCTGTGCTGGGCATGGTTCTCGGTGTCATTTATGAGGTGTAGCTACTATTATCTTCACTGTACATTTGAGGAAACTGAGGCACAGAACGGTTCAATAACCTGCCCAGGTAATACAATTAATATTTGAATTAAGTCTGTCTGATATCAGAATAAAGAACTTGTTGAAAAAAATGAATAAAAGGTATATAAAAATTTTATACAGTATTGACCAAACTCATTGTTACATTGAGGGACACTGCACCTGATAGAATCCTACCTTGTTTAGAGAAGATGTGAAAACTGCTTTCATATTTTGAAAATTTCTAATATTCTTTTCCTTTTTTTCCATGACCCATGTTACATTTTACATATTGAGCTTTATTTAGGAACTGTACATGAGAGAGAAAATAATAACAGACAACAATCATTGAGCACTTACTACAAGATGGCCATGGTACAATTATCATAATGACGTATGAGGAAGGTTTTATAATTATTACCACATTTTTGCAGACGATGAAACAGGTTTCAGGAGGTTAAGTAACCTTGGTCACTTGGCCAGAAACTGGTAGAACCAGGGTTTAAACCAAAGCCAGCTGGTTCCTGAGTGTGTACTCTAAAAGACTAAAGGCTGTATGCAACTAAATCTTGATTGTACACTAAGCTGAAAATTAAACCAGTTAGAAAATAAATGAACTGGTATTCTTTGTTGTATTTCTAGCAGAATTGGAAAATGAGAATAGAGATGTGGGGGTGTCCAAGTGATTACTCAGTGACTTCAAACTCAGGGGCACCATGTCCTGGGAGAAAAGCTGATTGATTTGTAGAAGAGAAAACCAACAATAACAACTGAAGGGAGGAAGCAAGATGATTGCCCTCTGAGATGTGTGAGAAGAGCAAGACTGAAACCCAATTATTGCAAGCCCCCAGTTGTAAATGTTAAAGTGTGCAGATTTGACCAGGCCGTGCTCTTCTCGTGTTTCCAGAGCAGAAATGGCAATCATCTCTATGCCCGACCAGCTGAAATTTCTGTGGTTTTTGGTATTACCACAAGTAGAAATACTGCAAAAAAAATTTCTTGCAAAGTACTGAATTGATACGGATTTTTAAAGCTTTATCTCGTGTTTAAGATACACTGTTACTAGCACTATTACATAGCACCTACCTCGATGCTTTGAATAGGTGGTTGGTTACGTGTCATACTCGAGAAGTGAGGGGGAAGTGTTTCAGTTTTTGTTGTGTTAATTTTCTGACTGGTTGATTTTTGCCAAGTATTCTTATTTTGTAATAAAATTCAGGGCAGTAATACAATATACGCTTACAAAATGGATCTCCATAAAATTCCCTAACAAGAAGTGGAATTCTAATGATGTTAATTTCAGGCCTTGTGGAAGGTTAGTTGGGAAGAGATTTTTGGCTTCAGGGTTTATATCTTTCGAATCACCCTGTTCCCAGGGATCTGCCCTGATGCTTTGCTGTGTGAATCAAAATGAAATATGGATATAGCAAGTAAAGGATGATTATTAGGTTTGTTATGAACATATAACTCTGTTTGTACTGAGTAACGTAGACCACACTGCTAGAAAGAAAGGATTTGCATGAGTCACTTTGATCCTAATATTGGAGAATACATCCGTTACACATACATTAAAAAATACATTAACACATCATTAACAGAAGGTAGTTTGATCATTTGTGGAGTAATTCAGAGATGTGCTTGTTTCGGTGGTATATCCTTCTTCACTTCTTAACTTGTGCTTGCTGGCTTGCAGCAAAAACCATATGAGACACTGAAGTGTTAAGTACCATACGGCATAGCGTGAGTGATTGAGAGGTACCTTTCCTTGTGTTATTTTCTTGAGGAAAAGATTTCCAAGTTAAGGAGTATTAAAAAAACTAAACAAGACAAAACAAAACCAACCACCTGGGGCTCTTTTCTTCTTTCAGCACAATTTTCTAATATGATTTGATAATCACTAATGTAGGGGAATGGTAGAACTTCCAACTGTTTATTACATTTGGGCTGATCTAATTTCACATTTGATCATTCTGACGGTCTTTTGCTGGGTTTACCTAGCACTTATTTTTACCTTCATTCTAGCAAGTTACAATTTTATTTAGAAAGAAGCTCAAGTCACTGACTTTAGGTTGCGTAGATGTTAGTTTGACTTCCATCTCTTATTCTTTTATAGAAATTAGTGTACCTATGAAACCTGTCAACAAAATCAAGATATTTTAAGATTTTATTAAGAGGTTTTAAGATTTCATTTTTTAAGTAATCTCTACTCCCAGTGTGGGGCTTGAACTTATAACCCTGAGATAAGAGTTGTACACTCCACTGACTGAGCCAGTCAGACACCCTAAGACCTTTAGATGTTGTAATAATTTTTCTTGGAGGACATCATTCTCCTCCATCCTGAAATGAGAGAAAATTAGGGGGGTGACCCAAAATCTGCATAATATTTTATTTTATTTTATTTTTATTTTTATTTTATTTATTTATTTATTTATTTATTTTTTTTTTTAAAGTTTATTTATTTTTGGGACAGAGAGAGACAGAGCATGAACGGGGGAGGGGCAGAGAGAGAGGGAGACACAGAATCGGAAACAGGCTCCAGGCTCCGAGCCATCAGCCCAGAGCCTGACGCGGGGCTCGAACTCCCGGACCGCGAGATCGTGACCTGGCTGAAGTCGGACGCTTAACCGACTGCGCCAGCCAGGCGCCCCAATATTTTAAAAAGATGTTCTATGAACATTTGTTCTCTTTTGGTTTTCTTTTAAGGCAGTCGAAAGATAACTTTCTTTTTCCTTAGGAGAATAAGGTATATTTATACAAAAAACCTTTCAGTGTTCTCTGATATTTATTTCAAGTGACAATCGGTAAAGAACTATTGGCATTGCCAGTAGAACATTGGAAGCTTCTGTCTCGCAGTCTTTGGACTGGAACTTGTAATTAGGACAGAATTTTCAGTATCTTCCATTGCTGGCATGTGGTAGAGGGAAGTGTCACTATAGAAGTATGTATATAATGCTATTACTTTTTCAGCATTGTATTTTAAGAGTTTTTTTTAAATATTAGCAGTGAAAACATATTCCATAGCATGTTTTTATAAGTTGAACTGTTCTAGATGTCTTGGAATTCATCTTTAAATGAATTTTAAAATTAGAGATAATTACAGACTCACAGGAAGTTACAGTTACAGTACAGAGAGGCTCCATATACACTTCCTCCAGTTTCCCCCAATGGTGACATCATACATAATTATAGTGCAGTATACAAATTAGAAAATTTACATTGGTACAGTCTATAGATCTCTATCGGAGGGAGCATTTTTTGAATCCTTTTGTAAATCATACTGTTCTTTTATAACATAATAATTTCTTAATTATTTTTCTAGTGGTGAGAGATTTTTAATTAGTTTTCTTTAACTTAAGGTGAGCATTCAAGGTAATTATGGACAGAGGGGCTCCCAGGTCCTGCTGAGGAGAGTTCCAGGTTGCTCAAATGTGTGTTTTTTTTTAAATTGAAATATATTTGACGTTATGTAAATTTAGCGTGTATAATATGTTGGTTTGATGTATTTATATTGTAATATTATTGCCTTTGTAGTAATAGCACCTCTGTCACCTCACGTAATTGTTATTTCTTTTTCATAAGATCTAGTCTCTTAGCAAGTTTGGTTATAATACAATATTATTGTCTATACTCATGTATTGTACATTAGATCTCTAGGACTTATTTACTGCTAGTTGCAAGTTTGTGTCCTTAAACAACATCTCTCCTATTCCCCCACTTCCCAGGCCTGGTAACCACCTTTTAACTCCCTGTTTTCGTGAGTGTGGTTCTTTTAGATTCCACATGTAAGTGATATCCTACAGTATTTCTCTGTCTGACTTAATGTTAGTTAACACAGTTTGCTCAAGTTCCCTGTTGTTGAAAATGGCAGGATTTCTTTTTTTCTCATGGATGAATAATATTCCATTGTACCTATATATACCACATCTTCTTTATCCATTCATCCATTGATGAGCTTTTAGGTTTTTTCCATATTTTGGCTATTGTGAATAATGTTGCAGTAAACTTGGGAGTGCATGCATCTCTTTTATATCCTATTTTCATTTTTTTAATATCCTATTTTCATTTCCATTGGGTATATACTCAGAAATAGGATTGCTAGATCATATAGTAGATCTATTTGTAATTTTTTGAGGAGCATCCATATTTTTCCATAGTGGTTAAACCAAGTTACATTCTCAGCTTACATTAGAAAATGCTTTTTTAAAAAATGTATTGATATAAGAATTTTTGGGTGCTAACATGAGTATTAAGTAATCAGGAGAAGTGAGTATTTTAACTATATCCTATGCCAGTTACCAATTTATTGCCTCTTGGTTCCAGATCTACCCTCTTACCTTATCTACTTATGTATTTCTTCTTTGCGCAAGCACAATATTAAATTGAGCCAGTAGAGGGTGCTAGAGAGACACTGCAAAAGAAGGGTCTTCTCTTTTATGGTTCTGGTGCGATGTGGTGGTTGTTTCTTGCTCTAGCTGTAGGTTCTGGGATGTCCAGTGGTGCTGTGCTCCAGCTGTGCAGCCAGTGCATGCACTCCCTCCTCGAGCTCATAGTCCTAGTCCTGGTTCAGCAAGATCATCCTGTGGACCTCCAGACACAGACACTGTGGACTTCGGGCCCTACACCATTCTGCCAGTGAGCTGGCTCCAGGAGTTCTGATTTCCTTTATTTTTACTTGCCTACCTGCACCCAGTGGGCTGTGTCCTGCTTGCTTGTGGTCCAGCTTTGCCTGGGAAGTCTAGCAAACTTTGCCATCTACTGTGCTACAGTCCTACCTTTTGTAGTAAGCTGTTAGAATACCAGCTTTAGGGAGAGGATCCTCCTTCCAGGTTTGCTCTTTCTTGGTGTTCTCTCCCTCAGCCTTAGGGTATTCTTTAGAATTCTCTTTATAGTTACTCTCCTATTATAGTTAATAATTCCTTATAGTAAACTTTCCCTGTTCAAATTACTGTATTTTCTTTCCCAATTGGATTTCAATTGACTAATTGAATTAGTACCTAATAAAATCAACCAGTCCCATAAAATTTCAAATACATTTCTGGGGACTGGGAAGAAAGTGGTTATTTTAGATATTTTTTTTTTTTTGGTGTCGTAATAGTAATAATGACAAGAATTAAAAACTAATGATTTCTACCCTATGTCCATTTCCACCCCGAGTGTTTAATGCACAGTTTTTTTTTTCATACAAAAGAAGTCCTATAAAGTAAATTATCCTTTGGGTTAAATTTCTTAGTGTGTGGGGGAGGAAGCATGTTATTTTGCAGGGTGTCTTGGTATTCTTCCTAAAGCCTTATTCAGTTTGACTCCTCTGTATGATGTTTTTTGGTGGGGAGGGGCAAGGAGAGGTGTTAAGTATCTCTAGATATAATTATTTTACATTACTAGTAAGCATTATTTAAGTACTAATATTTTGTCCTTTATAATGGCAGTTCAGTTTTTTTTTTTAAGATCTTTGGTTCATTTGAAGAGGGAGGAAGAACTACATAAAATGTTATTTTTGTATAGGAGAACATTAGGCAATTAACAAAAGTTAAATAAGTTACATGTGAAATTTTGTATTTGTGCTTTATTGATTTGGTCTTTTGTAACTGTTTTAATAAGTTTACTCACCTTTTTTATTCTCACATTTTCTTTCTTTCTTTGAATTTCTTTGAATTTCTTTCTTTCTTTCTTTCTTTCTTTCTTTCTTTCTTTCTTTCTCTCTCTCTCTCTCTCTCTCTCTCTCTCTCTCTCTTTCTCTTTCTCCTTCCTTCCTTCCTTCCTTCCTTCCTTCCTTCCTTCCTTCCTTCCTTCACAGCAGGCAGGGTAGGGGCATAGGGAGAGCAAGAGAGGGAATCTTAAGCAGGCTGGCAGGCTGCCTGCCCAGTGCAGGGCTTGATTATGTGAGGCTCTGCCTTACAACTATGAGATCATGACCTGAGCCAAAATCAAGAGTCAGACACTTAACCAATTGAGCCACCCAGGCTCCCCACCTCATGTTCTTTTTCTAATTGTTACATGTTTTCTTTAAAGTTTATTATATATTTTGGCAAGTTATTTCATTATTCCACTATACTGTAGAAGATTGTTATTTTTTTCATAACTGATCAAAACTTTATATAGCTTGATTCAAGGTTTTTATTTATTTTTTTAAAGTTTATTTATTTTGAGAGAGAGTTCAATAAGGGGGGGGGCACAGAGAAAGAGGGAGAGAGAGACTCCCAAGCAGGCTCCATGCTGTCAGTGCAGAGCCCAATGTAGGGCCTGATCTCACCAACTGTGAGATCATGACCTGAGCTGAAATCAAGAGTCAGGCACTTAACTGACTGAGCCACTTAGGAACCCCTAGTCAGAGAGAGAGAAAGAGAGAGAGAGAGAGAGAGGGAGGGAGAGAGAGCGAGCGAGCAGGGGAGAGGGGCAGAGGGAGAGAATCTTTTTTTTTTTAATTTTTTAAAAATGTTTATTTTTGAGACAGAGAGAGACAGAGCATGAATGGGGGAGGGGCAGAGAGAGAGGGAGACACAGAATCGGAAGCAGGCTCCAGGCTCTGAGCCATCAACCCAGAGCCTGACGCGGGGCTCGAACTCACGAACCGCGAGATTGTGACCTGAGCTGAAGTCGGATGCTCAACCGACTGAGCCACCCAGGCGCCCCAGAGGGAAAGAATCTTAAGCAGGCTCCACACTCAGCACGGAGCCTGATGTAGGGGCTTGATCCCATGACCCTGGGATCATGACCTGAGCCAAAATCAAGAGTTGGATGCCCAACCGAGACACCAAGGTGCTCAAGTCTTTTAAATGGAATTGAACTCCTGAGGAATCTATATTATTTTACACACAGATGGCATTGTTTTATATTAAAGTTCTCTTAAAATGTAAATATCAAGATAGGGCTGTATAGAAGAGAGTTAACAAAGTAGGGCCGAAACTGCTATTCCTAAAGGTCTGTTTGTAGGGTTTGTTCTTCTTCTTCTTTTTTTTAGTGTTTATTTTTGAGAGAGAGAGAGAGAGAAAGAGAAAAAAGAACGTGAGCTGGGAGAGGGGGTGGGAGACACAGAATCTGAAGCAGGCTCCAGGCTCTGAGCTCTCAGTACAGAGCCCAGTGTGAGACTCAAACTCGTGAACTGCAAGATCATGACCTGAGCCGAAGTTGGACTCTCAACCAATTGAGCCACCCAGGTGCGCCCTGTAGGGTTGGTTCTGGAATGGCATCTGGATTCCCTGTGCTGATTTTGCTTTGTATCTGTTCATTCTAATAAATCATAGCCATAAATGCAACTATGTGCTGAGTCCTGTGAGTCCTCCTAACAAATCTTCGAACCTAGAGTGGTCTTGGGGACTCCAACACAAGAGCATTTTGCTATAAGTAGGTTTTCATGCAGGGACCACATCTAAGATTATTATTTCCTTTCTTGGGGATGTATGTGTGTGTAGCTTTTATTGATTGTAGAAAATAAGCTTTTGCCTAATTGAAAGTCTCTTTATTGAAGATACAGGACAGCTTTTTCAGACCTTGTCTTTTAGGGAGCAGTAGCATTTGTGAGATGAGGTTATGAGCTAATGCATAGTATATATGTTTTTGGGTTTACAATTTCGCAAATTTGTTAACTGAGAGTGTCTTTGGATACCCAGCAGTAGTTACCTTTCCTCGATGCACTTCAAGTAAAAACTCCTCCACACTCATATAGTCTGTTCGCATTCCTATCCCCCATCAATAATAGGAAAGGGATGCCCAGAATTCCATGTTCCTCTGGTAGTACTGCCCCTTCCTTGACTCGTGCACCCTGGTTGTCCCAAACTGGAGTAAAGCAGGGTATTCCAGAGCTCTGCATGCTCTTGCCACTGTCCTTCTTCCTACCCTCAACCTTTAGCCTCACTGAATTTTGTTTCTGTTTTGGCTGTTTCAGGCCTTGTAAGACATCCAAGACTCTTGGGTTTTCCATCAATACTCAAATCCTGATCCCCACATGACTCTGTATATCCTGTCTTCTGACTCCTGTTGTCCATGTTTACCCAGCTTTTGGGACATTCCATTTTACACTCTGGAACTCATAGTCCATCGTAAGCACAGTTTCTTTAATCTTCAACCTGATTCTGAATGTTGCCTTCACTTTATATAAACTGGGCTTGCCCTGAGTCTACTGCTTCTCAAGTGATGGCTGTTTTCTCTCCTCCCCTGCCTTTGTACCTTGGCCTGGAGATGTGTGAGTATCCTTGGAATGTCCTTGCTTCTTCCAGACTGTTTTCCTCTTCCCTCCTTAGAAACTCACAGCTTCAAATTTGATGCTGTCAGACTTTCCCATCTGCTAGCCTCTATTGTTGCAGTTATCTACACATCCTTGGGATTCCCATCATTCTTTGAAGATTTTAGCTCCTGGCTCACTGTCATTCTCCAATCATTAGGCTTTTCCTAAGTTATAGCAGTTTCACTATCTATATAGATGGTTTTTCTTTTTTTTTTTAATTTTTTTTTTCAACGTTTATTTTTGGGACAGAGAGAGACAGAGCATGAATGGGGGAGGGGCAGAGAGAGAGGGAGACACAGAATCGGAAACAGGCTCCAGGCTCTGAGCCATCAGCCCAGAGCCCGACGCGGGGCTCGAACTCCCGGACCGCGAGATCGTGACCTGGCTGAAGTCGGACGCCCAACCGACTGTGCCACCCAGGCGCCCCTAGATGGTTTTTCTAATAACCTAGCTTCTTAGTTTTTTTGATCTCATTCTCTCCAAAGACCTTTCTTCCTCCCTACTTCAGCCACCTGCTTCAAGGGTCATAGTCTGGAATTTGTCATTACCATTGACTGTACTCCCTTCATAATCTTAGTATCAAGTATCCTACTGTCTGATCAGTACTTCTTATCTAATTCATTCTCATTTTCTCAATTCCATTAATTATTTGATCTCACTGAGACTAATAATCTATGGTCCTATCATGTTTTACTGTCCCTCACCCACTCCATGATTTTACTTTTTTACTTGTCTCCATCCCTTTGTCTCCATCTACCTTTATAAATTATTCCTTTATATACTCCCACAACTCCCTTGCTCTCTTTTCCGTCTTTCTATTCCTCTGGCATATTCCCATCTCTGGTTAATTCTAGCTTTCTCCTTTGCACCAACACTTGTTATAACTGAATGCAGCTGGGAAAATAAACATATAACCATGCTGATTGGCTTTACTTCAAATTCATGACCACAACCTCAGGTGTACTTTTGTGTTGTTAGCATCCCTATTTCATTTTACTGGACAACCTATTTCATGTCTCTCCTAGGCTATTTCACATCTTCTGTTTAAAAGTGCATCATGTCTTCTACATGTTTACTCTCAGCCAATTATCTCTTCTTGTTTAAGATAATAGAAACAATAATAGAACTTTAGATGTTCCTATCACCGTGTCTGCCAATTTATCTCATCTGTACCATATATTCTGCCTTTTCTCTTATTACTTTGGATGAAATGTGCATGCTCTTATGGCAAGCTTTCTTCTTGTATAGATTTTATTCTATGTCTCCTTCTTGATGACATTATTTTAGCTGTCTTTCCTCTACCGCACTTGCTTCTTAGTTACCTCATCCAATCGCTTTAAATATATGACTTCAAATATAATCTATAAATGAATGACTTCTAAATTTTTAATCTCAAACCTGAGGTCTCTTCTGAATTCCAAATTTATATAAATATAGGTCCACAACTTTAGGATCTTCATTTGGCATTCGTTTGTTTGTTTATAGCAGCTTTATTCGTAATTGCCAAAAGTTGGAAGCACCCAAGATGACTTTTAGTATGTGAATGAATAAACAAAGTACATGGAGGCAGTGGAATATTCAGCACTAAAAACAGGTGGCCTATCAAGCTGTGAAAAGAAGGGACCTTCAATGCATATTGCTATGAAAGAAGTCCATCTGAAAAGGCTACTGTGATGCCAAACGTATGACATTCTAGAAAAGGCAAACCTATGGAGACAGTAAAAAGATCGGTAGTCAGGATTTGGAAGGAAGGGAATATTAGGTAGATGCAACATGAAAATTTAAGAGCAGTGAAACTGTTTTGAAACTATCATGGTGGATATAGGCGGTCATTATATACTTGTCAAAGCCCAGAGACTGTACGACACGAAAAGTGAACCCTGTCATGAACTATGGGCTTTGGGTGATCAGGATAAGCCAATGTAGGTTCAACAAATGTACCACACTGGTGCAGGATGTTGAGAGTAGAGGAAGGGGTTGGGGCAGTATTTCAGAACCCTGTACTTTCCGCTCAATTTTTCTGAAAGCCTAAAACTACTTAAAAAAGAAATCTAGTAATTCAAACAAAACTAAATTATATTCTGTGTAACTAAATATTTAAAGTAGCAGTAGCAGTCACTTCTTGGCAAACCTGAAGTACAGAGTCTGGACATTTATATCTGTACTCAAGGCATCAGCAACACTGAGAATGGCTAGGACACAGCACAGCAGTCACTGGGGTGGAAGTCTGCGTATCTGTGGGCTCTCCACCACTTACTCTTTATTAAGCTATGGCCATCTGAAGGGAATGGTGTTGGTGTGTTCAAACCAGGTCACTTCTCCCTCCCCACTGCAATGAATTGTTTCATCATTTTCTTATTTCTCTTAGCACATTCAGTGCGTAACATGTTATCTTTTGGGCCTAGGGATGGGAAAGTGCAGGTGGGTAACAGGAAGAGGGAGGTCATCCTTTTGGGAGCGTCAGGCCCGGGCCTGACCTGCATGGAACTGCAGGCAAAGCCAACATTCTGTGTCTGACAAGAGAGTTCTGCCATGGACCACACACCACTAGACACCAGAGGCTTGCAGCACAAAGATCTCAACAGAAGCAGGAATGGATTATGAATTCACAGCCTTAGATCGTTTGGCTCTTTGCAGTGGTTCTTGACTGTGCTGCCAACATGCCTTCCTGTGCTGAAGTTATCACTTCAACTGTATTAATTTCTTCCTCTTTCTCACTTTTCTTACAACTTTTCCAAATCCTTCATCTCTTGGCCACCATCTTGCATTTCCTCAGACATGACTGCAGTTTGGTGATGTTTAGGAATATTCTGGTTTCTTTCAGAGTAAGCATGTTTCTGGAGCCTCACATAAACCTGTATTTTCCGGCCATCGGTACTCAAATTGTTGGCACCAGTTTTGCAGATTGTCCCAAGCCACTTTATCAACTGAAGGCAAATTGGTTGGCAAGGGAAGGATTGGTGTATTACAACAACCATTTTTGGGGAAAATCTTGAATTGTTCATTCATTTGAGGATGATGAACTTTGTCTCAAGTGTCTTCAGGCTGACTTACGAAGTTGAAAAAACACTTAGTTACATTTGATGTTCTTCATCAGGCTCCTCATTAACTGGAACCAATGTGAGAACCACATTTTCTTCCTCTAATGTTGCCTCAGAGAAATTCTTGTTGTTTTCATAATTTGCGACTTTTCTAGGAACGTTCAGAGGAAGGCAAAGCCAGTAATGTTAGGATATCTTCTGCTCACTCCTTTTCACCTCTTCATTTAGAATTTTAAGGTTATTTGTTCAAAACTCAAACTCTTGATTCCCAACCCTGTTCCAAACCTGTTCCTCCCATAGTCTCCCCTGTCTTACCAATTTGTAACTTGATCCTTCCATTGACTCAGGGTGAAAAACTTGGAGTCAGATCTTTCTTCCTGTACACCTAATTCCTCAGTAAATCATATCAGTTCTACTGCCAACTATATAAAGAAAGATAAAACTCCAGATGGAAGAGATAAAACAAAAATGTATCAATAGACATGGAAGAAAGTGTAGATGAAATAAAGAGTAGAAGAAAAAAAGGAAGTGAAATTAATAGCTGGGAAAAAAAAAGGGAGTCCAGATGGAATCACTATTATTCTTTATATATATAATATATATATTATATATATAAAATATATTTTATGCTTATATATACTATGCATCTTATATTATATATATTTAAATGTTTATATATATACATATTTAAATGTGTGTGTGTGTGTGTGTGAGAGAGAGAGAAAGAGAGAGAGAGAGAGAGAGAGGACTTGAGGTGGGCTCTGTGCTGACAGAAGAGAACCCAGTTCAGGGCTTGAACTCATGAACTGTGAGACCATGACCTGAGGCAAATTCAGATGCTTAACCACTTAACCAACTGAGACACCCAGGTGTCCCTGGAATCACTTATTATTCTTATTCAGTAAAATTTGCTGTAGTTGTGTATGTTTTACATTTTCTCATATAATTGATTTTATAATTTTTTGCTGATCTTTGTCTCTACCTACATTTGATTTACCTTTGTGTAGGAGAAAACAAGCCCTTGTTAACCAGTAGTAGCTAGGGGGAAAAATTTTATTTTTTGCCATGCTTTGTGAGGTTTTTGAATTGTGTTTACAGGTGTATTCAGGTACATTCAATTATAAAAATACTTGCAGTTTTGCTTTTATTTTTATTCCTATATCTGGTATATGCAAAAGCCTAAATAATGTATCATTATCCAGATTTCTTGTATTATTCCTACTGCATAGTAAAGCAAAATAATTGATTTACTAAATGTTTTTAGCAGTGATTAGGCCAAGTGTTAGATTTTGAAATTTATTGGTTTGTTTTAATAATTTTTTAATTTTATATTTTCTATCTGACTATAGCTAAGTTCTCTTTTTATATTTGAAAGGTGTTAGTAAAAGTATTTATATTTGAAAATGGTTCTACATTTCAAATTTCAATCCATTATAATGTGGGAGTTACTGCCCCTGGATGGTATGTTTGGAGGTTGTTGTATGTTCTTGAAGTTTACTGGTTGATAATTTAAAAAAGAGAAGAAAAAGACCTAAAAATATTACCTCTTCTTTAATAGCCTCTTTGTAGATTAAATTCTGTGTACTGATAGCAAATCTAAAGCAATTCTAAGCATCTATTTTAAATTATTTTTTTCCTAGTAATTAGTCCTAGTGTTCCAGGTAATCTTAGGGGGAAAGTAAAAATTTCCCACCTGAAGATTGGAAAGAAAAGAACAGCCAGTGTTTTAAACCTGTTTTGCTTACAAGTATAAAACTTAATGGAGAGACTTCTTCCTGTGACTGATGGCATTGAAGCTAGTAAAGTTCTTAAGATCACAACTGTGGAGTCTTTGATCTGGATTTGGATCCTGGCTCTACAATGACCTTGGCCAAGTTATTTAACTTGTCTGTGCTTCAGTTTCTAATGTTTAAGTTGTGAATAATACCTTTTAAGAATTTGGAGAGGAAAAAATTGGGTAATACCTGTGAAGTATTCGGAATAGTCCCTGACTCAGAATAAATGCTTAATAAATGCTTTTTGTTATTACTGTTGGTGGTATTATCACTAGTACCACAATCATGATCGCTACTGAGACTGTTTTGAGTGATAAGTGGAAATCAGAGTAGCCTGCAGAATCGGAGTAGACTGCTACATGAGAAGGCAAAGCTGTGGCTAGATTTTTTAGAACTTATGTGTATAGACAAGGAGGCATTATTTTACAGTTATGATAATGCACAAATTTATGTTACTTTGGTTTAGTTAAATAACACCAGTCCTGTAGCCACGTGGTTCACATTTTTGTCACCATGGTATATTAATTTTGAGTAATTGTAGAAAGTGAAAACTTTGCTGTTAACTCTTCAGTGCACTGTCACTACATAAGTACAGGATCAGTGACCAGTCACATCACTTCATTCACATTCTGTTGATAGTGGTCACAGCGTATCTGTTGCTTAGTTAACTCTCAGATCACAGAGTGTGTTGCTCCTTACCACTCAGTGGGAAACCTCCTGAACATTTCACAAAAATGGATAATTGAAAGAGTTGGCCAATAAAGATCAAAGTGCAGGAAAGAAATGGAAAGTGGTAATGTGGAAAGTGAAATTTCATGCAATCTTAGAAGATTTGGAAATGGTGACAGCAGAACGAGAACAGGACGAGACCTAAGCCCCGTGTGAAGCTGTGGTATGAGCCGTTCTGAAAAAGTCTGACAGACTCTGATGGACTCCATCATCTTTAAGTTCAGTAGGAATAGAAAGGTGCTTATGGTTGAAATGAAGCATTTACTTCTACTTTGGATGAAGACTGCAACAAAAACTAAAATTCTAGTTAGTTTTGCTAGCGTTTAAGTCAACATCTAGTTAGTTTTGGTAGCGTTTAAGCCAACATTTGAAGTTAATTGCCACATTGAATGGGCAATGAACGATAATTACAGGACTGGAGACGATGCAGTTTCTTAGCTAAGTTTTGGAAGAAATATGGTAGAAGCATGCTGTTAAAAACATTCATGCATCATGACAGGAAGCAGCAGTGAATAGTATGCATGTGGCATGGCAGAACCTTTAGTGCCCTGTACAAATAACTCTGTGGGATTTGAACAGGATATAGATGGAATTAGAAAGGAATAGGACCACGGGAATGTTGGCATTGCCACTATTCAGTGGAATCTAGATAGGCAGGCAGAGGATTAATCTAGCAGCATAAATAAAGTGGTTGTGATGAAAAGGATGAATGTCGCAGAGGAGGTGATGCCAGCAAAATCTTCACATTAAAGGAGCCCTCAGAGACCTTTCATAACATTAAAAGTGCAAAGGAGAAAATATTGGAAGCTGATTCAGACTTAGAAAGGAACGTGAGTTCCTCAAAGAAAAGACGCTTACCCCATGTCGTGAATTGTATGAGAGGAAACCAAGCACTGTTCAAGCTAGTCTTAATAATTGTTTCCAAAGAAGCAAAACACCTTAATTGTCAACGTTTCTAAGCGCTTTAAGTTACAAGGGGCTAAATAAGTTTCACTTTTTTTTCTCCATTTCTTTATATACTTAAAACTGACAGTAAAGAGTTTTTTAAAGTTTTGACAAAACAACAAAAAAGTTGTTTGCAAAACAATCATAATTTTTCCCATTGATTATAACACCGCTTTGTACAGTTTTGGCTTGTGTGGTTATTTTAATGGTTCCCCGTACTGTGTGCAGTGAGGAATACCTGTGTATCTATCTCTACTTGATCCCTTTAGTCAGGGAAAAGCAATCCCAACATTTCTCACCTGGAAGACTTTTCCAACTATCTTTTTTTTAAACTTCTTTAGTGTGAGACTGGGATTCCAGTTTTTTCAGAATTTAGCTTGTAGTGTGTTTGTATATTCTGAAAAGAAATCTAATTGACTTACAGCTTTTCTTTGTATTTCTGTTTACCTCCTTCTGACATACTGTCACTTTTCATTTTAACAACGAAAGTTCAGTTAAGAGACAGTGTTCCTTGACTGGTGTTGGTAGATGTTTGCCTCCTTTCCTTTTCCTTTCTTCCCTTCTTAATTTTTATCGGTAGTCTTCTAGCAGCATAAATGGAGGTAAATAGAATCCTAATCATTTGATGGACTAAAAGCAAAAGTAAAAAAAGTCAGTTTCCTGTTGCAGGACATTAACATACCATCTTTGTTTTTCTCACTTTTTTCCATTTCTGAAGTCTAAAGCAGTGCTAGATATGCTGAGTTTTGGTGATTGTATGGATGCTAACTTGCTGTTAAAAGCTCTGTTTTGAGTAAAAACTCATAGGTATTATGGAAGGCTAAACTTTCTTTTTTTTTTTTTAAGTTTTTTTTTTTTTTTTTTGAGAGAGAGAGACAGACAGACAGCATGAGTGGGGGAGGAACAGAGAGAGAGGGAGACCCAGAATCTGAAGCAGCCTCCAGGGTTTGAATTGTCAGCACAGAGCCCGATGGGGTGCTCAAACTCACAAACCGCAAGATTGTGACCTGAACCAAAGTTGATGCTTAACTGATTGAGCTACCCAGGCACCCCAGACTTTCTCTTCTTAATAGTGGCAATTGTAATAATAATTTATAATTGGCAACTGCTTTATAGTTTACAGTGTATTTTCACCATGAGGTTTTTCATCTTTACATTAACAGTGAGCCTGTAAGCGATAACATTTGTATTTCAGAAATGTCAAAAGTGAGGTGTTGCAGTGTATAACTTGTCCTGGGTCACATAAGGGATTTATAATCTTTTCTGATAGGCTAGGGAGACGACAGAGTTCAATGTATAGAAGACCAGCAGTTTTGGATCATAGATATGGACTTGCATCCCAGTCCTTTAACGTAATAGCTTTGTTCTGACAAATCACTTCTACCTTCCTGAAAACAAGCTTTGTCATTTTTCATATGCAGATTGTCTTGAAATGTAAAATGCAGTAATATAGTAATGTCTGACTTAAGGTTGGCTTGGGCTCAGTTGGTTAAGCGTCTGTCTCTTGGTTTCGGCTCAGTCATGATCTCACAGTTTTGTGAATTCGAGCCCTGTCTTGGGCTCTGTGCTGGCAGCACGGAGCCTGCTTGGGATTCTTTTTCCCCTCTCTTTCTACCCCTTCCCTGCTTGCGCTGTTGCTGTCTCTGTCTCTGTCTCTCTAAAAATAAATAAACTTAAGAAAAAGTTAAGTATCTGTTACAATTAATGTAATAATATAATATCTCATTCTAAGGAGGTTTGATTGCAAGTTTTGGTCAGGTCAGCCTATTTACTATATTATAAATAATGTTGGATATGCCTCATCTGTGCTTTATACAGCAGTCCTAGAACTTACCATATCAGGTTGTAATTCCCTGTTTACTTGTATTTTCCTCCTCCAGTCGACTGTGAACTGCTTGAGAAAACAGGTGTGATGGCAATTTTCTACATTATTTATAGAGTTAACAAGGAAGGGTTGAATGCTTTGACCTCCCCAATGAAACACTTAATATCTGCATTAGGTGTTTGTGGTACTAATAATATCTATCTAATTACTGACACATTATTCCTAATAGACCTTGCTTGTCTCTGTAGGAAGCCTGATGTGCTTTAATGAAATATAATTTTGGAAATGACTAATGCAGCTTGATGGAGAAAAATTGTGCAGTCTTCGTGTTGGAAGAACTTACTTAGAGTTCATATATTATACCTCTCCCATTTTCTAGAAGAGGAAGCAGAGTCTCAAGGGAGTTAGGTGCTTTCTCTAAGGTCACACTACTGGTTGGTGGCAGGATTTTTTGTTTATAACCCAGGAAAAGAGCAGCACGTCAAAGATCATCAAAGTAAAGTGAGAGCTGTTGCCATTTAAGGAAAACCTAAACTTCCAAGGCTCTTTTTGCAGTAGAATTTAACATAAGAATATTAAGAAAATATAAAATTGTACCAATTTTACCATTCACCTGCAAGTGCCTGGCAAAAAAAAAAAATGATGAAAAACTTTAAGTTTTCAAAAGAACAAAAAGGGATGCATACTAGATTGTTTACATTGGCTCTTAAGGGGGCTGACGTTAGAGAAAGGATAAATTTTATTTTCTTTATATATTTTGGTATCCATTAATTTTTTACAATAAGTATATGATAGTTTTTAATTCAAAAACCCTATAATATACAAATCTGTTCTTAAAAAAGCCGTGAGAGATGCAAGCCAAAGCAAAGCATATGGTATTGTGAGAGAAGTCTTCTGACCTCATTGACCTGACTTCTTAGTTGAGGGGACCAAATTTTATATTTGAAAAAAAATTCACTCTTTTATTGTTGCTTAGCAAGTATTTAAGCAATAGTATGAGAAATAGTACAGTAAATTACATAATTAACATTTAATTTGTACAGTGTATATTATAGGAATTAATAGGGAGATTTTTCATTGTATAGTAATTATATTAAAATTATGAATATTAAAGTATTTTTTAGTAGATTCCATTTTGTTCAGTGGTATAGTAATATGTTTGAACTTTATCTTTGTCATGTACTTGATTGATTTTTGGATGCCAAAAGAGAACCATGAACATGGTATCCTCAAGTACTCACAGGAAGTATATATTGTTTTACCACTTACTAGACTCATGATTGGGATAAGACTTATCTTGTTCATGGAAGAAAAAGCTGTGCTATTAGAAAGGTAAACTTCCAGAAAATAAAAAGGATCAGATTAAGTATTGATGTGTCAGCTGCCAGTATTTTGAAATGAAAAAAATCTTAACATATTTATTTACATTCTTTATCTCTGTATGAAATGTTCCATAGCATATTTAAAAATTTTGGAGAGCTGCAATACAAACCCTCTAGTAAGTGTGGCTGTGCGTTGTTGGCAGAGGGATACTGAAGACAGATCACATTGCCTCTAGATTTATAAGACCTATTTAATAGGGAAAAGAATTTGAGTAAATTGTTAAATTTCTCTAGACTCTACTTTTCTTACCTAAAAGCAGAAATAATAATAGTCTAACAAAAATAAAAACGTTAGATTTTAGCTGAATTTTAGAGCTTATGAAAATCCTTCACAAATAAAGTGGTAGTATTGATGGGATTCCTAAAGCTTCTCTAGCATCAGGAAACACAGAACAAAGTAAATAGTTAATCATATATAGTATGTTGGATAATATCTTCACTAATATACTAATACATTTAGTAATGACCTTCATATAACTTTTTTTTCAAACTTCGGGTATAATAAATATTAACAGGCTACTCAGTGAAAGTGACTGTTGAAGGCCAGGGTAATTGTTTCTGTTAATCTGGCTTGATACAAAGAGAGAGCACAGTCTTATTTTTTTTTAATCTCCTTTTTCATTTAATTGGGTTGGTTGATTTTGATCTGTATGTTTAAAATAACTCCAAGGCAAATAAAGTCTCATTTCTACCTAGAAATTAATTCATATCTCACTACTATGTTTTGTTTCAGTCAGTAATTTGTGGCCATTTTATCACAGTTTCTGATCATTGGTAATATTTTACATGTAGAAATAAAGATCTGGGAATTTAGATAACTTATTTCTATGTGATTTTATTATGTACCTTAATGAATTCTTTTTTTGTGGTGTTTCTTTAAAAAAACTTAAAGCTACTTGTAAATACAGAGCTCAGATTGTGTAGTTATTATAAAAAGGCTTTTTGCTCACTGGGCTTCTACATATTCTTGATACCTTATTTGTCCTTTTTTTTCCCCCCCAATATTTTCAGATGTTTTGGAATGTTATTAAGCCCAGGTCGAAACGTGAAGAACAGTGACATGCATTTACTGGATATGGTAATGATAATCTTAAGCACATTAACCAAGTATAGATGATAGTTATTTTATATTTTAGAAGTATTTTCTATTTAAAGATTTTGTCATATTGTCAAAATTGTTTCTAACTTTCAGCTGTGTGGTAGTACTAATTAGATTTGGAAACCCAAACTTAAAATTACTTATGAGGGAGAGATTTAGGAAAATTTCTACCAAAAAATCATATGCTAAATGAAAGCAAATAAAAGGATAGTTTATGACAATGTCCATCTATTCATCTATTTAGGTTTTTAGGAAGATAATCTTTTCTTTGAGCCAAAAATAACAAGTACATGATTATAACAGGCATGCTTAGAGTGAATATGGTGCCTTTCATTTATTTTAATGCACTATTATTATTTGAGGACTGTGATGAATGCTTTTGTTTTCTTTAAAGCACTTCCATTTTTGAATTTATACTCCTTGGTAACCTGTCCTTAGCAAAGTATATTTACCGTAGTTGTATTTGTTTAAGGAATGTTCTTGAAGGTTAATATATATTCGCAAGTTGATGTTTGATGTGAAAATAGTATACTATCTTTTAAACAAAAATACTATACTTAATGAAAACATTTACTTTGTGATTTAGAAATGTAGGAAATAGAGTATTAGGTATAAAGTAGTTAAGTATAAAGTGACTGAGATTTTTTACACTTACTGATAGATAACAAGCACTACGTGTTTTCATCTTTTCAGCTGAGTTTTACAGATGTCAATTAAATATCATCAATTATGTCAACTTTTTAGAGTTACTCCCTGGTAATGTCACATTGATTTTCTAGTGGCCCTACAATGGTTCGTTGAACCTTTTTTTGAATACATAATTGTGTGGCAAGCATTGTGTGGAGTTCTGGGCTTATAGCTATGGTAAAACATAGCTCTTACCATGTGTGGGTTCACAGATTTGTGATGGAAGCAGATTCTTAAGTGTGTAACTACAGCAGTGGGTTAAGTGCTCTTCTAGATTGGTACAGTGAGCCACAGAAATACAGAGGAAGCATTGCACAGATAGGTAAGGTAAGAACAAACCAGTTCCACTGAATGTGAAAACAAGTCAGCTTTCTTCCATTGCTCTTTACAACCTACCAGTAATACAAGTGGTTTTACCTAAGGCAAGTCATAGCATTTTGGAGTCCTGAAAATTCCATAAGGAGGTAGTTTAGGAACATGTAATACAAGTTCCTAGGTGTTAGTCATGGTCTTTTGGAGTTTAAAAGATTAAGGTGAATCACTGGCAGAGAAACCTAAATGCAGATTATAGAATTACAGACTGGCATTGAACTTCCTGGTCTTGAGTGTCTTTGGCAGAGCAGTCCTCCACTTTGAAGAGTCCATGTTGAAATCAAAGGGTTTGTCAGCATTGAAGCTTCTGTACAACAAATAGTTGGTAAAATTGGGAGGGTTTGTGTTTGCAGTTATCAGTAGTTGTGATTTATTACTGATCTTTGTGCTATCTTACTACATGGTTATTGAGCTTTGACTAGACCACATCTCATAAAATGGAACTTACCTTATAATGGAAGCTATGGGACAGTTCTGATTATTACGAAGTCAATTCTTTGTAATCACCAGAAGTCCTATCCCTTATAAGTTAGCCTAATTAGCCTTAGTTCTTCCCTCTAGAGCAAGATGTTATGTTCTTCTATGACTCGTTTAATTATGTGAACACTTTGAAAACAAATTTCACTTTCTTGCACTTTTTTTATGACAGACTTTGAAAAATCCTACAATTGTATTTAGTTTCACAATTTGTGAGAATTTTCTTTTTATCTTGAACAATATTTAAGAATGCTAACTTTTCTTCCCTGTGAATATTTTCTAATAAGCAAGATGAATTGAGACATTTTGTAAGTTTATAAATTTAGTTTAATATAAGATCTACATGAAAGAGAAAGTCATATTTATAGGTGAAAATATATTTTAGTCAAATGTCCGTATTACTTACACATATATGTATTATATAAACAAAATCATGTATAAATAAAATTTGGTTTTTTGGGGATACAAATAACAGAGACTCCATTGTCTTCCAGTAGTGAGAATATTTTTGGTGAAGATCCTTGTACTGTAGGAATAAGGAAATGAGAATTTTTGATCCACAGCCATTGATACAGTTGGTGAGGAAAGTTTTTCCTTTACCCTTCAAGGTTCTTTTGGCTAGTCTAAGAATTAAACTGACATGAGACAGATTAACAGGAGGGAATTAAATTTAATTCCATATGTGTTGGGGCTTCATAAGAATATGGTGCCTACAGGTAGTCAGGCAATGAGGTTTATATGCCATTCTGAGCTAAGGAGAAGGGGTAGAAGTTGGGGACCTCAAAGGGAAAGAAGACAGTCCATAGGAAGATGAAAAAAAGTAAATGTTTGGCAAACAAATGTTTGCTAGACCACTCAGAAACAATGGGACATAGGAATTTTAACAGACTTTGCTAAGTTCCTCCCTATTTCACCTGCTTTATTTTATACTGTAGTTATCTATGGTCACTATAAGGGGGAGGTCAGAGGTTCTTTCCCAGTCTTTTGTTTTTTAAAATAATCAGACTAAAAATAGCCTACATGCCAAAGAGATACATTTTGAGGTGCCAAATTTTACTCCCCTATAGTACCTAGGAAAAGCATAACTGCAAAGTACCAAGAAAAGCTGAAAACTCAGTAGAGCCTGGTTTCTTGGAACTGGAATGTAATTTAAAAGTCCTAGAAATGCCTCGGAAAGCTTGTGGAGCTTTACAATTAACCATTTGTTGACACTGGGCCAGTAGCTGGACTCATAGTTACAAATTCATTTGTATTTTAATCCAGTATGCTTATAATCTTTGTGTAGAACAGCAGAAATAAAATTTTCATGAAACCGTTCTTACCCCTTCCTTAGGTGTATGAGGAACTCTATTTTTCTTCTACTTGATTAAAATGTCTGGTCATAATCCACTAAATTGATTTGATGATCCACAGATGAGTCACAAATTGCTGTTTGGAAAACATTAGCCTCTCAGCTCCCGAGGGTCAGGATCATTTTGTTTTCCTTGCTGGATACTTAATAGGCATAGACCATGGCTTATAGTAGGCTCATATTTGCTTAGCAAATGGATAGATTAACACAAACTTACATTTTTTACTTTTTCTCTGTGTTATTTCTTTCCAGTACCGTGTGTCTGCTTTACCCTACTGTTTGCCTACTTGACCTCATAGCTTCAGCTTGCTCATGACTTGACAGTTCATTTGTGGCTTACTGTGTTCTCCGGCCTCTGTGTTATGCCCTTTCTGCTATGTTCCCATTGTAAACTGCCACATTCTGTCTGTATTTCCTAGTTTATTTTCCTAAGAGGAGGGCACCTAGGGTTCCTGCCTTTTCTAGTTTGGGCAGAGACTTAGGTTGTCCGGATGTCCCTTACCTGCTGTCCCTGATTTTGTCAGCTCTGCTTGTGGTGGAGACAGAAGAGTTAGGAAGAACTCTTCAACAAAGACAGTTGAAGAAGCATCTTTTTTTTTTTTTTTTTAATTAAAATATTTTAAAAAATGTTTGTCTTTTTTTTTTTTTTTTTTTTTTTTTTGAGAGAGGGAGAGTGAGAGAGAGAAAGCCAGGGAGGGGCATAGAGAGAGGGACAGAGAAATCCCAAGCAGGCTCAGGCCTGAACTCTTGAACCGTGAGATCATGACCTGAGCCAAAACCAAGAGTCAGACGCTTAACTGACTGAGCCACCCAGGCGCTCCAAGAAGCATCTTTATAAGAGGCTGGGAGCAAGCCGGTCTGTGTGATAGAAAGGTCTAGTTCAATAACAAAAATGCAGTACTTGATGAGGAGAAACTGTTATTGAGGGCTTTTGATGTAAGACAGTATTATTGTGGTGGTGTATTATGAGAACTACAAAGACATAAAAATACAGATGTTTGAGTTAGGCTATTTTGGTTATAAGAAACAGAGATCCACTTAGAACACCTTGAAGATAGAAGAGGTTATTGATCTTCATGAAATTGTACCTAAACACTACAAAGTGGTTTTTGCTATTTGGACTGTTCCTGTTTGCCTCACATCCCCCCATGGGCTTGCTCTTTCTTTGAGTCTCTTTTTTTTTGCTCCTTCTCTTTTATTCACTGCTGCCCTTGTTCCCAGAGATCTGGTGCTCTGCCCCCCTGTCTTTCTATACCTCCTTCCCTCCCCTCCCCCTTTCTGTTTCCTTCTTTCTGTCTCCTCCTTCTCCTTCTCTTCCCCTTTCCCTCATCTCTCCCTCCCTGCACCTTCTCTGCCCCTTTTCTTTCTGCTCCTCACTCTTCCTCCTTCCTTCCCTGTCTCCCAGTATCTGCCTTTGTATTTTGACTGCATGATCATTTTTAATGGTTTTTTGTTTTTCTCCGTTTCTCTCCTACCACTTAACAGTTTGCTAATACTCTACTCTTCTTTATGTGTTCTTTCCTACTTTTTAATTTCTGTTATCACTTCATTTTTTATGTGGCCTGTCAGTGCCTGGCTTCTTATTAAAACCTTTCAGCTCCACTGCTGACTGCCTACTTTTCTTGGTGTTTGTTAATTGAAAGAAATAATTTGATTGGGCTCACTCGTCTTTTTGGAGTCAAGCATGGCACAAGCTCTTGTTCAGAAATGGATGGGGTTTTTTGGGGGGTCAGATGCCCATTCTTGTTTTGAATGGGGATCTAATGAGAAGGTAGAGAGGATAGGCACAGGGAGGGAGAGAGGAACGGGTGGGGAGACAGAGAGAGAATGAATATGAATATATGAAAGTGTTGAAGGTGCTGAGTGAATTTCCTTAATGTGGCCTTGAGTGTACTTCATCTCCGGAATGCAGGGTCCTTGCACTCAAGCTGTACAGTTCGATTAGTGAAATACCACCAATACATTAGGAAAATAAACACAATAATTACCAAATGACAAATAATTTTATAGGGATTCAGAGAAGCTTCTGTGTGGGGGTAAAATTGGAAAAACAGTATTTATCTTTGTTTTAGTCTGATACTTCTAGCACTCCCTATTCATAATATGAGGAAATGGGCACAGGAAATTTAAAGTTCTGTAGATAATACACTTTTGCATATGCACATACTTGTACGCTGTGTGCTGTTCTCCCCTGGGGACACCTCTAACCTCCCCTCCCCTGCACATGTACATACATGCACGCAACTGTATATGATCCTGCTTTCACGATAGGAGTTGCCGGCTTCTTCAGTGAGGGTCAGGAGTGGGCTTAGTAGGAGCCTGAAAGAGTGGAGGAGATGAAGAAGGGGAGGAGTGAAGGGAAGGAGGGAGCAAGTATAAGAGTGAATGGGAGATAATCAACTTGGGTGTTGATTACCTCTATTAGCCTCCTAACATTGGTTACTGATCGTAAGCCAGTATACAAGTATCTGACATAGATAATAGAAAAGTATGAACTTTCAGAAGTGTTAATTGTAATAAAGTAAATTAATATTTTAAGAATATATTATAAATTAGAACACTGGAAGAAAAATACCGCTTTTCTGTTGACTTACTATTAATTCAATTTAAATATCTTCAGTGAGATGTACACTATAGTTTTAATAGAAACTGTGGACATCCTTGTATGTAGGTATATGAAATTATGACCAGAAGTCTAAGATAACTATAACTTCACTCCAATACTATGTTTTTGTGAGTCAGTATATGAAGGTACAGCTCCTTCTATCCAAGAGGTACGTGTCTGTAAATAGAAATTCTGAAGAAAGCCTTAGAATTTAATAATGAAAGAAATGCTTTTGTAGGGTGGCAAATAATACAGAAAAAAATCCATTTGTAAATCCAAATTTTATTAAATTTGATTGCTTAAAGTAAGATATGTTTATAATTTAAAATGGTGATTTTCCTGATGCATGTATTCTCAGTAATTTCTGTCTGAATTTTTGTAGGAATCCATGGGAAAGAGCTATGATGGAAGAGCTTATGTTATTACCGGCATTTGGAACCCCAATGTGCCAATATTTCTGGCACTTAATGAAGAAACCCCAAAAGGTAACTTTTCTCAAATTATTCATTATTATTTGCTTTAAGTTTTATATTATGGTCAATGTTGTTTTGCTGTGTTTTTAAAAATTCTGGAGCTTATTTAAAATGAAGTTATTTAGATTTCAAAGTCTTTATTTTTTATTTTTAAACGTTTGTTTATTTATTTTGAGAGACAGCATGAGCAAGGGAGGGACAGAGAAAGAGTGAGAGACAATCCCAAGCAGGCTCTTTGTTGTCAGTGCAGAGCCTGATGCGGGGCTCAATCCCACAAATGGTGAGATTGTGACCTGAGCTGAAATCAAGAGTTGGATGCTTAACCAACTGAACCAACCAGGCGCCCCATAAATTTTGCAGGTTTTTAAAAATACTTTATGCATTATGGGGAAAACCTCCACTTTCAAAAGAATCTTCCTCAAAGATATGTGAATTAGTTTTATTAGATTATGTAGAAAATATTTGGGGTTTGTGCTTTATATGTTACTATAGAGCTATTTTATTTTGAAGCAGAGTATGGAAGAGTATGGAAGAAATAGGGAAAGCAAATTCTGGAATTTTGCATATCTTTGGTAACTGTTCTCTGTTTTCCTTATAGATTACTTATATTTTTTATTTTAAAATTATTTTTCCAGTCTTTTGACCTTTGGAATCTTAGTAATGTGTATTCAGGATTTCATTTGTGGTAAACGCTTTTTTCTGTGTTGTTTACCTTTTCATTTTGTTAGACATGTCTAGTGTTAAACGATAAGTTTATGAGTGGTAAATAGTACATCTGTCATTCTTCCCATTGTGTTTATTTTTATTCCTACTTTATCCAGATATCTGTTAATTGTCTGTGTTTTTTACCCTTCTGCCATCTGTCCTTAAACTAAAATTTAAATTTTTACCTCATGAGTTACAACTAATGTTATAAGTTACACTAAATGCTTTACTGTGATTCAGCCAATAATTTGTATTGAGAAAATAACGGATCCATTGGCTTGATCTTTTGTCTTATATTCGTTTCTTTATATCCACAGTAGATTTTTGGTTAAAACAGGAACATTAATGAATACTAATATAGAAATATATTAATGAAGAGCATTACATGGTAATTATTCTCAAATTTCTTTAGCAAGAATATTTACCAGTTGCATGAATTGCATGCATTTGATCACACATCAAGCTATTTCAAAATGAGGGCTAAAAAGATAGAAAAATAATAATGATTATAGAGCCTTTCATGTATTAGGAATAAATAATTTTTACACCCACAGTTTGTAAATTCTGCCTACAGGCTTGTAAAGACCAGCCTGTAAACTTCTGTCTTATAATCATTCAGAAAGTAAACATGAAAATGAGAAAAATAAGCCAGTTGATAATTTTGAAGAATAAAATATAAGAACTTCAAATAGTGAGTTATAACAGCAATTTTTATCTGTTTTTAATGTAACACATAGTTCAGTTTGATTTTGTTCTTTAATATATCTTTGGTCTTCTATCAGAAGATAATATATTTTAAAGTTTATTCTATTAAAATAAACTTAATACTATATTACAATAATATTCTTATCCAAAAGATAATGTCTTTTAAATTTAAAATTATTTCATATGCCATAAAAAACACTGACTTGATTTCTAAAATTTCCAAATGATGTCCCTGAGGTTATAACTTACTCAAAGGATTCATGAATAAAACTTTGACTTCTTACAGAAGAAGTTGAAACTCTGGGGATGAAATGTCTTAGATCTTTTCAGTGTACCACCAAGCTGTGTTTTCTATTCTGTTTTGTGTTATTGTCTCTTACACTTTGATAGTACTCTCCTTGGACTTTAAGGTCTGCTAAGTCAAGTACAGTGTCTAGTGAATCCTCATTTCTCTTGAATTTGCAGGTAGAATGCTTGCATTACGTAAGAATGTAATGAATTTTTTGTTGAATTTGACATTAATAGAAGTGTAGTTGACGTGCATAAATGTTGTATAATGTTTTTTAAAAACACTATTGAAGGTTTCTTTTAATGGGCTTAGTTACTTGAACTTCGAGAACTAAAAATGCTGGACAAAATAAAATTTAAAAATATTTAAGAAGTAGCAAAGAAATGACAATATGGAATAGCCAAACCCAGACTGAAAAACCCAGTAAGAGGAGCCTGGCTGGCTTAGCTGGTAGAGTGCATAACTTGTAACCTCAGGATTGTGAGTTCAAGCCCCCACACTGGGCATGGGGCCTACTTAAAAAAAAGAAAAGGAAAAAAAGAAAACCAATGAATCTCAAGTAGGGTAAATAAAACAAAATCCGTATTTCAGCCTATTGTGAAACTAAAGGAAACCATTAGACACTAGCCTACAAGATTCTAGATCTAAATTAAAAAAGGCTATGGTGGTTCAGTTGGTTAAGAGTCCCACTCTTGATTTCTGCTCAGTCAGGATTTCATGATTTGTGAGATTGAGCCCCAGTTTGTGAGATCGAGCCAGGCATTGGGCTCTGCACTTCCTCTCTCCCTCTCTCTTTGCCCCTCTTCTGTTCATTCTCTCTCAAAATAAAGAAACACACTTAAAAAAACATTAAAAAACTTAAAAAAAAATAGAAGTCTATGGCCAAATAAGCATTTTAATTTTTTTTTTTGAGGTTTTATTCATGTACTTGAGAGAGACAGCACAAGTTGGGAAGGGGCAGAGAGAGAGAGTGAGAGAAAAAATCCCAAGCAAGCTCTGAGCTACCAGTGCAGAGCCTGACATGGGGTTTGAACTCATGAAACTGTGAGATCATGAACTGAGCTGAAACCTGGAGTTGGATGCTGAACTGACCGAGCCACCCAGGTGCCTCGGCCAAATAAACATTTTAAATAATAACTGAAATTGTGACTGATAGCACTATATTATTGCCTAAAATTACTTGCCAAGACTCTGATATAGATATATAACTGTACAGAAGAACCTTAATCAGTGTTTTTCCTGAACATACAGTGAGGGGACAATGAGGGTACTGACAGACCTTAAAGCATATACAACATTGCATAAGCATTTTCCTGTACAAATTTAGCATCGTGAAGGTTGAACATCTCTTTTGATTTGACAGTCCTCATGCATCTCATCAAAGTGAATAGTTTCTTGTATCTCTTTTTATAAGATGAAAGGGCAAATTCTTGTGATTTTCCAGAGTTTTTTGGGGAAATTTGAAAGATAGTTTTTGTGTAAAAGAAAATTACATCTTATCTGAAAATTTTATCTTATTTTTTATATTAAAGACCTGATTTGTGGAAGGAAAAAGTAAGTTTGTCAGAGATTTTGACCATTGGTTTAGATAGGATCATGAGTATTGAGAAGCATACTTGGAAAACGTGTTTGTTTACCCATTTAATAAAAGAGACAGTACAACATTTAAAATTAAACATAGATGGTAACATGATTGGAAAGGACCTTAGTTTTTTCATAAGTGGGTAACCTTTGTTTTCTTAAATAGTCAAGGAATGATAAAGACAGCATAATGTATGTACGGAAAATTTCTACTGCAGATAAGCGGGTGTACATGACTGTGGCAGTGGATATGGTAGTCACAGAGGTGGTGGAGCCTGTCCGCTTTCTCCTGGAGACTGTTGTACGGGTGTACCCTCCAAATGAGCGATTTTGGTATTTCAGCAGAAAGACTTTCACAGAGACGTTCTTCATGAGGTTGAAACAGGTAGGACCTTTTGTTCTTTTCATATAATACCCTATATTTTTTTCTAGTATTTTAACACCAAGATAATTTTGTAAGTAGTGATAAAAAGCAATAAAATTATTAGTGTAATCAAGTGATGTTTATTGTCAACCAATAGAATATTTGAAAAAACTACATCTAGGTAATGTAAGTTAAAAGAAAAAAAGGGATAGTATAATAATTATGCACTTTATTCACTAGAAACCTGTAATGTGTACGTGTGAAGTATCCACATACTTAATTGAAATACTGATTTTATATATAAAACAACATCCTTTTATAGATAGTTTTTTAAAACCAAAAAACCAGAACACAGAAATGGCATATCTTTATAAAGTTATAATGAAAACATTTCCAAGTAATACCTATTATTGTCATTATTATTTCTACCAATATATATATGAATATATATGAATCAGTAAGATTATAAAATTACTTTAATACTAAAATTAGCAAAAGTGGTGTTTCTTTGACATCCCTATATTAGGCAGTGTTAGGTAAAATACATAATTTTTGTTTTGTAGTGAAGGAAGGAGGTATCAATGAAAAATAGTTTGAATTCTAAGGGTCTGTTTTGTGAAATGAGGGTAAAATGCTCTATTTAAATCATGGAAATCCTTTATTTATTATTTAGTACTACCACTTCCCAAATTTAATAATGTTTTTGCCGCTTCATAGACTATACTATGTGAAATGTGATGTGGTAAAAACAAGTGTCAGCATAGCGAACAAATAAAGAAGCCACTTAGCTGTTTGTTTATATATATATATATATATATATATATATATATATATATATATATATATATATATATGGCTCAGCTAGGTACTTTGAAATGATTGTGTTTTCTTTGTTTTTCATAAAATTACTAGAACAATGGTCTGACACAACTTTTATTACTATTTAGACCATTTCCTGTCTTTGTAGCATATTCTAGTGAAGATTATATGAACAGTATTCAAAATATTAGTCTCCTGAGTATCTTTTCATATTTTATTATGATATATTTTCCTCCCTCTCTCCCTTCTTATGTTTGATTTTTTTGGTAGCTTAATTGTTCTCTCAAGAATTCACTTGTTATTTTGAGCCAGAGGATTATTCAGAGTTGTGTAAGAGTAAATAAAGGAGCTATGTAGAAACTGGTCATTGTTCTTCCAGTGACAGGTAATAAATTATATGAATTCTTCCTTTCTGAGACCTGATAAAAAGTTAGCTTTTTCTTGGGGCGCCTGGGTGGCTTACTCAGTTAAGTGTCCGACTCTTGACTTCAGCTCAGGTCATGATATCATGGTTCGTGAGTTCCAGCCCCATGTCAGGCTCTTTGCTGACAGTGTGGAGACTGTTTGGGATTCTTTCTCTCTCTGCCTCTCTGCTGCTCGTGCTCACTCTCTCTCTCTCTCTCTCTCTCTTTCAAAATAAATAAATAAACTTGAAAAAAAAGTTAGCTTTTTCCCATATATGTGTGTTGATGTATATACATATATGGCATGATAAATGAGAGTACTGTGATTTATATATTTACATAAATTTTAAGGATATATATTAGAGTAAATTTTTATTATTAAATGTTATTTTCATATTTTAAAAATTACTGATGAGTGATTGAGTAGCAAGTAATTAAGCATTAAAAATACTGCACAAGGTTATTTCATGTGAATTAAGATTAAATTAGATTTACTTATAATCAGCTCTACTAAATGTGAGACTGATTTATTTTTTATGTTTATTTTTTCTTATATTGTGAACAATTTTATGCCCAAATAGTAGAAAATGTAGATTAAGTGGACAAAATCCTCAAAAACACAATTTACCAAAATGATGGACATAGGACTAAATAGAAAATCTGAATTGTTGTATATATAAAATATGGTGAATATGCAATCAGAATTTTTCCCGCAAAGTGAACTCAGTATGAAAACTTTCACTGGTGAATGCCTCCAAAGCCTGTGCACTTGGGAAATGTACACACACACAGACATGCGTACACATGAACATGAGAACACACACACACGCACGTATACATACACAGGCTACACCAAACTACACAGGCCTTCCCCTGAGAATAGACAAAGAAGGAGTACACCACCCCCAAGGAACCCACCCCCCACGAAGACATTTTCAAGTTTTTATTAAATTCCAGTGAGTTAACATACAGTGTAATTATTAGCTTCAGGTGTACGATGTAGCGATTCAATACTCCATATTACACCTGGTGCTCATCACAAGTGTGCTGTGAAACTGGTTTAAATGAATATCAAATATGATGAAGATGATTCGTAACTTTAGTGGCATAATCCATGTTCAAGGAAAAGCGTGGGAAGCTATGGAGACTGAAGGCATACCTGCCCTGGGCAGAAATAAGGAAAATGAAAAAAATTGAAATCTAGGGAAGTTCAGTGAAGTACTAAAATTTATGTAGATAATTATTGCAAAGGCTGAGACTATAACTCCTTACTGTAAGTCACACTATGTTGCTCTAAGGCCAGGCTACTTTCTTTCTTTCAGTATTTCAGAGACTGAGTCGGTTTGTGGCCACTGATAGTAATTTTGAGATGTTGGTCTAGACTAAACAGCGTTGGTAGAAAGAAGGAATTAGGTGAGCATTGAATGCAGTTCATGGTTACCTTGGAAACTCTGGGTCCAGGCCATTCCTAATATCAAGGATTCAGAGGAGAATGGGTTAGTTTTAGTTTGAGTGATTTGGATTTAGGCACTTAGAATCCTTCTGGGATTACTGGATTTACTGAATAAACCCAGAACTGGTCCTCTACTCAAACAGGATTAGAACAGATTTCTGGGGGATAATAACATATTGGTTGGGATTCCCTATCCCCAAATTCTTTTTTTCTTGTTAGTTTTCCTGCTCTCAAATATAGCAGGAGTTTATTTGTATGCTGAGGAATGTAGGAAAATATGACTTAGACTAATTAGTGTCCATTTGGGGCCAAATGGCATTTTCATTTCATTCATTTTCCACTCACAGGGAGTGAAAAGAGCATGTAAGAAGGGGACTGAATCAAGAGGGTCTGGGAAAGTTTCTCAGAGAGAGCCTTGTGACCTGAGTCCTGACAGAGGAGTAGAATTTAATTACAGTATGTGCAAATGCCTAGAGGGCTGGAAAGACTAGGGAGCACAGAAGAGGGGAAGACAGTAGGTGATGAGAGGAAGCTAGGTCCCTGATCACGTGAGAATTTGTAGTCCATGGTAAGGGTTTTTTCTACATCAGCTTTATTGAAGTATAATCAGCACACAGTACAATGCACCCATTTTATGAGTTTGGGCAAATTTATACACTTGAATAGCCACCATTAAAATTAACATAGGCAATGTTTCTATTACTCTTAAAAATTCCATTTTGCTATCCCAGCCATTCCTCCCCAGGCTCAGCAGTAATCTGTTTCTGTCATTATAGATTAGAGTTGGTTTTTCTAGCATTTCATACAACTGAAATTGCACACTATGAACTCTTTTGTGTAAGCCTTCTTTCATATAACAGTGTTTTTGAGAGTTATCCATGTTGTGTGTGTCAGTAATTCATTCCTTTTTATTATGAAATGATAGACTTTTGTAAGAATATACCCCAGTTTGTTTATCCATTTATCTGTTTGGAATTTTAGTTGTTTCTAGTTTTTGGCTAGTATGGTTAAAGCTGCCGTGTGCATGTCTTTGTGTGGACATAGGTTTTCATTTATCTTGGATAGATACGTAGAAGTGGAATAAGAATACGTAGAAGATACGTAGAAGATAAATGAATCTTCATTTTAAATGCTCAAATTTTTTTTGCCCACTGTTTGTCTTCCTGCATTGCAAGAGTTCTTTATGTATTCTGAATATGTCTTTTGTCACATACACTTACTCCAAATATTTCCCCCTAACAATGGCTTGCATTTTTCTTTTCTCAACAGTGCCTATTGAAGAGCTGAATTTTTAATTTTGGTGGCTATATTTATCAAAAATTTTTTCTTAAATTTTTATTTGTACTATTTGACCATTGATTCCTGGACTATATATTCTATGCCATTGATGTTTAGGTCTGTTTTTGTACCAATAAATACCACACAGTCTTGAGCACTACAGCTTTTTAGTAAATTTTAAAGTCTGGTGTTGTAAGATTTCTGACGTTTTTCAAAGTTGTTTTGTCTGTTTCAGGTATTTTGCATTTTTATCTGAATTTTAGCATTAGTCTGTCAGTTTGTTGAAAAATGCCCTGATTTAAAAAAAAATTTTTTTTTTAAATCTTTATTTATGTTTGAGAGAGAGACAGAATACGAGTGGGGGAAGAACAGAGAGAGGGAGACACAGAATCCAAAGCAGGCTTCAGACTCCAGCCTGTCAGCACAGAGACCAATGTGAGGCTCAAACTCACAAACCACGAGATCGTGACTTGAGCCGAAGTTGGACGCTTAACCGACTGAGCCACCCAGGCACCCCTGCCCTGATTTTTATTGAGATTGCCTTATATCTGTATATCACTTTGGAAAGACTTACTATCTTAACAATATTAGGTCTTCCCCATATCTGAAAAGCTAACATCACCCTCAATGGGGAAAAACTGAGAGCGTTTCCCCTAAGGTCAGGAACAAGGTAAGAATGCCCACTCTCATCACTTGTATTCAACATAGTAGTGGAAGTCCTAGCCGTAGAAGTCAGACAACAAAAAGAAATGAAAGGCTTCCAAATTGGTAGGGAAGAAGTAAAATTTTCGCTATTTGCAGATGGCATGATACTGTACATAAAAAACACGAAAGATTCAACCAAAAACTGATAAGACCAAAACATTAATTCAGTAAAGTCACAGGATACAAAATCAGTGTATACAAATCTGTTGTATTTCCATATGCCAGCAATGAAGCAGCAGAAAGAGAAATTGAGAAAACAGTCTAATTTACAATTGTACCAAAAATAATAAGATACTTAGGAATAAACCTAACCAAAGAGGTGGAATACCTGTATTCTGCAAACTCTAAGACATTCAAGAAAGAAATTGAAGATGACACAGGAAATCAAAGACATTCCATGCTCATGGATTGGAAGAATATTGTTCACTTGTCTATACTGCCCAAAACAGTCTGCAAATTTAATGCAACCCCAATCACAATACCACCAGCATTTTTCATAGAACTAGAACAAATAATCCTAAAATTTGTATGGAAACACAAAAGACCCCAGATAGCCCAAGCAACCTTGAAAAAGAAAAGCAAAGCTGGAGGCATCACAATCCCAGACTTGAAAATATGTTACAAAGCTGTAGTGATCAAAACAGTATGGAACTGACACAAAAATCAACCAATAGATCAATGGAACAGAATAGAAAACCCAGAAATAAACCCACAATTACACGATCAGTTAATCTTTGACAAAGCAGAATATCCAATGAGAAAAAGACAGTTTCTTTAACAAATGGTGTTGGGAAAACTGGACAGCTACCTGCAAGAGAATGAAACTGGACCACTTGCTTGCACCATACAAAAAAATAAATTCAAAATGAATTAAAGACCTAAAATGTGAGATCTGGAACCATAAAAATCCTAGAAGAGAACACATGCAGTAATTTCTCTGATATTGACTGTAGCACCTTTTTTATGGATAGGTCCCAAGGCATGGGAAACAAAAGCAAAAATAAACCACTGGGACTTCGTCAAAATAAAAAGCTTCTGCACAGCAAAGGAAATAATCAGTGAAACTAAAAGGCCACCAATGGAATGGAAGAAGATATTTGCAAATGATGTATCTGATAAAAGGTTACTATCCAAAATATATAAAGAACTGATACAACTCTACACCAAAAAAAAAACACATAATCCAAATAAAAAATGGGCAGAAGACATGAACAGACATTTCTCCAAAGAAGACATACAGATGATCATCATACCCATAAAAGATGCTCATCATCACTTATTATCAGTGAAATGCAAATCCACATTACAATGAGCTCTCACTTCCCACCTGTCAGAATGGCTAAGATCAACAACATAAGAAATAGGTGTTGACAAGGATGTGGAGAAAAAGGAACCCTTTTGCGCTATTGGTGGGAGTGCAATCTGGTGCAGCCACTGTGGAAAACAGTATGGAGGTTCCTCAAAAAATTAGAAATAGAACTATCCTATGACCCAGCAATTGTACTACTAGGAATTTATCCAAAGGATACAAAAATGCTGATTTGAAGGGGCACATGCACCCCGGTGTTTATAGTAGCATTATTTGCAATACCAAGATACGGAAGCAGCTCAAGTGTCCATCAGTTAATGAATGGATGAAGAAGAGGCCACCTCAAAGGAATATTATTCAGCTGTAAAAAGAATGAAATCTTGGCACATGGATGAAGCTAGAGAGTATATAATGCTACGTGAAATAAGTCAGTCAGAGAAAGACAGATACCATTATAATTTCACTCATATGTGGGAATTTAAGAAACAAATGAGCAAAGAGAAAGAAGATAAACCAAGAAACAGACTCTTAACTCTAGAGAACAAACTGATGGTTACCAGAGGGGACATGTGTGGGGGTATAGGTGAAATAGGTGTTAGGGATTAAGGAGTGCAGTTGTCATGATGAGCTCAAGCTGATTGAAAATAAAAACTTAAAAAAAAAGAAACTAATATCAAGCCTTCCAATCAATATACATGGCATATCACGTAGAGTATAGCTTTTCTTTAATTTCTCTGAGCAATGTTGTCAGTTTTAGTAGATGGGTTTTACTCATATTTTGTTCCATTTACCTCCAGATATTTAATATTTTTATGTGACTAAAAGATGTATTTTGGGTTTTTTTATATATTGTTTTTTAATTAAAAAAATTTTTTTTAATGTTTGTTTATATTTGAGAGAGGAGACAGAGCACGAGCAAGGGAGGGGCAGAGAGAGGGAGACACAGAATCTGAAGCAGGCTCCAGACTCTGAGCTGTCAGCACAGAGCCTGATGCAGGGCTCGAACTCATAAACCATGAGATCATGACCTGAGCCGAAGTCGGCGCTTGACTGATAGAGCCACCCAGGTGCCCCATTGTTTTTTAATTTTTATTTTATTTTTTATTTTTATTTATTTATTTTTTTTTTAAATTTTTTTAACGTTTATTTTTGAGACAGAGAGAGACAGAGCATGAACGGGGGAGGGTCAGAGAGAGGGAGACACAGAATCTGAAACAGGCTCCAGGCTCTGAGCTGTCAGCACAGAGCCCGACGCGGGGCTCGAACTCACGGACCACGAGATCATGACCTGAGCCGAAGTCGGACGCTTAACCGACCGAGCCACCCAGGCGCCCCTATTTTTAATTTAATTTAATTTAATGTTTTATTTTATTTTACTTTTATTTATTTATTTTTTTCAATATATGGAGTTTATTGTCAAATTGGTTTCCATACAACACCCAGTGCTCATCCCAAAAGGTGCCCTCCTCAATACCCAATACCCATCCTCCCCTCCCTCCCACCCCCCATCAACCCTCAGTTCTCAGTTTTTAAGAGTCTCTTATGCTTTGGCTCTCTCCCACTCTAACCTTTTTTTTTTTTTTCCCTTCCCCTCCCCCATGGGTTTCTGTTAAGTTTCTCAGGATCCACATAAGAGTGAAACCATATGGTATCTGTCTTTCTCTGTATGGCTTATTTCACTTAGCATAACACTCTCCAGTTCCATCCATGTTGCTACAAAGGGCCATATTTCATTCTTTCTCATTGCCACATAGTACTCCATTGTGTATATAAACCACAATCTCTTTATCCATTCATCAGTTGATGGACATTTAGGCTCTTTCCATAATTTGGCTATTGTTGAGAGTGCTGCTATAAACATTGGGGTACAAGTGCCACTATGCATCAGTACTCCTGTATCCCTTGGGTAAATTCCTAGCAGTGCTATTGCTGGGTCATAGGGTAAGTCTATTTTTAATTTTCTGAGGAACCTCCACATGGTTTTCCAGAGCGGCTGCACCAATTTGCATTCCCACCAACAGTGCAAGAGGGTTCCCGTTTCTCCACATCCTCTCCAGCATCTATAGTCTCCTGATTTGTTCATTTTGGCCACTCTGACTGGCGTGAGGTGATATCTGAGTGTGGTTTTGATTTGTATTTCCCTGATAAGGAGCGACGCTGAGCATCTTTTCATGTGCCTGTTGGCCATCCGGATGTCTTCTTTAGAGAAGTGTCTATTCATGTTTTCTGCCCATTTCTTCACTGGGTTATTTGTTTTTCGGGTGTGGAGTTTGGTGAGCTCTTTATAGATTTTGGATACTAGCCCTTTGTCCGATATGTCGTTTGCAAATATCTTTTCCCATTCCGTTGGTTGCCTTTTAGTTTTGTTGGTTGTTTCCTTTGCTGTGCAGAAGCTTTTTATCTTCATAAGGTCCCAGTAGTTCATTTTTGCTTTAATTCCCTTGCCTTTGGGGATGTGTCAAGTAAGAAATTGCTACGGCTGAGGTCAGAGAGGTCTTTTGCTGCTTTCTCCTCTAGGGTTTTGATGGTTTCCTGTCTCACATTCAGGTCTTTTATACATTTTGAGTTTATTTTTGTGAATGGTGTGAGAAAGTGGTCTAGTTTCAACCTTCTGCATGTTGCTGTCCAGTTCTCCCAGCACCATTTGTTAAAGAGACTGGCTTTTTTCCATTGTATGTTCTTTCCTGCTTTGTCAAAGATGAGTTGGCCATACGTTGTGGGTCTAGTTCTGGGGTTTCTATTCTATTCCATCGGTCTATGTGTCTGTTTTGTGCCAATACCATGCCGTCTTGATGATTACAGCTTTGTAGTAGAGGCTCAAGTCTGGGATTGTGATGCCTCCCGCTTTGGTCTTCTTCTTCAAAATTACTTTGGCTATCCGGGGCCTTTTGTGGTTCCATATGAATTTTAGGATTGCTTGTTCTAGTTTCGAGAAGAATGCTGGTGCAATTTTGATTGGGATTGCATTGAATGTGTAGATAGCTTTGGGTAGTATTGACATTTTGACAATATTTACTCTTCCAATCCATGAGCACGGAATGTCTTGCTGTTTCTTTATATCTTCTTCAGTTTCCTTCATAAGCTTTCTATAGTTTTCAGCATACAGATCTTTTACATCTTTGGTTAGATTTATTCCTAGGTATTTTATGCTTCTTGGTGCAATTGTGAATGGGGTCAGTTTCTTTATTTGTCTTTCTGTTGCTTCATTATTAGTGTATAAGAATGCAACTGATTTCTGTACATTGATTTTGTATCCTGCAACTTTGCTGAATTCATGTATCAGTTCTAGTAGACTTCTGGTGGAGTCTATCAGATTTTCCATGTATAATATCATGTCATCTGCAAAAAGCGAAAGCTTAACTTCATATTTGCCAATTTTGATGCCTTTGATTTCCTTTTGTTGTCTGATTGCTGATGCTAGCACTTCCAAAACTATGCTAAACAACAGCGGGGAGAGTGGGCATCCCTGTCGTGTTCCTGATCTCAGGGAAAAAGCTCTCAGTTTCTTCCCCATTGACGATGATATTAGCTGTGGGCTTTTCATAAATGGCTTTTATGATGTTTAAGTATGTTCCTTCTATGCCGACTTTCTCAAGGGTTTTTATTAAGAAAGGGTGCTGAATTTTGTCAAAGGCCTTTTCTGCATCGATGGACAGGATCATATGGTTCTTTTCTTTTATTAATGTGATGTATCACATTGATTGATTTGTGAATGTTGAACCAGCCTTGCATCCCAGGAATGAATCCCACTTGATCATGGTGAATAATTCTTTTTGTATGCTGTTGAATTTGATTTGCTAGTATCTTATTGAGAATTTTTGCATCCATATTCATCAGGGATATTGGCCTGTAGTTCTCTTTTTTTTACTCGGTCTCTGTCTGGTTTAGGAATCAAAGTAATACTGGCTTCATAGAATGAGTCTGGAAGTTTTCCTTCCCTTTCTATTTTTTCGAACAGCTTGAGAAGGATAGGTATTATCTCTGCTTTAAATGTCTGGTAGAATTCCCCAGGGAAGCCATCTGGTCCTGGACTCTTATTTGTTGGCAGATTTTTGATAACTGATTCAATTTCTTTGCTGGTTATGGGTCTGTTCAAGCTTTCTATTTCCTCCTGTTTGAGTTTTGGAAGTGTGTGGGTGTTTAGGAATTTGTCCATTTCTTCCAGGTTGTCCAGTTTGTTGGCATATAATTTTTCATAGTATTCCCTGATAATTGTTTGTGTCTCTGAGGGATTGGTTGTAATAATTCCATTTTCATTCATGATTTCATCTATTTGGGTTATCTCCCTTTTCTTTTTGAGAAGCCTGGCTAGAGGTTTATCAATTTTGTTCATTTTTTCAAAAAACCAACTCTTGGTTTCATTGATCTGCTCTACAGTTTTTTTAGATTCTATTTTGTTTATTTGTGCTCTTATCTTTATTATTTCTCTTCTTCTCCTGGGTTTGGGGTGTCTTTGCTGTTCTGCTTCTATTTCCTTTAGGTGTGCTGTTAGATTTTGTATTTGGGATTTTTCTTGTTTCTTGAGATAGGCCTGGATTGCAATGTATTTTCCTCTCAGGACTGCCTTCACTGCATCCCAAAGCGTTTGGATTGTTGTATTTTCATTTTCATTTGTTTCTATATATTTTTTGATTTCTTCTCTAATTGCCTGGTTGACCCATTCATTCTTCAGTAGGGTGTTCTTTCACCTCCATGCTTTTGGAGTTTTTCCGGACTTTTTCCTGTGATTGATTTCAAGCTTCATAGCATTGTGGTCTGAAAGTGTGCATGGTATGATTTCAATTCTTGTATACTTATGAAGGGCTATTTTGTGACCCAGTATGTGATCTATCTTGGAGAATGTTCCATGTGCACTCGAGAGGAAAGTATATTCTGTTGCTTTGGGATGCAGAGTTCTAAATATATCTGTCAAGTCCATCTGATCCAATGTATCATTCAGGGCCTTTGTTTCTTTATTGACCGTGTGTCTAGATGATCTGTGCATTTCTGTAAATGGAGTGTTAAAGTCCCCTGCAGTTACCACATTCTTATCAATAAGGTTGCTTATGTTTATGAGTAATTGTTTTATATATTTGGGGACTCCTGTATTCGGCTCATAGACATTTATAATTGTTAGCTCTTCCTGATGGATAGACCCTGTGATTATTATATAATGCCCTTCTTCATCTCTTGTTACAGCCTTTAATTTAAAGTCTAGTTTGTCTGATATAAGTATGGCTACTCCAGCTTTCTTTTGACCTCCAGTGGCATGATAAATAGTACTCCATCCCCTCACTTTCAATCTGAAGGTGTCCTCAGGTCTAAAATGAGTCTCTTGTAGGCAGCAAATAGATGGGTCTTGTTTTTTTTATCCATTCTGATACCCTATGTCTTTTGGTTGGCGCATTTAGTCCATTTACATTCAGTGTTATTATAGAAAGATATGGGTTTAGAGTCATTGTGATGTCCGTAGGTTTCATGCTTGTAGCGATGTCTCTGGTACTTTGTCTCACGGGATCCCCCTTAGGATCTCTTGTAGGGCTGGTTTAGTGGTGATTAATTCCTTCAGTTTTTGTTTGTTTGGGAAGACCTTTATCTCTCCTTCTGTTCTAAATGACAGACTTGCTGGATAAAGGATTCTCGGCTGCATATTTTTTCTGTTCATCACATGGAAGATCTCCTGCCATTCCTTTCTGGCCTGCCAAGTTTCAGTAGAGAGATCAGTCACGAGTCTTATAGGTCTCTCTTTATATGTTACAGCACGTTTATCTCTAGCTGCTTTCAGAATTTTCCCTTTATCCTTGTATTTTGCCAGTTTCACTATGATATGTCGTGCAGAAGATTGATTCAAGTTCTGTCTGAAGGGAGTTCTCTGTGCCTCTTGGATTTCAGTGCCTTTTTCCTTCCTCAGATCCGGGAAGTTCTCAGCTATTATTTCTTCAAGTACACCTTCAGCACCTTTCCCTCTCTCTTCCTCCTCTGGGATACCAATTATGCGTAGATTATTTCTCTTTAGTGCATCACTTAGTTCTCTAATTCTCCCCTCATACTCCTGGATTTTTTTATCTCTCTTTTTCTCAGCTTCCTCTTTTTCCATAATTTTATCTTCTAGTTCACCTATTCTCTCCTCTGCCTCTTCAATCCAAGCCATAGTTGTCTCCATTTTATTTTCCAGTTCATTGATAGCATTTTTTAGCTCCTCCTGGCTGTTCCTTAGTCCCTTGATCTCTGTAGCAAGAGATTCTCTGCTGTCCTCTATACTGTTTTGGAGCCCAGCGATTAATTTTATGACTATTATTCTAAATTCACTTTCTGTTATATTGTTTAAATCATTTTTGATCAGTTCATTAGCTGTTGTTATTTCCTGGAGATTCTTTTGAGGGGAATTCTTCCATTTGGTCATTTTGGATAGTCCCTGGAGTGGTGCAGGACTGCTGGGCACTTCCCCTGTGCTGTCTTGAATAACTTGTGTTGGTGGGCGGGGCCGCAGTCAGACCTGATGTCTGCCCACAGCCCACCGCTGGGGCCATAGTCAGACTGGTGTGTGCCTTCTCTTCCCCTCTCCCAGGGGCGGGAATCACTGTGGGGTGGCGTGGCCCGTCTGGGCTACTTGCACACTGCCAGGTTTGTGGTGCTGGGTGGTGATCTGGCGTATTAGCTGGGGTGGATCGGCAAGGTGCACAGGGGCGGGAGGGACAGGCTCAGCTCGCTTTTCCTTTGGAGGTCTGCTTCGGGAGACCTCCGAGGGGCCCTGCGGCACCGGGAGGGAGGGATGGATCCGCAGAAGCACAGCTTTGGGTGTCTGTGCGGTGCAAGCAAGTTCCCTGTCAGGAACCGGTTCCCTTTGGGATTTTGGCTGGGTGATGGGCGAGGGAGATGGCGCTGGCGAGCGCCTTCGTTCCCCACCAAGCTGAGCTCTGTTGTCCGGGGCTCAACAACTGTCCCTCCTGTTTTCCTGCAGCCCTCCCATTCTCCGAGCAGAGCTGTTAGCTTATAACCTTCCAGATGTTAAGTTCCGCTCGCTGTCGGAACACACTCCGTCCGGCCCCTCTGCTTTTGCCAGCCAGACTCCAGGGCTCTGCTTGGCCAGCGGGCCACCCCTCCACCCCAGCTCCCTTCCGCCAGTCCGTGGAGTGCGCACCACCTCTCCGCCCTTCCTACCCTCTTCCGTGGGCCTCTAGTCTGCGCTTGGCTCTGGAGACTCCGTTCTGCTAGCCTTCTGGAGGTTTTCTGGGTTATTTAGGCAGGTGTAGGTGGAATCTAAGTGATCAGCAGGATGCACAGTGAGCCCAGAGTCCTCCTACGCCGCCATCTTCCCAGCAACCTGCTTTTTAATTTTTAAATTTAAATCCAAGTTAGTTACCATACAGTGTAATAATTTCAGGAATAGAATTTAGTGATTCATCACTCACGTGTAGCACCCAGTGCTTATCCCAACAAGTGTCCTCTTTAATACCCCTTGCCCATTTAGCCCATCTCCCCACCCAAGACTATGCCAGCAACTGTCAGTTTATTTAAGAGTCTCTTATGGTTTGTCTCCCTGTCAGTTTTTATTTTATTTTGCTTCCCTTCCCTTATGTTCATCTGTTTTGTATCTTAAATTCCACATTTGAGTGAAATCATATGATATTTATTTTTCTCTGGCTTATTTCACTTATCATAATACACTCTAGTTCCATCCATGTTGTTGCGAATGGAAAGATTTCATTCTTTTTGATCGCTGAATAATACTCCATTGTATACATATACCACATCTTCTTTATCCATTTTTCAGTCGATGGACATTTGGGCTCTTTCCATACTTGGCTATTGTCGATAGTGCTGCTGTAAACATTGGGGTGCATGTGCCCCATCAAATCAGCACTCCTGTATACTTTGGATAAATACCTAGTAGTACAATTGCTGGGTCATAGGGTAGTTCTATTTCTAATTTTTTGAGGAACCTCCATACTCTTTTTCAGAGTGGCTATACCAGTTTGCATTCCCACCAGCAGTGCAAAAGGGTTCCTCTTTCTCTGCATCTTTGCCAACTTCTGTTGAGTTGTAAATTTTAGCCATTTAGACAGGTGTGAGGTTGTATATCGTTGTGGTTTTGATTTGTATTTCCCTAATGATGAGTGACTTTGACCATCTTTTCATGTGTCTGTTAGCTAGCCATCTGGATGTCTTCTTTGGAGAAGTGTCTATTCATGTCTTTTGCCCATTTCTTCACTGGATTATTTGTTTTTTGGGTGTTGGGTTTGGTAAGTTCTTTATAAATTTTGGATACTAGCCCTTTTACTGATATGTAAATTTGCAAATATTTTCTCCCATTTTGTCGGTTGCCTTATAGTTTTGCTGACTGTTTCCTTTGCTGTGCAGAAGCTATTTATCTTGATGAGGTCCCAATAGTTTCCCTTGCCTCCGGAGACATGTCATGTAAGAAGTTGCTATAGCCAAGGTCAAAGAGTTTGTTGCCTATTTTCTCCTCTAGGATTTTGATGGCTTTCTGTCTTATGTTTAGGTCTTTCATCCGTTTTGAGTTTATTTTTGTGTCTGGGTGTAAGAAAGTGGTCCAGGTTCATTCTTAAGTGTGTCGTTGTCCAGTTTTCTGAACACCATTTGCTGAAGAGACTGTTTTTTTTTTCACTGAATATTCTTTCCTGCTTTGTCAAAGATTAGTTGGCCATACATTTGTGGGTCCATTTCTGGCCTGTCTGTTCTGTTCCATTGATCTATGTGTCTGTTTTTTTGTGCTAGTACCTTACTGACTTGATGATTACAGCTTTGAAATACAGCTTAAAGCCTGGAATTGTGATGCCTCCAGCATATGGTTTTCTTTTTCGGGATTACTTTGGTTATTCAGCATCTTTTCTGGTTCCATACAAATTTAAAGATTGTTTGTTCTAGCTCTGTGAAGAATACTGGTGTTATTTTGATAGGGGTTGAATGCACCATTGAATCTACATTCAATCTGCATTGAGTATGTAGATTTCTTTGGGTAGTATTGACATTTTATCAATATTTCTTTTTCCAATCCATGACCATGGAGTGTTTTTCCTTTTTTTTCTTTTTTTGCCTTCTTCAGTTTCTTTCATAAGCTTTCTGCAGTTTTCAGTGTATAGATTTTTCACCTCTTTGGTTAGATTTATTCCTAGGTATTTTATGGTTCTTGATGCAGTTGTAAATGGAATCATTTTCTTGATTTTCTGTTTCTTCATTATTGATGCATAGAAATGCAACCGATTTATGTGCATTGATTTTATATCCTGTGACTTTGCTGAATTTATGGATTAGTTTTTTGGTGGAATCTTTGTGTTTTCCATATAGAGTATCACATCATCTGTGAAGAGTGAAATTTGACTTCCTTCTTGCTGATTTGGATGACTTTTAATTCATTTTGTTGTCTGATTGCTGAGGCTAGGACTTCCAACACTGTGCTGAATAACCATGGGGAGAGTGGACATCCGAGTCATGTTCCTGACTTTAGGGATAAAAGTCACAGTTTTTCCCCATTGAGGATGATATTAGTAGTGGGTCTTTTATATATGGGCTTTATGATCTTGAGGTATGATCATTTTATCCTTACTTTCTTGAGGTTTGTTATCAAGAAAGGATGCTTTATTTTGTCAAATGCTTTTTTTCTGCATTTATTGAGAGGATCATGTGGTTCTTATCCTTTCTTTTATTAATGTGATGTATCACATTGATTGATTTGTGAGCCAGCCCTGCATCCTAGGAATAAACCCCAGTTGATTGTGGTGAATAATTCTTTTAACGTATTGCTGGATCTGGTTTGTTGGTATCTTGAGAATTTTTGCATCCATGTTCATCAGGGAAATTGGTCTGTAGTAGTTCTCCTTTTTAGTGGGGTCTTTGTCTGGTTTTGGAGTCAAGATAATATCCTCATAGAGTTTGGAAGTTTTCCTTTCATTTCTATTTTTTGGAAAAGCTTCAAAAGAATAGGTGTTAACTCTTCTTTAAATGTTTGGTAGAATTCCCCTGGAAAGCCATCTGGCCCTGGACTCTTGTTTGTTGGGAGGTTTTTCCCCCCTAACGTTTATTCATTTATTATTTCTGAGAGAGAGAGAGAGAGAGAGAGAGAGAGAGAGAGAGAGAGAGAGAGGAAAGAGAAGAGAAAGAGAATGAAGAGAGAGAGGAGGGGAGGGGAGGGGAGACTCTGTCAGCATAGAGCTCAACACGGGACTCAAACTCACGAACTGTGAGATCATGACCTGAGCCAAAGTTGGACGCTTAACTGAGTGAGTCACCCAGGTATCCCATTGGGAGATATTGGATTACTGATTCAATTTCTTTACTGGTTATGGGTCTGTACAAATTTTCTATTTCTTCCTGTTTCAGTTTTGGTAGTCTATATGTTTCTAGGAATTTGTCCATTTCTTCCAGATTGCCCAATTTGTTGTTGGCATATAAGTGCTCATAATAGTCTCTTATTATTGTTTGCATTGGTGTTGGTTATGATCTCTCCTCTTTCATTCATGTATTTATTTGGGTCCTTTCCTTTTTCTTTTTAAGCAATCTGGCTAGGGGTTTATCAATTCTGTTAATTTTTTCAAAGAACCTGTCCTGGTTTCACTGATCTGTTATACTGTTTTTTGAGTTCAGTATCATTGATTTCTGCTTTAATATTTATTATTTCCCTTCTATTGATTTTGGGCTTTCTTTGCTGTTCTTTTTCCAGCTCTTTTAGGTGTAAGGTTAGGTTGTGTATTTGAGACCTTTCTTCTTTCTTTAGGAAGGCCTGGATTGCTGTATACTTTCCTCTTATGACCGCCTTTACTGCATTCCAGAGGTTTTGGGCTATGGTGGTGTCATTTTCATTGGCTTCCATATACTTTTTAGTTTCTATTTTAATTTCTTGGTTAACCATTCATTCCTTAGTAGGGTGCTCTTTAATCTCCAAGTATTCATGGTCTTAACCAATTTTTTTCTTGTGATTGATTTTGAGTTTCATTGCATTGTGGTCTGAAAACATGCAGTGTATGATCTCAGTCTTTTTGTACTTGTTCAGGGCTGATTTGTGTCCCAGCATGTGATCTGTTCTGGAGAAGGTTCCATGTGCACTGAAGAAGAATGTGTATTCTGCTTTAGGATGTAATGGTCTGAATATATCTGTTAAGTCTATCCAGCCCAGTGTGTCGTTTAAAGCCATTGTTTCCTTATTGAGTTTCTGCTTATATGATCTGTCCATTGTTGTAAGTGGGATGTTGAAGTCCCCTACTATTATGATATTATTATCAATGAGTTTTTTTTATGTTTGTGATTAATTGATTTATATATTTGGGTTCTTCTACTTTGGGGGCATAAATATTTACAATTGTTACATCATCTTGGTGGATAGACTGCTTAATTATGACATGATGTCCTTCTTCATCTCTTGTTACATTCTTTATTTTAAAATCTAGTTTGTCTCATATGAGTGTGGCTACTCCAGCTTTCTTTTGATTACCATTAGCATGATAGATGGTTCTCCATCCCTTTAATTTCAATCTTCAGGTATCTTTAGCTCTAAAATGGGACTCTTGTAAGCAGCATATAGATGGGTCTTGTTTTTCTTATCCATTTTGATGCCCTGTGTTTTTTGATTGGAGTGTTTATCCATGGGCATTTAGAGTGAGTACTGAAAGATAAGAATTTAGTGCCATTTAGTGCCTGTAGAGTTGGAGTTTCTGGTGATATTCTCTGGCCCTCTCTAGTCTTTGTTGTTTTTGGCCTTTTTTGTTTTGTTTCGTCTTTTCTCCACTCAAAGAGTCCCCCTTAGGGTTGCCTGGGTGGCTCAGTTGGTTGAGCGTCTGAGTTCGGCTCAGGTCATGATCTTGCATGCGGATTTTGAGCCCCGCATCAGGCTCTGTGCTGACATCTTGGAGCCTGGAGCTTGCTTTGGGTTCTGTGCCTCCCTCTCTCTCTGCCCCTCCTCCGCTCACACTCTTTTTTTCTCTCTCTCAAAAATAAACATTAAAAAAAAAAAAGTCCCCCTTAAAATTTCTCGCAGGGCTGGTTTAATGGTCACGAACTTCTTTAGTTTTTGTTTGGGAAACTCTTTATCTCTCCCTCCATTTTGAATGACAGCCTTTCTGGATAAAGAATTCTTGGCTGCATATTTTTCTGATTTAGCACATTGAAAATATCCTGCCACTCCTTTCTGGCCTGCCAAGTTTCTATGGATAGGTCTGCTGGCAACCTGATCTTTCTTCCCTTACAGGTTAAGGGCTTTTTTTCCCTTGTTGCTTTCATAATTCTTTACTTGTCTGTGTATTTTGTGAATTTGACTATGATATGTCTTGGTTATGGCTGGTTTTTATTGAATCTAATGGGAGTTCTCTGTGCTTCTTGGATTTTGACGTCTGCCTGCGTCCTTCCCAGATTAGGAGAGTCTCATGATATAATTTGGTCACATAAAACCTTCTGACCCTTTTTTTTCTCTGTCTTCTGGGATTCATATGATTCAGATGTTAGTTCTTAATAAGTCACTGAGTTCTCTAAGTCTTGTATCATGCCCTTTTTCCTTTGTTTCCCTCGTTTTTTTCTGCTTCATTATTCATAATTTTGTCTTCTATATCACTGATTCACTGCTTTGTCTGTTCTTTCCATCGTGGCTTTCATTTGAGATTGCATCTTGGTTATAGCATTTTTAATTTTGTTCTGACTAGATTTTACTTCTTTTATCTCCACAGGAAGGGATTCTGTGCTTTTTCTCAGTCCCAGCTAGTATTCTTATTATTGTGGCTCTAAATTCTAGTTCAGACATCTTCCTTACATCTGTGTTCATTAAGCCCCTGGCTGTCACTTCTTCCTGTTCTTTCTTTTGGGGTGAATTCCTTTGTTTTGTTATTTTGGAGGAAGAAGAAAATTAATAAAATAAAAAATAAAAATTAAAAAATTAAAAACAAAACAAAAAATAAAACAAAGGATACTAAATCCTAGGTGTGTTTTGGTCTGCTTGTTGAAAGAAGCTTGATGGTGTACCTGCCAAATTTTGTGTCTCAAGTTATGCAGATTGTTGTGTTAATCCTGAGGTCAATTTTTCCCAGGTGTTTCAAATGGTTTGGTGTTGATCTAGCTATGTTTCAGGGATAAGACAAGCTCAGGGTCTCCATGCTGCTCTACCATCTTAACTCCTTGCAAAAGATGTAGTTTGTAAAATTTAAAGTTTTGATTGTTCATTGCTAGAATATTAACATTTGCTTTTTGTATATTGAACTTATTCCCTACAAACTTGCTAAGTTTATTAGTTTTATAAATCCCTGAATGTTTTTCATATATACAATAATGCCATCAGTGTATAAAGATAGTTTGTACCTTTTTTTTTTTCCAATTTGAATGCTTTGGTTTCTTTTTCTTGCCATGAATATGTTGAATTTTATTAAATACTTTTTATGCGTATACATATTCAAGTTGTTCCTTCCTCCTCCCCATTATGTTGAATGACACTGATTTTTCAAATGTTAAACTAAGTTTGCATTCTTTAGGATAAGCCCCACTTATCCTAGTACCATGATGGTATTATTTTTATATATTAGGATAATCTTTTTATATATAAGCTAGATTTGAATTAGTAATGCTTTGTTAAAGATTTTTGTGTCTATTTTTCATGAGGAATATTGGTCTCTAGTTTTATTGTAATGTCTTTGTCAGATTTTAGTATTAGTGTAATGTTTTCATCAAATGAATTCAAATTTTTTTCTTTTATTTGCTTGAAGAATTCAAGATTATACTATTTCTTCCTTGAATGTTAGATAGAATTCACCAGTGAAACCATATGGATTTACTTTATGGGAATTCTGTTAGTTTATGAATTTAATTTCTTTATTAGATACTGTGTTTTCTGTTTATGATTATTTTTTATTTCTTCTTGAGTCATTATTGATTTGTGTCTTTCAAGAAATTTTCAGTTTAATCAAAGATATTTAATTTATTGGTTAAAATGTTGTCTTATTTTCTTTTTAATGTCTTTAGGATTTGTAGGTTCAGCTTTTATTTCTGATATTAGTAATTTTTTGTATTTTCTCTCTTTTTCTATTTTTTTTTTTTTCATATTAGCCTAGCTGGAGGTTTATTAGTTTTATTGACCTTTTTTCTTCTAAAGGATTAGATTTTGATTCATTGATTTCCCTGTTGTTTTCTGTTGATTCCTTTTGTTTTCTTTGTTATTGCCTTTTTTTTCCCTCTTACTTTGGATTTAAATTGTTTTTCTTTTTTAGTTCCTTCATGTGAAGATTAGATCACTGATTTAAAAAATTTTTTTCCTGAGGTGCCTGGGTAGCTCAGTCAGTTAAGTATCTAGCTCTTGGTTTTGGCTTGGTCTTGGTCTCATAGTTTGTGACTGTGAGCACTGGGTTAGGCTCTGTACTGACAGCACAGAGCCTGCTTGAGATTCTCTTATCTTTCCCTGTCTCTTTTCTCCTCCACCTCTTGCTCTCTCTGGCTCTCTCTCCAAAAAAAAAAAAAAAAAAAAGTTTTTTTCCTGATGTCTTTTCACTTTTTAAAGTTATAACTTCCCCTCTAACTGCTGCTTCAGCTGTTCCCATAAGACTTGATTCTTTGTGTATTCATTTGACTAGAAATATTTTTCAACATCCTGTATTATTTCTTTTGTGATGTATGGGTTGGTTTAGAAGTGCGTTGTTTATTTTTCAAATTTTTGTGATTTTTCCAGTTATCTTTCTGTTACTGATTTCTAATTTGTGTCATTTTGATCAGAGAACATAGCCTGTGTGATTTGAATCCTTTTAAATTGTTAAGACTAACTTTTTGACTTTGTTTTGGTAAATGTTCCAAGACTACTTGTGAAGAATGTGTATTCTGCATTTGTTAAGTGCAGTATTCTATAAATGTCAAGTGCTATGATAGTGGTTTTCTGAGATCTCTACTCAGTTCTCCATTTGTTCCATTGTATCTCTCCATGTTGGGAGTAACAACTTCTATATACTAGTATAAGCAGTAGTAGCAATAACAGTTATTCTAAGCATTTTATAAGGATTAACCTATGTAATCTCATTACAACCATTAAAGATAATAGGTGCCATTATTGTCCTCATTTTTCAGATAAGCATTTAGGCACAGGAAGGTTATTAGTTGCCAGATCAGGAATTAAACCTGAGACGTTTGGTCCTAAAACTCATCCTTGTGAAATGTTAATGAGAAAGGGAAAATATTATAGTCATAACACTAAAATTGGGATTTTTTTTTTCCTGAAAACTTGTCTGTATGAGTGCTGATCATTTTTGTTATATTTCATTTCAACTCATCATCTTTACTTGCATCATCTTTGTTGACATCACTAACTACATTAAATATTATACGTGAAGAGTTTAGCAAGAATATCTAAGAACTCCTAACATTTGAGAAATTGTTAGTGAACTTTACCCCTCTAAGAGAACAGGCTCGGGACACCTGGTTGGCTCAGTCGATTGAGCGTCCTACTCTTGATGTCGGTTCAGGTTGTGATCTTGCAGTAGTGAGATCAAGCCCCATGTCAGGCTTGGCACTGAGTGTGGAACCTGCTTGAGACTCCCTCCCTCCCTCCCTCCCTCCCTCTCTCTCTCTCTCTCTCTCTCACTCCCCCCCCCCAAACCCAACTTGTATACTGTCTCTCAAATAGTTTTAAAGAAAGAAAATAGGCTCGTAGCTGCTGAAATGCAGTGATATATGATGCTGATGTGGGAGGAGCCCTCTGCTTATTTGAAATTATTTGGAAATGCCCAAAAGGTTCCTGCTCCAAAACCCTTTCTAATACTAATGAGAATCTGGTATTTTACTGTTAGATGCTGATTCCACTGCTTTAAAGCTTTGCTACCTGTTAAAATGCCAGTATCCCCAGGAAATAGACCTTAATAACTTTTACCAATCATATTGTATTCATTATTGATGAGTTTAATAAGAATCTTTCCTTAGGCTAGATTTTATTAGAGGACAAGATTAAGACATCCAAGGGGGCATTCCTGCTTGATGTGAAGTATTAGTAAATTGAGGAGAGAGAGCCAAAAGGCCTGTCTAGCTTATTTTATAGTTTTTCTGAGACGCCAGTACTCACTTTAGAAATGATTTTCAGGGGCGCCTGGGTGGCTCAGTTGGTTAAGCGGCCGACTTCGGCTCAGGTCATGATCTCGCAGTCCGTGAGTTCTAGCCCCGCGTCGGGTTCTGTGCTGACAGCTCAGAGCCTGGAGCCTGCTTCAGATTCTGTGTCTCCCTCTCTCTGACCCTCCCCTGTTCATGCTCTGTCTCTCCCTGTCTCAAAAATAAACGTTAAAAAAAAAATAAGAAAAAAAAAGAAATGATTTTCAGTGGTTAATTAAACATTTATTTAGTGCTACAATGTGATAGGCATTATGGTAGGTGTTGGGGATACATGAATGGATAATATATGTTCCCTGTGTTTAAGGAGCAAGAATGTAGTGGTAAAAATATTATACCACAAGGTAATACATGCAACAGTAGAAGTATATGCAAAGTGCAGAAGTTGTGCTCAGTAATCACACTTACTACATTGGATTGAACTCAGTCTTCCTGGGGTTGTATCTTACCTTACCATTTTCTAGACGTTTAACCTTAGGCAAGATACTCTTTATGTCTGAAATGTGGAGTTTTATTATACCACCTCACAGAGTTGTTAAAAGAAAACTCTGTTTCCTTTACTCTGATTCACACCACTTCGCTTTTAACACCGGAAGGATGGGTGTTTTCCCACATCAATCAGTTGTCCAACTCTATGGACACCAGCTGGGTATCCTGCAATTCAGTTATGACATTACCTGGAGTTGACACAGACCTCGCAGGTTAAGGTCTTCAGTCCCATAAGACTGAGTCCCTCTACCCCAAGCTTTAGATACCAGTTGTAAGTCCACTTTGATACATTTGATTTTTTTTTAAATTTTATTTTTTAATTTACACCCAAATTAGTTAGCATATAGTACAACAATGATTTCTGGAGTAGATTCCCTAATGCCACCTGCCCATTTAGCCCATCCCCCCTCCCACAGTCCCTCCAGTAACCCTCTGTTAGTTTAAGAGTCTCTTATGTTTTGTCCCCCTCCCTGTTTTTATGTTATTTTTACTTCCCTTCCCTTACGTTCATCTCTTCTGTGTCTTAAAGTCCTCATATGAGTGAAGTCATATAATTTTTGTCTTTCTCTGACTAATTTCTCTTAGCATAATACCCTGTAGTTCCATCCACGTAGTTGCAAATGGCAAGATTTCATTCTTTTTTATTGCCGAGTAATACTCCATTGTGTATATATACCACCTCTTCTTTATCCATTCATCCATTGATGGATATTTGGGCTCTTTTTGTACTTTGGCTATTGTTGATAGTGCTGCTATAAACATTGGGTGCATGTGACACATTTGCTTTTAACCTCAGATTTAATAATTTGCTAGAATGGCTGACAACTCAAGAAAGCAGTTTACTTACATTATTAGTTTATTATAAAAGGATGTAACACAGGAACAGCCAAGTGGAAGAGATGGACAGGGCAAGGTGTGAGGGAAGGGTTGTGGATTGTGGAATTTCCATGTCCTCTCCAGGCTTGTCACCCTCCCCACTCCCATGTGTTCACCAATCCAGAAGCTTTCTGAATCCCTTTATTTAGGGTTTTTTATGGAAGCATCATTATGTAGGCATGATTGATTAAATCATTGACCATTAGTGATTAACTCGCTGCCCAGCCCCTTTCTCCTCCTTGGAGGTTGGGGAGAGGGTCTGAAAATTATGACCCTCTAATCACACTGTTGACTCCCCTGGCATGCAAGCCCTTTCCTCCCCCTAGTCTTCAGGGGCTTTCCAAAAGTCACCTCATTGACATGAACTCCACTGTGGCTGAAAGGGACATGTTAGCAACAACAAAATATGCTCCTTTTACCTTTATTTCTCTGGAGCTAATACAGAAACTGGGACAAGACCTAAATATCATAACAAAAGATATTTCTTCCACCTTTATAGCTGTGGAGCATATTCAAGAGCCAGGATGAAGACCAAAAAACATATGTATCTTACTATTTATCACAATATCACACTTGTTTTGATGAATAAATTAGAGTTCATGTAAGGTCCTTAGAACAGTGCTTGTCACCTGGTAATTCAAAAAGTATTACTATTATTATGCTAATTGACTATTGTTTTTTTTTTTCTATCTAGTCTGTATTCTCTTTGGGCAGAGTCCTTTGTATCTTCAGCCTAAAATGAATGAATGAATGAATGAATGAATGAATGACCAGTAAAAAAAGGTCAGACTTCTGAAGTAAGACAAAGCAGAGAAGGAGATTTCATTTGGAGAAAATAGTTGAATAAATTCATAAAATTCTGATGCAAGATAATATGCTTAGTATCTTTAGAAAAATTAGATATTGCTGAAGCATCAGTGGACATGGTGGTAATTACTCTGAATAGGTATGTCATTACCATGTTTAGAAATTTAGAGACTTTTCTCAGGTTGGAAAGATTTTAAAAGCTGTGAATGACACTAGATTTATAACTGAGGAAGGTCACTCTGACAGCAGTGAAAAGAATGTTGATACTGGAGTCAGAAAATATATGAAGTGAGTGGACTGTTATGGCCCGGATAAGAAATAATGATTACCTAAAGATCGGCAGTGGCAGTGGGGATAGTAGAACAGAAAATTAGAGGGGCGCCTGGGTGGCTCAGTCGGTTGAGCGTCCGACTTTGGCTCAGGTCACGATCTCGCAGTCCGTGAGTTCGAGCCCCGCGTAGGGCTCTGGGCTGATGGCTCAGAGCCTGGAGCCTGCTTCCGATTCTGTGTCTCCCTCTGTCTCTGCCCCTCCCCTGTTCATGCTCTGTCTCTCTCTGTCTCAAAAATAAATAAAACGTTAAAAAAAAATAAAAAAAAAAAAGAAAATTAGAGGGGCATTAACAAAGTAAAAACAGTAAGATTTGGTGTTTGATTTGATGTGAGGTTGATGGAAAACGAGGATGCTAGGATTACTTCCAAGTGACTGGGTGATTGTTGATCTTCTTGACTGAGATAGAGTTCCAGGGAGAAAAGTTATGAGACTTGTGAGGAAAGCCAGTGGAGTTTCAGATACGCTGATTTTGATGTTCCTGTGGGGCTCCCAGGTTTGTAGGCAGTTGGATATTTGTATCCTAACCTTGGGAAGTAAAGATTTTAAAAGTGGTTAATACTTGGGAACTGTAAATAGGAGTAGGTGAAATAACAGAGAACCCAAGTGTTGAATGAGGAGTGGAGGCCTTGGGAAATAGAGCACAGTTGAAAGATTGGTAGAAGAGGATTGAGCCAAATAAATCTAGAAGGATAAGCACAGATCTAGGGATGAACTCACAAGAGCATGAGACCAGGAAAAGCAAGGAAGGAAATATTTTCTGGGAGGAAAGAATGACTGCAGCATCAGTTAGCACAGGGAGGTTAACTAGGAAGTTGATTCCTAAATAAGAGACATGATCTTAGACTGTAGCCTTGGACAGTTTCAGAGGAGTAGTGGGGCAGAAGTCAGACTGCAATTGATTGAGGGTTGACTGGGAGACAAAAGAGATGCTGGGTATAGATCCCAAGTATTAGAATACATTTTACTTTATCTTATACGGTTGACCCTTGAACAATGTGGGGTTAGAGGTGCTGACCCATTATGCAATGAAATTCCATGTATAACTTTTGGCTCCCTCAAAACTTAACTATCAATAGCCTACTGTTGACCAGAAGCCAGTCGGTTAACATGTATTTTGTGTTATATGTATTATACACTGTATTTTTACAATAAAGTATGCTAGAGAAAAGAAAACAAAGTCAACAAGGGTCAACAATATATAAAATTAGACTTTTAAGAAAATTAAATCTCTATTTTTTCTGGGTTTGGAAGCTAAACCCTTAGTGATACTGGTGAATAAGCACCACATCAAAGTATGGGGTCAAGTGTTGAACACCTTTTATTGGCAACATTTAGAAGGATGACATAGTAGATAATTTAAAAGTAGAAATGGCATAATTAAGCAATTGGAATTAAACAGTTTGGAAGCTAAACCCTTAGTGATACTTGGTGAATGAATACCACATCAAAATATGGAGTTGAGTGTTGAACACCTTTTAGTGCTAACATTTAGAAGAATGACATAGTAGATAAATTAAAAGCAGAAATAGTAACTGGCAACTAGTAGATAAAGAAGTTTTGGAAATCTACTGTACATCATAGTGATTGTAGTCAACAATACTGTATTACAAACTTTAAAGTTGCTCAGAAACTAGATCTTTTCTTCTCACCACAAAAATGAAATAATTATGTGACATGATAGAGGTGTTTGCTAATGCTACGATGGTAATCATACTGCAGTAATAAATGCAGTACCTTATCAGTATATTTACCTTATACAACATTAAATGCCAATTGTATCTCATTTAAAAGAAATTATGTATTACCTGATGTTTTTCTTTTTCTTTTTTTAATATATGGAAGGACTTCCAAAACAGTAGAAAGCAAAATTAGAAAATTTTGAATGTTCTGTTGCTTCAGATTCTATGTGGTTATCATGTTAATTCAAAATGATTTTTTAAATGACAGTTTTAAAGTACCCCAAAATAGAATTTATATTGGAGATACTCATAACTTGTTAAAAAAACGAATATCAGAGGAAATTTGAAGATCTAATTGACTTTATTACAATCCACACATTTAATGCTATCCCTATCAAGATACCAGCTGCATTTTTCACAGAAGTAGAATAACCCTAAAATTTGTCTGGAACCACAAAAAAACCCAAATAGCCAAAGCAACGTTGAAAAAGAAAAGCAAAGCTGGAGGCATCACAATTCCAGACTTCATGTTACATTACGAAGCTGTAGTGATCAAAACAGTATGGTACTGGCACAAAAATAGACGTACAGGTCAATGGAACAGAATAGAAAACCTAAAAGTAAACCCACAATTCTATAGTCAACTCATCTATGATAAAGCAGTAAAGAATACCCAATGGAAAAAAGACAGTCTCTAAAACAAGTGGTGTTGGGAAAACTGGACAGCTACATGCACGAGAATGAAATTGGACTACTTTTTTACACCAAACACAAAAATAGATTAATGGATTAAAGACCTAAATGTGGGACCAGAAACTATAAAAGTCCTAGAGGATAACACAGGCAGTAACCTCTTTGACATTGGCTGTAGCAAGATATGGTCTTAGGAGACCAGATATGTCTCCTAAGGCAAGGGAAACAAAAGCAAAAATAAATGGGAATTCATCAAGATAAAGCAATCAACAAAACTAAAAGACAACCTATGGAATGGCAGAAGATATTTGCAAATGACATACCAGATAAAGGATTAGTATCTAAAATCTATAAAGAACTTACCAACTCAAAACCCAAAAAATCCAATTAAAAAATGGGCAGAAAACATGAATAGACATTTTTCCAAAGAAGACACACAGATGGCCAACAGACACATGAAAAGATGCTCATCATCACTCATCACTGGGGAAAAACAAATCAGAACCACAGTGACCTGTCACCTCACACCTGTCAGAATGGCTAAAATGAACTCAGGAAACAACAGGTGTTGTTAAGGATGTGGACAAAGGGGAACCCTCTTAAACCATTGGTGGGAATGCAAACCGGTGCAGCCGCTGTGGAAAACAGTATGGAAGTTCCTCACAAAGTTAAGAATAGAACTATCTTAAGACCCAGCAATTGCACTACTAGACAATACAAAGAATACAAAAATACTGATTGGAAGGCATACCTTCACCCCAATGTTTATAGCAGCATTATCAACAGTAGCTAAATTATGGAAAGACCCCAAATGTCCATTGACTGAAGAATGGATAAAGAAGATGTGGTGTGTGTATATATACATATATATACACATATATGTGTATGTATGTGTATATATACACACACACATGTGTATATATGTATATATATGTATGTATATATGTGTATATATATGTATATACACACACACAATGGAATATTACTCAGCCTTAAAAAAGAGTGAAATCTTGCCATTTGTAAGGACATGGATGGAGCTAGAGAGTATTATGCAAAGTGAAATAAGTCAGAGAAAGACAAATACCGTATGAGTTCACTCATATGTGGAATTTAAGAAACCAAACAGATGAACATGGGGGGAAAAAAGAGGCAAACCAGAAAACAGACTCTTAACTACAGAGAACAAACTGAGGGTTACTAGAGGGGAGGTGAGGTGAGCAGGGGGATGGGTTAAATAGGGAATGGGTATTAAGGGCACTGGTTGTGATGAGCACTGGGTGTTGTAAGTGATGAATCACTAAATTCTGCACGTGAAACTAGTATTACACTGTATGTTAATGAGAATAAATGAAAAATTCAAAAAGAAAACAAAATAATTGGCTTTGTTAAATGATTCATGAATTGGGCAGCACCCCATGTAGCAAGGAGAGGGCGTACAAAAGCACTGGTACAAAATGGAATGTTTTTATAGGAAGGAGGGTGGGGCAAGAAAGTTATCAGCAAAAGAAAAGGATTGTTGCAGGTGAGGTCACTTTCTCTTGGGGGATCAGCAGGGAGTCTTATCATGAAGATCACCTCATCTTCCTTTGGCGGATGGAGGGCCCATTTGGCTGACTCACTGGTGCCCGTCAGAAAATTCCTGGCTGATTGGTTTAGACTACTTCTCCCGGGGCAGGTTGAAACTGCGAATAGATTAGGTATTTAGCCCCAGTGTACTGATTGGGTGCCTTAACCCAAGTGATGCCATTTATTTTATTTTATGTTAGGGAGAGAGCACTAGCAGGGGAGAGTGGCAAAGGGGGAGAAGGAGAGAATCCCAAGCAGGCTCCACACTCACCACAGAGCCCAGCATGTGTCAGGCTCAATTCCATGACCCTGGGATCATGACCAGAGTCCAAATCAAGAGTCAGATGCCCAATCCACTGAGCCACTTAGGTGCCCCTCTTTTTAACATAGCTTTAGAATGACATCAGCTGTTGCTACTAAATTACTTGAGAAATAATTTGATGAACTATTATTTTTTCCCTTTCCTCTTAATGAAAATAAAGCTACACATCCAGTAATCCACAAGGTATTTAGTGGCAGGATTCTTTTTGATAAGAAACTGACTGGAATATAACCTTTCTAGTAATGTTTTGTTTTGCTTTGTGTTTTATAGTTTTATATTCTCCTGGTGGTATGTATTTAACCTAAAGAACACCTAAAGTGTGTTTACTCATGAGAATAAATCAAAAGAAGTAAAACTAAATAAAGCAGTTTTGCCTCTGGTTACTGAAATGAGAATAGTTGGTTTATTATAGGCCCTCATTGAAAACTTGAGGAATTATTAGTTGAATAAAAAGAATTGATTCTGAAAAATTAGCATTTAAAAATTTTAAGCCAGAAAGCAGAGAGCCCTTAATTACATAAACTCTTTTGCAATGTATGTAAAAAGTAATGGGCCATTTTTTAAGCAAAGCAGGAAGGCAAGCCCAGTGAGTGGAGATTCTTAAGTATTAGCGTTCCTCTTTCTTGTCTGTCTTTTGTGGTATTTAAGAAAGCATTACCAAGTGGCCTGTGAGTGAAGAATAACTCTTATCTAAAGATATGTGTTCTTTCAGTCTGCTGAAAATTTAACAGAAGGCTTATATCACCACCTAGAGGGTAATGTGACAGAGGTGCTTGGATATGATGGGGAAGTAGCAACATAATTGATATTTAATAGTACAATTTTGCTTATTTCATAGACATAACTTTCTTTAGGTCCAGATAATATTCTTTCATTTAAGACGGTGGTGGTGGTGGTGGTCGTGGTGGTCGTCGTCGTCTTCTTCTTCTTCTTCTTCTTCTTTAGGACTGTTATTCTTAAAATACCACTTGTTCATCATTTTGAAATAAAATGGTTTCCTGTGAACAGAGGTAACTGCTTTTGTTCACAATAATGCTGTGCAACATTCTTAGCTGTGTTGCTCCTCATAAAAATGTTTTCTACTCTGTGCCAGTGCCAAAATGTAGTAAAAATTGGTAACAGCAAAGTTATTCTACGTGTAAAAATGGGAAAGCATATGGAGATGAGCTTGGAGATGGAACATTTACTTCAGTGAACTCAGTGATCTTTTATTTCATAATTAGGCGTCTATGAGGAGAGAGTTTCAGGAAAAAATAGGAGCAGATTTAGATGATTAGATGAAGTTATTGTAAAACAGAGTTCAGTTCTCCAGAGGTCAGTTGAGTCAGCAAGTGAAAACATGTTGGGGGTGGTTCTTGAATTCTTGCTTATTTTGGAGATGTGTGTGATAAACTAGAAAGAACAATATGAGGCAATGATAGATAAAAAAAAAAAGGTGTTACAAAGAAAGAAATGCTTATATAATACTTATCTCAAAAATAATCTTAAGAAATATTATTTACATTAGTTTAGGAAATCCAGAACATTTTGAGGCCAGCACAGCATATTTTAATGCAGATTGACATTTCTTGAGATACAAAGCATATGTTCTAGAATAAATAAGGTTTAAATAATTTAATAATTTATATTAGCATATCTTATTACCATGATGAACAGATTTTCTGAAAAAAAATGTGTTGCTTGTTTTGGAGTTTTAAAACTCTAATAATAAAAAATTAAGTTGTATTTAGTTATTGGAGCATCTGGCCTGAAAGCACATATTGAATTTTATTTTTGATTGAAAAGTAATCACTACTATACAGATATGTACTGTGTATCATATATTGTGAATTTAATACATGAAAAAAGTATTTTGGATTTGTATATGAAATAAGTATGTCAGATGAGGCTTCTTCTCAATAGATAATTTAAAAAATCCTATTAGGAGTCCTTTGATCTCTATAAACCTTGGTTTCCTTATTATAAAATAAAAATGTAGGTTAATTCTACATTACTTCTTCTGTATTACTGAAGTTTTTTCCATCTCTGAAATTCTGTGACATTTGAGTTAGTGAACTACATAAAAGATTTTACTACAAATAATTCCATAGTCAAGTTAATTCAAGGTTAATTTATAATATCTGTGGTAGTGGTCACAATGAAGATGAGATATTTAAAATATAATTCTTCCTCCTAAAGGATCTCTGTGTCACTTTCTATTAATAATAAAATGTGTAAAACTCACCATTTTACAAGAAGGGTATGATAAATACTGAATGAAAATAATGTACAGATTGCTGTAGGGTTTAGGAGAGGGAAGGACCACAGCAGTATAATGATACAAAGTGGGGCTTAGAAGAAGTCCCTTTGAGGAAATAGGTGAGTCATTTTTTATGAGCACAGCAGAAGTTGAGAGCAGAATATATTTTAGCTTATGAGATGTTTGTTAAAAAAAATTCAAGCCAGTACATTTGAAGATCTAATTGGCTTTATTAAACGATTCATGAGTCAGGCAGCATCCCGTCTAGCAAGTAGAGGGGAACTTCACTGAGGTAAATAAGAAATTTTTTTAAATTTATTTTATTTTTATTGAAAAAAATGTTTGAGAAAGGTTTTTAAAAGCAGAGGGCATAAAAAAAGAAGAAAGGTGGGGCGCCTGGGTGGCGCAGTCGGTTAAGCGTCCGACTTCAGCCAGGTCACGATCTCTCGGTCCGTGAGTTCGAGCCCCGCGTCAGGCTCTGGGCTGATGGCTCAGAGCCTGGAGCCTGTTTCCGATTCTGTGTCTCCCTCTCTCTCTGCCCCTCCCCCGTTCATGCTCTGTCTCTCTCTGTCCCAAAAATAAATAAACGTTGAAAAAAAAAAAATTTAAAAAAAAAAAGAAGAAAGGTATTTATTAGCAATGAATGTGTTTAGGCAAGGTTGGGTTAGTTTCTATCTTTTTTGTTTTTAAATATTTATTTTTGAGAGAGAGAGAGGGAGAGGGAGAGAGAGGATGCACATGCACATGACCAGGGGAGGAACAGAGAGAGAGGAAGACACAGAATCGGAAGCAGGCTCCAGGCTCTGAGCTGTTGGCACAGAGCCTGATGTGGGACTCAAATTCACAAACTGTGAGATCATGATCTGAAGTTAGATGCTTTACTGACTGAGCTACCCAGGAGCCCCTATATCTTTTTGAGTTTTAGAATGACCACTTGTTACAAGTCCTTGCCTTGTAAGCCAACTAAATACAGCTGTTTTACAAATTAATTCTTATCAGAGCTAGAAACATGTATAGAACGTACATATAGACACACATGAACGTGCAGATAAATTCAGACCTTATTGGTTTGTTTTAAAATTACTGCCATGAAGTAAGTGTTACTGAAGGATCAATTACGGCCACTAAGTCAGGAAAGGAATGGGTAAGCCCTCAGCCAACTGCATTGTCCACCCCACAAACTGATGAGCTCTGGTGCACTGTCTCAGCCAACTTTCCTGAAGAATCCCATGGGGGCTGGATAGATTCAAAATGACAGCACCTGGCCGGATTTGCTAACTATATTGCCGAATAAACTGGTCACGACAGAAGCCAGTAACTCAAGAGACAAAGGTTTGGAAGAGAAAGGGAGAGATTTATTGTGAGTGCTAGCAGGTGGGGATGTGGAAGTCTCAAGCCTTAACAACCAACCTCTCCATTGGCAAAATGGACACTAGAGTTTCCTAGAAAGAGGTTCAGGAGGGTACATGCAAAAGAATGGGCAGAGTGTGTGATCATGGGTGGGGGTCAGTATGTGTTCAGCTCAAGATTGTGGGCAGGGAAGGAGACTGGAGTGTGATCTAGGCATTGGGTTGCTATTAAGGCTTTTCTGTTCTGGAGGTTGGAATGTTCTAGTCATTGCAAAATGTTTTTGTCAGTGCCTCCAGAAAGTGTGATAAGAAATAAATACAATGGATTTTAGTTAGATCATGAGTTGAGTCTTCTTGTCTATTTCTGGCTTAAACTCTTCAGGTCTATAGTAGGGCAAGAGGGCTCCCTGAAGTAAGTATAAACCATAGTTACAATATTTGGATCTGAGTTTTTTCTGGTAGATGGAATAAGATTATAGGTATAGATGGCTAAAGCTTTCTGTTAATATTTGTGGAGAAGATTCTTACGATTTGTGTTTGTCCTTGGCAAGTCAGCTTTTAAATGGCTTTTCCTTTTGGTTTTTACTTGATAATTTACATTTTGAAGAGATTGGCTAGATAAAGGGTTCTCGGTAAAGACTGTTAGAACACTGAACGTTTATATTTTAAATGCACAGGGAAAAAAATGTAACCATTTTTTAGGAGGACTTTCATTTCCTTAAGACCAAAAATTTTACAATATTTATAAGCCTTTTGAGATAAATAGGGAAGGTTTTGGGATTGGTGAAAAGGATTGGTGGTCTTTGAATTGCTTCTGGAACCACACCTCTGTTCTATGAAGTCTAGTTTTCTAAAGAAAGGACAGCTGTTTCTAATTTCTTATAGAATTTGGTTGCTGCCTATATAATATCACAGGAATGACAAACCCATCCACCTATGAGAAGGCCTTTTTTCCCCTTGGGTACATTTAGCATAGGGAAGAAGGCCTAAAAAATTTCTCTTTAGGCCCCAGATATCAACTTTGCAATTTGGCCAAATTTCTAATTATATTTAATAAGCCTTTTACAAACATCTTGTGAGGTTTTCTCTGGAACAAACAGTAACGATTTCTGGAAGTATCAGACCACCTCATGGACCCAAGGGACATGCTCTAAGAGGGTGTTAAAGGTACTATTTTTATTTATTTATTTATTTATTTTATTTTTATTTTTTTTAATTTTTTTTTTCAACATTGATTTATTTTTGGGACAGAGAGAGACAGAGCATGAACGGGGGAGGGGCAGAGAGAGGGAGACACAGAATCGGAAACAGGCTCCAGGCTCTGAGCCATCAGCCCAGAGCCTGACACCGGGCTCGAACTCATGGACCGCGAGATCGTGACCTGGCTGAAGTCGGACGCTTAACCGACTGCGCCACCCAGGTGCCCCAAAGGTACTATTTTTATGGGAACGAGAGCCACTCCCCAAGATAGCCAAGGAAGAAACTGAACACCTGCATGTCCTGGGCAGGGAAAAATTCCAAGCCATGTTAATGGGATGTAGAGTGAGACGGTCAGGAAGGAAATAGTTATTCCTAAGAGTGAGATTATTAATAAAAAAGGATGGGATAACGTGAATTTTTACTTTCCTCTCTTGACTGGGCCCAGTAGGGAATCTCTTAAACAAAAAACAACAAACTCTTGAGGATTCTCCCTTGGTTTAAGAAATTGTTTTTATTGTGAAGCTCCATCTTTGACCAAGAAATGGAAGATATCTGAGGAGGATCACCTGTAACCTCAGGTGATTTTATTTTATTGAAAAACAATTTTTTAATGTTGATTCATTTTTGAGAGACAGAGTGCAAATGGGGGAGCAGAGAGAGAGATTGGGAGACAGAATCTGAAGCAGGCTCCAGGCTCCGGGAGGTCAGCACAGAGCCTGATGCGGGGCTCAAACCCATGAACCGCGAGATCATGACCTGAGCTGAAGTTGGCTGCTTAACTGACTGAGCCGCCCAGGCGCCCCCAGGTGATTTTATTTTAAAAAGTAACTGTCTCTTTAGTTCAGACAGAAAATTAGTAGACACTGAGTACTCAGGTAAAAAAGGCCAGAACAGTTTTGTCTTAGGTACCTCTTGTGTTTTAAATTTTTTATTAGCCTTTTGTAATCTTTAATGAGACAAATTTGGAATCTTGAAGCCTGTTGGAAGCTTCTTCATACCAGTTAACATAGGTGTCCCATTCTGTTTAATTTGGCAACTCTTATTTTCAACTGTACTTTTTAAAATGAGAAATCGTGTCTAATTGGAGTATTCTCCATGATGGGCACTGTAAATTCTAGGTTGTTTTTAATGAAAATGTTTTCATCTTGCTAGATATCTGCAACTTCTGGGGCTGTAGTTCTTAGGCATAAAATAAGCAGGTATGCTTGACTCTTTAGAGTTTCTCAGAGCCAAACTAATACTAAAAGTTGTGTGCTGTGGGGTTGGGGATTTGTTGCACAGAAGTTTTCTGGAGGTTGTTACATGACCTAGTGTTAATCCAATCAATCTGTGATCAACTGATCCTACCACAGGAGTCTTCTTAAAGTGGTGAGTACTCTAATAACCTTTAAATGCTTGACCTGTACCCACCGATTTTTGTGGCCTTTTGCCTCCAGTATCGCACTAGCAATAACCTTTTTTTTACACAAAACGACAAACAAACATGTACCTTAATATGGTAGCTGTACTGTGTCTTGGCCACAGGAAGGCCCTGTGCACACCACTGACAATTCCTGTGGAGCCCTGCTGCAGTCTTCTCCCCAGGGAATTGTGGTCTGAAGGGTTAGGGTCTTGGTTCTGGGCAGATCCTTCTGCCAGCTTATTCGGGCCCTGGGCAAAATTGGCATCTCTACTGGGCTCTAGGCAGAACTGCCAGCTCAGTTGGGCTTTGGCCATAACTGTCTGCTGGCTCAAGCTGACCTCCTAAAGGAAAGCCAATCAGATTAGGAGCTTGAGTGCAGACAAAAAGGCAGAGCTCAGACTAGAGTTTGCTTACCCATAGCCCTCGAAAATGATGAGGAAGACAGTGAACTCACAGTGATTGCAGGTACCATACCCGTGTTTCTCATTATCCCTGAAAGCTGTCGGAATTTTACTTCAGATCCTACCACTGCCACCAAATCTGTTAAATAGTAAAATTCAACCAAGCAAATATGAAGATCTCAAATATAAACAATTCATGAATTGGGCAGCACCCAATCTAGCAAGTTGAGTGCTCCAAAGAGTTGTATGAAATGGAAGATTTTTATAGAAGGAGGGTGGGGCAAGAAAGTCATTAGCAAAGGAAAAAGATTGGTCCAGGTGAGGCTGCTTTCTAGGGGAAAAGCAAGGTTGTTTTTTTTTTTTTTAATCATGCAGGTTACCTTAACTTTCTTTGTGGGGTAGAGAGGACCCAGGTGGCTCACTCACTGGTATGGATTGAAAAATTTCACTGGTATGGATTAACCAGTCAAGGCTACATTTCTGGAGAAGTTTGAAACTGCAGGTATTTATGTATTAAGTACTGGTTTGGGAACTTGGTCTAAATGACACCATTTTGGGCCTTTGGTTTTTGTTTTAACAGTTTAAAAACCCAAAAGGAAAATTTTCTTTTGAAGATGCATGTTGATTTAAACCTATTTAAATCAAAGTGTAATAAATTAGTATAACCAAGAGTAAGTTTGTGAGATAATGTATAGTAACTAACTTACTGTGGAAATTATTTCACAATATATCATATGTAGTATATCAAATCATTATGTTGTACACCTTAAAATTATACAATGTTGTATGTCAATTATAGCTCAGTAAAACTGGAAAAAAGTAAGCATAACTGAAAAAGAAGAATAACTGTTCTAATTGCAGAAAGATGAAAATTAACAAGGTTTGGAGTACTTTGAGTGGTTGTGGGAAAATAAAAATCTGTAGAAGGCAAATGGTTTACTAACTTAACACTTTTGTTTAGAACTGACTTTCTTTACCTTCAGTTGTATAGAATCAAATAGAAGCTGCTTGCAAGTTGCAAATATGTTTTTTCCACATTATTATATATATCTGTAGCTTAGTGAGCTTATCTGATTGTTATATGATTTTTTAAACATAGACATTTTTGTTAAAACAAGAGTTCTTATAGGCAGTGCTTCACAATTTAGCTTTTCATCAGAATCAGTTGTGGCTCTACAAAAACCCCCATTCCCAGACCCTATCCTAAAGATTCTGAATACAGATATGAGCATATCGTCCTTTGCATTTGATGATAGTGTACCATTAAGCACAATTAGAGTTTATTTGCATAACTGTGATGAATCTTTGTAACGTGTGTTAGTCAACCACATTTATTGAGCAGCTACCCTGTATTTATATGTTTCAAAGTGCTGTAATTAATTCTAACTTGAGCCAGATAATGTATTTTATAAATACAGACAGATTGATTTTTAGTTATCTAAAAATATGTGAATATTGGAAATAAATGTATTTTTTATTAAAAAAAATCTCATTTTTAATGTTTAGGTCTACATGAGATTATAGTAGTAGAGAAAATTATGTTTATATAGGAAACTAAGTGCAGATGAAATATTTTACCACTGTTGTAACACTTATCCACAACAACAAAGTTGAGTAGTTGTGATTGAGACCATATGGCTTGCAAAGCTTAAAATATTTCCTATCTAGCTTTTTATAGAAAAAGTTTGTCAACTCCTGACATGGACTTACATTGTTTGTAAATAAGAACAGTTTTACTTCTTCTTTTCCAATCTGTGTGCCTATTCTTTCTTTTTCTTGCTTTATTGCACTAGCTAAGACTTCCATGTGATGTTGAATGGGAATGTTGACAGTGTATGTCCTTGTCGTGTTCTCAATCTCAGAAGGAAAGCATTCAGTCTTTTACCATTAAGTGTGATGTTGGTTGTAGGTTTATCATAGATACTGTTTATCAGGTTGAGAAAATTCCCTTGTATTCCTGGTTTACTTAAAGTCTTTAACATGAATGAATGAATGAATGAATGCTGAATTTTCTCAAATGCCTTTGTCAGTTTATCATTTGGTCTTTCTTCTTTAGTCTGAAAACAGGGTGGATTATGTTGATTTCTGTCAATGTTGAACTACTGTTGCATTTCCCAGATAAACCCCCACTGGTTGTGTGGGTATATGACATATATCCATATGTATAAACTAGGTTGCCGGATTTATTTGCTAATATTTGACTGAGGATTTTTTTTGTCTGTTTTTATGAGGGATATTGGTCTTTTTTTTTTTTTTCTTCTTGTAATACCTTCCTTCTTTTGGTATCAGAGAAATGGCCATGTACAGTGAGTTGGGAATCCCATTTTTATATTTCCTTAAAGAATTTTTTTTTATAGCATTGGTATTATATCTTTGTTAAAATTTTTTAAATGTTTATTCATTTTTTGAGAGACAGAGACAGAGCGTGAATGGGGGAGGGGCAGAGAGAGAAGGTGACACACAATCTGAAGCAGGCTCCAGGCTCTGAACTGACAGCACAGAGCCTCAAGTGGGGCTCAAACTCAGGGGCTGTGAGATCATGACCTTAACTGAAGTTGGATGCACAACTGACTAAGCCACCCAGGTGCTCTGATTTTGACTCAATTTTTGGGAAAGGAGTAAGGTCTGTGTCTTGTATTTCTTATATTCTGGCATGGATGTCCAGTGTTTCTGTACCAATTGTTAAAAAGGTTGTCTTTTCTACATTGTATTGCTTTTGCTCCTTTGTTAAAGATTGTCCGACTATATATGTGTGAGTCTATTTCTGTGCTCTCTATTTTGTTCTGTTGATCTATTCATCTGTTCTTTTGCCAGTAACACACTATCTTGATTACTTTCTCTCTCTTTTTTTTTTATGAATTTATTGTCAAATTGGATTCCGTTACAACACCCGGTGCTCATCCCAACAGGTGCCCTCCTCAATGCCCACCACCCACCCTCCCCTCCCTTCCACCCCCATCAACCCTCAGTTTATTCTCAGTTTTTAAGAGTCTCTTATGCTTTGGCTCTCTCCCTCTCTAACCTCTTTTTTTTTTTTTTTTCCTTCCCCTTCCTCATGGACTTCTGTTAAGTTTCTCAGGATCCACATAAGAGTGAAAACATATGGTATCTTTCTCTGTATGACTTATTTCACTTAGCCTAACACTCTCCCGTTCCATCCACATTGCTATAAAAGGCCATATTTCATTCTTTCTGATTGCCAGGTCGTATTCCATTGTGTATATACCACAATTTCTTTATCCATTCATCAGTTGATGGACATTTAGGCTCTTTCCATAATTTGGCTATTGTTGAAAGTGCTGCTATAAACATTGAGGTCCAAGTGCCCCTATGCATCAGCATTCCTGTATCCCTTGGGTAAATTCCTAGCAGTGCTATTGCTGGGTCATAGGGTAGATCTATTTTTAATTTTTTGAGGAAACTCCACACTGTTTTCCAGAGCGGCTGCATTCCCAAGAGGGTTTGCATTCCCAAGTTTCCATTCCCAAGAGGGTTCCCGTTTCTCCACATCCTCTCCAGCATCTATAGTTTCCTGATTTGTTCATTTTGGCCACTCTGACTGGCATGAGGTGATATCTGAGTGTGGTTTTGATTTGTATTTCCCTGATGAGGAGCGATGTTGAACATCTTTTCATGTGCCTGTTGGCCATCCGGATGTCTTCTTTAGAGAAGTGTCTATTCATGTTTTCTGCCCATTCTTCACTGGGTTATTTGTTTTTTGGGTGTGGAGTTTGGTGAGCTCTTTATAGATTTTGGATACTAGCCCTTTGTCCAGTATGTCATTTGTAAATATCTTTTCCCATTCCGTTGTTTGCCTTTAGTTTTGTTGATTGTTTCCTTTGCTGTGCAACAGCTTTTTATCTTCATCAGGTCCCAATAGTTCATTTTTGCTTTTAATTCCCTTGCCTTTGGGGATGTATCAAGTAAGAATTGCTGCGGCTGAGGTCAGAGAGGTCTTTTCCTGCTTTCTCCTCTAGGGTTTTGATGGTTTCCTGTCTCACATTCAGGTCTTTTATACATTTTGAGTTTATTTTTGTGAATGGTGTAAGAAAGTGGTCTAGTTTCATCCTTCTGCATGTTGCTGTCCAGTTCTCCCAGCACCATTTGTTAAAGAGACTGGCTTTTTTCCATTGGATATTCTTTCCTGCTTTGTCAAAGATTGAGTTGGCCATACGTTTGTGGGTCTAGTTCTGGGGTTTCTATTCTATTCCATCAGTCTATGTGTCTGTTTTGTGCCAATACCATGCCGTCTTGATGATTACAGCTTTGTAGTAGAGGCTAAAGTCTGGGATTGTGATGCCTCCCGCTTTGGTCTTCTTCAAAATTACTTTGGCTATCCGGGGACTTTTGTGGTTCCATATGAATTTTAGGATTGCTTGTTCTAGTTTTGAGAAGAATGCTGGTGCAATTTTGATTGGGATTGCATTGAATGTGTAGATAGCTTTGCGTAGTATTGACATTTTGACAATATTTACTCTTCCAATCCATGAGCACTGAATGTTTTCCCATTTCTTTATAACTTCTTCAGTTTCCTTCATAAGCTTTCTATAGTTTTCAGCATACAGATCTTTTACATCTTTGGTTAGATTTATTCCTAGGTATTTTATGCTTCTTGGTGCAATTGTGAATGGGGTCAGTTTCTTTATTTGCCTTTCTGTTGCTTCATTATTAGTGTATAAGAATGCAACTGATTTCTGTACATTGATTTTGTATCCTGCAACTTTGCTGAATTCATGTATCAGTTCTAGCAGACTTCTGGTGGAGTCTGTCGGGTTTTCCATGTATAATATCATGTCATCTGCAAAAAGTGAAAGCTTAACTTCATCTTTGCCAATTTTGATGTCTTTGATTTCCTTTTGTTGTCTGATTGCTGATGCTAGCACTTCCAAAACTATGCTAAACAACAGCGGTGAAGGTGGACTTCCCTGTCACGTTCCTGATCTGAGGGGGAGAGCTCTCATTTTTCCCCCAATGAAGTTGATATTAGCTATGGGCTTTTTATGTATGGCTTTTATGATGTTTAAGTATGTTCCTTCTATGCCGACTTTTTCAAGGGTTTTTATTAAGAAAGGATGCTGAATTTTGTCAAAGGCCTTTTCTGCATCGATGGACAGGATCATATGGTTCTTATCTTTTCTTTTATTAATGTGATGTATCACGTTGATTGATTTGCGAATGTTGAACCAACCCTGCATCCCAGGAATGAATCCCACTTGATCATGGTGAATAATTCTTTTTATATGCTGTTGAATTCAAATTGCTAGTATCTTATTGAGAATTTTTGCATCCATATTCATCAGGGATATTGGCCTGTAGTTCTCTTTTTTTTTACTCGGTCTCTGTCTGGTTTAGGAATCAAAGTAATACTGGCTTCATAGAATGAGTCTGGAAGTTTTCCTTCCCTTTCTATTTTTTCGAACAGCTTGAGAAGGATAGGTATTATCTCTGCTTTAAATGTCTGGTAGAATTCCCCAGGGAAGCCATCTGGTCCTGGACTCTTATTTGTTGGCAGATTTTTGATAACTGATTCAATTTCTTTGCTGGTTATGGGTCTGTTCAAGCTTTCTATTTCCTCCTGTTTGAGTTTTGGAAGTGTGTGGGTGTTTAGGAATTTGTCCATTTCTTCCAGGTTGTCCAGTTTGTTGGCATATAATTTTTCATAGTATTCCCTGATAATTGTTTGTATCTCTGAGGGATTGGTTGTAATAATTCCATTTTCATTCATGATTTTATCTATTTGGGTCATCTCCCTTTTCTTTTTGAGAAGCCTGGCTAGAGGTTTATCAATTTTGTTCATTTTTTCAAAAAACCAACTCTTGGTTTCATTGATCTGCTCTACAGTTTTTTTAGATTCTATTTTGTTTATTTGTGCTCTTATCTTTATTATTTCTCTTCTTCTGCTGGGTTTGGGGTGTCTTTGCTGTTCTGCTTCTATTTCTTTTAGGTGTGCTGTTAGATTTTGTATTTGGGATTTTTTTTGTTTCTTGAGATAGGTCTGGATTGCAATGTATTTTCCTCTCAGGACTGCCTTCACTGCATCCCAAAGCGTTTGGATTGTTGTATTTTCATTTTCATTTGTTTCTATATATTTTTTAATTTCTTCTCTAATTGCCTGGTTGACCCATTCATTCTTCAGTAGGGTGTTCTTTCACCTCCATGCTTTTGGAGGTTTTCCGGACTTTTTCCTGTGATTGATTTCAAGCTTCATAGCATTGTGGTCTGAAAGTGTGCATGGTATGATTTCAATTCTTGTATACTTATGAAGGGCTATTTTGTGACCCAGTATGTGATCTATCTTGGAGAATGTTCCATGTGCACTCGAGAAGAAAGTATATTCTGTTGCTTTGGGATGCAGAGTTCTAAATATATCTGTCAAGTCCATCTGATCCAATGTATCATTCAGGGCCCTTGTTTCTTTATTTATCCTGTGTCTAGATGATTTATCCATTGTTGTAAGTGGAGTATTAAAGTCCCCTGCAATTATCACATTCTTATTATCAATAAGGTTGCTTGTGTTTATGATTAATTGTTTTATATATTTGGGGGCTTCCGTATTCGGCTCATAGACATTTATAATTGTTAGCTCTTCCTGATGGATAGACCCTGTAATTATTATATAATGCCCTTCTTCATCTCTTGTTACAGCCTTTAATTTAAAGCTTAGTTTGTCTGATATAAGTATGGCTACTCCAGCTTTCTTTTGACTTCCAGTAGCATGCTAGATAGTTCTCCATCCCCTCACTTTCAATATGAAGGTGTCCTCAGGTCTAAAATGAGTCTCTTGTAGACAGGAAATAGATGGGTCTTGTTTTTTTTTTTATCCATTCTGATACCCTATGTCTTTTGGTTGGCACATTTAGTCCATTTACATTCAGTGTTATTATAGAAAGATATGGGTTTAGAGTCATTGTGATGTCCGTAGGTTTCATGCTTGTAGTGATGTCTTTGGTACTTTGTCTCTTAGGATCCCCCTTAGGATCTCTTGTAGGGCTGGTTTAGTGGTGATTAAATCCTTCAGTTTTTGTTTATTTTGGAAGACCTTTATCTCTCCTTCTGTTCTAAATGACAGACTTGCTGGATAAAGGATTCTTGGCTGCATATTTTTTCTGTTCATCACATGGAAGATCTCCTGCCATTCCTTTCTGGTCTGCCAAGTTTCAGTAGATAGATCCATCACTGGTCTTATAGGTCTCCCTTTATATGTTAGAGTACGTTTATCCCTAGCTGCTTTCAGTATTTTATTTTTATCCTTGTATTTTGCCAGTTTCACTATGATATGTCGTGCAGAAGATCAATTCAAGCTACGTCTGAAGGGAGTTCGTCTGTGCCTCTTGGATTTCAATGCCTTTTTCCTTCTCCAGATCAGGGAAGTTCTCAGCTATGATCTCTTCAAGTATACCTTCAGCACCTCTCTCTTCCTCCTCTGGAATCTCAATTATGTGTACATTATTGTGTTTTATCGCATCACTTAGTTCTCTAATTCTCCCCTCATACTCCTGGATTTTTTTATCTCTCTTTTTCTCAGCTTCCTTTTTTTCCATAATTTTATCTTCTAATTCACCTATTCTCTCCTCTGCCTCTTGAATCCGGACTGTGGTTGCTTCCATTTTATTTTGCAGCTCATTTATAGCATTTTTTTAAGCTCCTCCTGTTTCTTAGTCCCTTGATCTCTGTAGCAATAGATTCTCTGCTGTCCTCTATACTTTTTTGAAGCCCAGTGATTAATTTTATGACTATTATTTTAAATTCATTTTCTGTTATATTGTTTAAATCATTTTTGAGCCAGAATATATTGTTTAATTGTTCATTAGCTGTCACTACTTTCTGGAGTTTCTTTTGAGGAAAATTCTTCCATTTTGTCATTTTGGATAGTCCCTGGAGTGGCGCGGAACTGCAGGGCTCTTCCTCTGTGCTGTCTGGAGTTACTTGTGTTGGTGGGCGGGGCCACAGTCAGACCTGATGTCTGCCCACAACCCACCGCTGGGGCCACAGTCAGACTGGTGTGTACCTTATCTTCCCCTCTCCCAGGGGCAGGACTCACTGTGGAGTGGTGTGGCCCTTGTCTGGGCTGCTTGCACACTGCCAGGCTTGTGGTGCTGCTTCTATGGGATCTGGCGTATTAGCCTGGGTGGATCTGCAAGGTGCACAGGGGCGGGAGAGGCAGGCTCAGCTCTCTTTGCCAGTGGTTCACTTCGGGAGGGGTCCTGAGGCACCGGGAGGGAGGCAGACCTGTCGGAGGGATGGATCCACAGAAGCACAGCGTTGGGTGTTTGTGGTGCAAGCAAGATCCCTGACGGGAACTGGTTCCCTTTCGGATTTGGGCTGGGGGATGGGTGAGGGAGATGGAGCTTTCCAGTGCCTTTGTTCCCCGCCAAGCTGAGCTCTGTCCTCCGGGGCTCAACAACTCTCCCTTCCATTGTCATCTAGCCCTCCCACTCTCCAAGCAGAGCTGTTGACTTATAACATTCCAGATGTGAAGTCCTACTGGCTGTGAGAACTCACACAGTCCAGCCCCTCTGCTTTTGCAAGGCAGACTCAGGGGCTCTGCCTTGCTGGGTGGGCTGGCTGCCCCTCCACTGCCCTGGCTCCCTCCCACCAGTCCATGTAGCGCACACCGCCTCTCCACCCTTCCTACCCTCTTCCGCGGGCCTCTTATCTATGCTTGGCTCCCGAGAGTCCGTTCTGCTAGTCTTCTGGCAGCTTTCTGGGTTATTTAGATAGATGTGGATGGAATCTAAGTGATCAGCAGGACACAGTGAGCCCAGCATCCTCCTAGGCCGCCATCATCTTCCTAACTTCGATTACTTTCTCTTTATAGTAAGTCAGGTAGTGTCAGTCCCCAGATTTTGTTCTTCAGTATTGTATAGGTTATTCTGGGTCTTTTGCCTCTTTCTGTACACTTTAGAATTAGTTTTTGACGTCCACAGGGCATCTTTCTGGGATTTGGATTGGGATTGCATTGAATCTGTAGATCAAGTTGGGAGGAACTGACAGCAACATTGAATTTTCCTATACACAAACATGGACTATCTCTCCGTTTCTTTAGTTCTCCTTTGATATCTTACATCACAGTTTCCTAGCTTTTCCTCATAATACATCTTGTATATAAATGTATATATATAAATGTGTATATATACATATGTATATAAATGTGTATATATACATATATATAAATGTGTATATATATAAATACATAAATATATATATAAAAATGTGTATAAATGTAAATTCTGCCTTTGTTATATGTAGTGGTCTGTAAATGTTAGATCATGTTGTTGATGTTCAATTCTATAACCTTGATGTATTTTTGTCTACTTTTTTTATTGTGAGAGGAATGTGAAGTCTCTAATTGTAAATGTGGGTTTGTCCATCTCCTTTCATTTCCATCAATTCTTTTTTTTTTTAAAGATTTTATTTATTCAAGTAATCTCCACAAACAGTGTGGGGCTCGAATTTATAATCCCAATATCAAGAGTTGCACACTCTTCCAACTGAGAGTTGGAGTGCCCCCATCCCATCTTTTATATATTTGAGACCCAGTTGTTAGGTGAATTTACTTGTAAGATGCTTTGGTGTTCTTGTTAAATTGATTCTTTTAACATTGGTCAATCACCTTCTTTATTCCTAGTGACTTTTTACTTGTGTGGTAGTCTATCTTATATTGATATGGTCTCTTCTGTTTTCTTCTTAGTGTTTTCATGGTATATCTTCTTCCCCAATTTTAACTTACCTACATTACATTTAAAGTTTTTCTTTTTTTTTTTTTTTTAGATAGAATGCAATTGTGTCAATTGTCAATCTGACAGTCTTTGTCTTTTAATTGGTATGTTTAGGCCATTTATGTTTAATATAGTTATAGATATATTTGGATTTAGGTCTACCATTTTATTATTTTCTGTTTTTCATTTCTTTCTCTTTTCACCATTTATAAGGTAAAAACTATCTACTTCCCTGAATTACTTGATGGATGTAACTGATACCCCTTCATCTCAGTGTGAGCCAGTCAGTCCTAGAAATCCAGCATTACTTACCTATCTGCCCTAGAGTCTGTGGTATTTTAGGATTTCTTTTGTTAAATGGAAAATTTCTCCCAATATGGTTTATTAGGTTTCATTGTTTAAAATAATACTGGAAGAATAATGCATTTAGAATATCATGCGGAGAACAACACACTTGAAAAATTTGTACTTCAGTCTTGGTGTAGATCAAACATGACATGCTCTTCCTAATTTCAGGTCTTTTTGATGAACCATTGAATTACTATCTTTCAGTCTTTCCTTCAAGTTTCTAATATTGAAACACATGTTTATATCTTTCTCAGTATGAGGGAAAAGGCCATACCAATGCTGGAGATGCAATATATGAGGTAGTAAGTCTGCAGCGACAGTCTGAGAAGGAGGAACCGGTCACTCCCACTAGTGGAGGGGGTCCCATGTCACCACAGGAGGATGAAGCAGAAGAGGGTAAGAAGTGAAACTTAATCAGTTGTCTTTCTATATATAGCTGCTTTATTTATAACCCTCACAGGTGTGTGTGTGTGTGTGTGTGTGTGTGTGTGTGTGTGTGTCGGGGGGGGGGGGATGGAGAGAAAGAATGCTGATTTTTCCTAGTTTTTGCTACTCTTAGGCTAGATTCTGCTAGATGCAGAAGAGATTTTGATTCTTCAGTTTCTTGGTTGCATAGTCCCTGGCTCCACTTACGTAACTATTTAAATTGACAGCCTCACTTTGCTATTTTGCTTCCTATTTCATTTCAAATATTAAAAAAAATTTTTTTTAATGTTTATTTATTTTTGAGAGATACAGAGACAGAATGCGAGTGGGTTAGGGGCAGAGAGAGGGGGAGACACAGAATTGGAAGCAGGCTCCAGGCTCTGAGTTGTCAGCACAGAGCCCGATGCGGGGCTTGAACTCACGAGCCGTGAGATCATGATCTGAGCCGAAGTTGGACGCTCAACTGACTGAACCACCCAGGCACCCCTCATTTCAAATATTTTTAAAGTGTTTAATGAGAAGTTTCAACTTCTCTCAAGTGTTTTTAGAATTTTAGTGATATGTCATGTCCTATACTCATTTGATATTATTTAATTCTGACTTGTTTTTTGTTGTTGCCTTATCATTTTACCACTCACTTATTTGAAATAGCATGATATCTGCTCTGTTTACTACATGGATGCTGCTGAGAGATGCTGACCAACCCCATAAGAGTCACACTTCATTTGGCTCTGTGCTCAGTCCTCTTTTTATAGAAATTAGAACTAAATGGCAGATCTTTACTTTAAACCCTTAAATTATCTGCTTACAAGCCACCTGGGTGGCTTAGTGAGTTAAGCATCCAACCCTTGATTTCTGCTCAGGTCATGATCTCATGGTTCGAAAGATCGAGCCCTGTGTTGGGCTCTGTGTTGACAGCACAGAGCCTGCTTGAGATTCTCTCTCTATCACTCTCTGCTCCTCCCCTGCTTGTGTGCACGCGAGTGTGTGTGCACACTCTGTATCTCTCTCTGTCAAAATACATAAATGGACATTTAAAAAATTATCTGCTTACAGGGTAGGATTTGTTAAAAATAATTTCTGAATTGATAGCACCTTTGCAAAAAGCATCTTAGAATTTCTTAGTCTTTCTATGAAACTAGTACTTGCCATACAAATACTAGTTATTTTTGGTTAATATGTATTGAGTGTTTATTACATGTAAACATTATTCTAAGTGTTTAATAAAACTTTATGAAGGTATAATTTGCATGCAATAGAATGTACCCAGTTTATTTTTTTTTAATATTTTATTTTTAATCTCTACACCCAACATGGTACTTGAATTTGCAACCCCAAGATCAAGTCACTTGCCCTACTGACAAAGCTAGCCAGGTGCCCCCAATATACCCAATTTAATTGTATAGTTCATTGAATTTTGGCAGATGGGTACATCTGTATAACCATCACCAGAACCGTAATATAAAATATTTCTATTACCCCCAGATTTCCTTCACACTCCTTCACAAGTCATCCTTTCTCCTCACCTGTGGTTTCTGGCGACCACCAATCTGTTTTCTGTCCTCCTGTTTTGCCTTTTCTACATCTTCATGTAAAAGGAATCTTAATGTAGTCTATGGTATTTAGCCTCTTTCACATAGCAAATCTTTTGAGATTTATCTGTTGTATCAGTAGTTGGTTCCTTTTTGTTGCTGACTGGTAATTTATTGTAAACATATGCCACAATTTCTTTATCACATCAGTTAATGAGCCTTTGGGTTGTTTGTAGCTATTGGCTGTTAGGAATAAAGTTGCTCTGGATGTTTGAGTACAAGTCTTTGCTGAGTATATGCTTTCATTTTTCTTGGGTGAATAGCTAGGAGTAGACTTTTGGTAGGAGAAGTCTTATGGTAAGGGTGTATTTAACTTTATAAGAAACCACTAGGCTGTTTTTCAAAGTAGCTGTATCATCCATCCTTAGCAGCATGTGAGTTAGTTGTTCCATATCCTTATCTACATTTGGCATTGTCAATATTTAAAATTTTAGCTGTTCTAGTGGGAGTATAGTGGTATCTTGTGATATTAATTTGAATTTTCCCAACTGACTCATCATGTTGTTCATTTTTTCAAATGATATTTGCCATTTGTATATCTTCTTGGTCCAACAGTCTGTTCAGATCTGGTGCCCATTTTTAAATTGGGTTGTTTGTTTTCCGATTGATTTTTAAGATTTCATTTCTCTATCTCTGTTTATATAGATAAAAGTTCTTCATTAGATAGGTTTTACAAATATTTTGTCCCATTCTGTAGTTTGCCTTTTCATTTTGTGAATAGTGTCTTTTGGAGAGCAAGAGTTTGTTTTATGAAGTCTAACTTGTCAGTTTTTTTCCTTAATGATTTGTCTGTGATCCATTTAAATTTTTATGCTGGATGTAGTTTAGAGTTCTTTTTTTGGGGGGGGGGTTAAAAAACAAAACCTTATTATCTCTTATGGTTTCTGAAGGTCAGGAATTAGGGAGTGGCTTATGTGGGCAGTTCGGCTAAGAGTTTCTTATGAAGAGTTAAGTGTTGTCTGGGGCTGTAATCATCTGAAGACTTAACAGGGTGGGGAACAAAGGGGCTAATTCATACAATTACCAAAATGATGCTGGTGGTTGGCAAGCAACTTTGCTTCCTCTCCACGTAGGCCTCCCCACAAGGGCTGCTTGGGTGTCCTTTCGGGATAATGGCTCCCCAGATAGCAGTCCAGGAGACCAAAGTGGAAACTGCAGTGCCTTTATATCCTAGCATTGAAGTCATGCAACATCACTTTCACAGTATTCTCTTGATCACAGAGTTCAGCCCTTACTTCCATTGTGTGACTCCACTATATTCTAGACAAGACTCCCAGGAACATTGTTGTGGTCATCTCCTTCCCAGCCAACACAAAGAGGTAAAGACCAGAGATCATTTGCAGGAGAATTTTGGGCCAGACATAGAAACACATTCTTTTCTGGTAAATAAAAACCACAGGACTGTTTGGGAATGTAATTGAGTTATGTTGCTCAAGAAGAAGAACAGTTGTGACAAGCATCTACCAGAAAGGAATTTGAACTTAAGATTTCAGGTAATGTCTTATAAAAATGCCATTCCCTTTAGAAATAAAAAATATATGGAACTAGAATTGGGAGAGAACAAAAATAATAGAATGACAGTTGCTACTCCATAGGAATACATTATATAATTTAAATAAAAATCCCTTCTATCCACTAATTTAAAAGAAGGACAACTAACATGGATTAAGTATCTGCTTTGTAGCACATAATGTATTAGATATTTAATAGATCTAGTTTCATATTTTCTCATATTAGACCTAGAAATAAAGTAAGTATCATCTTTATATAGCATATGAGGAAATTGACTAAAAAAATTGAGGTAAATAATTTGGGGTCAAAGAACTAACAATAATATACAGAATCCGAACTTATGGTAGTGTCACTCTAAAGTCAATGAATTTTCATGACATACAAAATCAAGGTATTCTTCTTTAAACCACTGAATTGATATAACTCTCATTTGCTTAAAAGGTAGTATTTCTCATATTACAGACAAGATATTTTAGCTCTTATGTATTTTAGATCATATTCTACATCTGTCTAATGTCATACACCTTGGCTAGAAGAACATAATGCAACATAATATGAAAATATAATGTGAGACTCTATCTTCCAAATAGCATTGTTTTATGTGAAAGCATTTTTGAAGAGTGCTTTCAGCATACAGATAGTGCATTAAAAAAGAACTTTAGATATAGAATATTTCAGTTATGTCAGCCAGAAGCCAAACATACCTCTTTAAAGGATGGGTTGTAGAAAAACTGATCGGAAGCCAAAATATTCTCTTCAACAGAAATCTTTGAGACACACAAGCACTCCTTTAGTTTATTTTCCATGCATTTTTTATTAAAAACATTTTTAAATATTTATTTATTTTTGAGAGAGACAGAGAGTGCTGGTGGGGGAGGGGGAGAGAGAGGGAGACCCAGAATCTGAAGCAGTCTCCAGGCTCTGAGCCGTCAGCACAGAGCCCGACGTGGGGCTCAAATTCGTGAACTGCGAGATCATGACCTGAGCTGAAGTCGAACACTCAACCGACTAAGCCACCCAGGTGCCCCTATTTTCCATGCGTTTTGTCTGACATATTACTCGATGCTATTCAGGACTTGGAAAGGTATTTTTTGGTTTAGTAGTAATTACCTTAGGTGTGATTTAGAGATTTGAAAGTTGTGCAGATGCACTTTAACAAAAGAGGTGTTTACTTAGGGAAAGCAACATAACTAGAAAACAGATACATTTAGAAGTAAATGACAAACCAAATGATCCCAGTTTTAGCTTGTTATGAATCATCAGAATATTCAGAAACATCCACTGCCAGGATCTTAACATCATGTAGGTAAGCATTGGAAAGGCTATCATTTTCTTTTTAATTCTTTTTAATGTTTATTTATTTTTTTTGAGAGAGAGAGAGAGACAGACAGAGAGACAGTGTGAGCAGGGGAGGGGCAGAGAGAGAGGGAGACAGAATCTAAGGCAGGCTCCATGCTGCCAGCACAGAGCCCAACGCGGGTTCAATAATGTAATGATTGAACAATTCTGTGCATTTCCATTGCACACAACGATAAGTGTAGTCACCATCTGTCACCAAATAACATTATTACCATCTTATTGACTACATTCTCTATGTTGTACTTTTCATCTTCATGACTTATTTAGTAACTGGACTTTGTACCTCTTATCTGTTTTACCCATTCCCATCCTCCCACCTTCCTCCCCTCTGGCAACCACCAGTTTGTTCTCTGTATTTAAGTCTAGTGGTTTTTTTGTTTTGTTTTGTTTTTGTCTCTATTTTTTCCTTTGTTCATATATTTTGTTTCTTAAATTCTACATGACTGAAATCATATGGTATTTGTCTTTCTCTGACTTCCTTCACTTAGCATTGTACCCTCTAGGTCCATTCATGTAGTTGTAAATCATCAGGGCAATGCAAATCAAAACCACAGTGAGTTACCCCTCACACCTGTCAGATTGGCTAAAATGAAAACCACAAGAAATAACAAGTGTTGTCAAAGATGTGGAGAAAAAGGAATCCTCGTGCACTATTGGTGGGAATGCAAACTGGTGCAGCCACTGTGGAAAACAGTATGGAGGTTCTTCAGAAAATAAAAAATAGAATTACCATATGATTCAGTAATTCCATTACTGGGTATTTGCCTAGAGAAAACAAAAGCACTAATTTGAAAAGATATATGCACCTCTATGTCTATTATAGCATTATTTACAAAAGCCAAGGTGTAGAAACAGCCCAGATGTCCACTGATAAATGAATGGATAACAAAGAGGTAGTAAGGGTAGTATGTATATACAATGCAATATCAGTCATAAAAACGAATGAGATCAAGCTTCTTTTTTTGAGAGAGTATGTATCCACACACATGAGTAGGGGAGAGGGGCAGAGGGAGAGAGAATCTTAAGCAGGTTCCATGTTCAGTTCAGAGCCGGACTTGGGACTCTATTCCATGACCCTGGGATCATGATCTGAGATGAAATGAGGAGTCAGATTGTCAACCTACTGAACCCCCCCCCAGGCACCCCACTCTTCATTTTTGATGTAGCCATTTTGACACAGTTCTTTTGACACGGTGGTGTCCAAATGGCTACTTCAAAAATATAAGGAATGAGAGGCAAAAGAGATACATTTGAGAAATTCTGGAGGTAAGATCAAGAAGTTTATAAATTAATTGGATGTCATGAGCAGCAGAAGAGAAAGGAAGAAAAAGAATCAAAGGTTACATCTAGGTTTCTAGGTTAGGTGGCTGGATGATCTTGGTACCAACAAATGAGACAAGGGGAAGAAGAGTGGGTTTCGGAATGAGGGTAAGATTTAGACATTGATGAGTTTGAGCTTACTGTGGAACATTAAAGTTGGACTGTTTTTCAGGTACTAGAAATAGTTTTTAATTATGAGAGAAGTTTAATAGTTAGAGATAAAGGTTTGAGAGACCTCAGCATGAAGCAATGAGAATGGCTGAAATTTCCTTGGGAAACGTGGGAGATGCAGGTTGAAAGTAGAGTTTAGGTGATCACTGACATGTAAGGGGTATATGCAGGAAAAGAAAGCCCAGCTAAAGGATTTGCAGAAAATGATCAGAATAATGTGAGGAAAACTAAGACAGTGTAGTAACAGACGGTGAAGGCAGGAGTGATGTGCAGCATTGCCACGTGTAACAGGGAGGTTCAGCATAATAAGACCAAAAATTGTTCATTGGGTTTGGTGAATTTTAGAGGTCACTGAACCTCTGTGAGGGTGATTTTACTGAAGTTGGGCAGGAAAGTCTTATTTTAGTGGATTGAGGAAGGGGAGACTGGTGTTCTAACCTTTCAAGAAAGTTGATCAGAAGAAGAGGAAAGAGACTGGATTAAAAACATTGGGTTATATTAGGCCAAGAAAGGGGTAAGAAATTTGAGCTCATCTGTAGCTGGAAAGAGCGAGCTAAATTAGAGAGGAGTTACCACTGAATTTGTAACAGTACAGCTTCCTGACAGGCTTCTGTGTCTTCTGCAAATGCTGTTTACTCTGCTTACAGGCTCAGTCCACCTGAGTAAGCGCTTCAACAAAGGCATGTTAACAGTAAAAAGAAAACAGTAATTTTAGCGTACTAGCAGTTTCTGCACTTAGAGATGTTTCAAAATATTTTCTATGACATTTTTTTTAGTAGGTTGCTCAGGCAAATTACATTTAAAATGTATTTAATGCAGAATGGCTGAGTAAGGAGCTTGGCCAATCCATTTATCAAAAAGCAATGATAAAAGTCAGTAAAATTGTCAAAACCCAGCCAGTTTAGGACTTAAGAAAGTGACAAATTATACAAAATGAGAAGTATTCATTGAAGAAAAACTACTGAACTCAGGGAAGAACAGTCTGGTAGCTTAGTCCCTGCAGCTGCTCCCATTCTGCTCATTCCCACCACTGGCTTATTATTGTGGCAGTTGTACAAGGGTGGGGCAAGATGTGAGAGCTAGGAGCTTGGAGAAACCGATCCGTAGAGGGGAGGGGTGGGGCGACGGGCTAAATGGTTGCAGGGGAGTGGGAGATACAGGCTTCCAGTTATGGGATAGATAAGTCACAGGGATGAAAGTTACAGCATGAGAAATACAGTCGGTGATACTGTAATAGCGTTGTATGGTGACAGATGGTGACTTACTTACACTTATGGTGAGCATAGCATTTAACATTGTGTGTCAACTATACTTCAATAAAAGACAGAAAGAAAATTAGTAGTTTTGCTTTAGTTGCTGAAAGGGTTTTATGTGATTTGGAGCAAACATAGAAACCTTGTATTGTTGGAATGTTGTTGGAAACAGTCGTGATTTTTGTGGCAAAAGGATGGCTAATGTTGTAAATAGCATGAGGTTGTAATTCTGGCTGGAGAAAGCCACCGATTGACCAGAATTTTTTTTTAAATTTTTTAACGTTTTATTTATTTTTTGAGAGAGAGGGAGCGAGAGCGACAGCATGAGCATGAGTGGGGTAGGGTCAGAGAGAGAGGAAGACAGAATCCGAAGCATTCTCCAGGCTCTGAACTGTTAGCACAGAGCCCAGTGTGGGGCTCGAACCCATGAGCAGCGAGATCATGACCTGAGCCAAAGTCAGTCCACTCAACCAACTGAGCCACCCAGGCACTCCAGATTGGCCAGAATTTAACAGGATTTAAGGAATAAGTGGGCTTTCCTAAGACTGTACATATCACTGGTGGTCTGGAAGACCCTGTATATGTGCAAGGCTGAGCACTCTGGAGGGACCAGAGCGGGCCCTAACTAGTCACATATCTGTTCTGGACCTGAGGTCTTACATGTACCTGACCGAATTGTGTTTCCAGAATTCTGTCTCCTAAATGGTTTTGCCTTTCTTTTCTATTCAATGGAGAGAGGCTATACTTCAAGTGGACTAGGTAGCTGAAGACTGTTTCTTCCCAAATCAAGCTGTTGGTTTTCCCCTGTCATCAGGTGGCATTTCCTAGGCTCCAAATCTGAGAATCCAGAAGCCTACCTTTATCTGACTTTGTCATTCCTTGTACTGGAGTATTGTCTTAGCTCCTAACTGGTTTCCCCCCTTCCACCTTTGTCCCTACCAGCCTAGTCTGTGTTCCCCACACCAGCCATACATGTTCTTTTGAAATTTGTCAGATTACTTTACTTCTCCTTAAAATCCCCCACTGGCTTCTCATTTCACTTAGCCAAAAGTTCTTTTTACTATGGTTGACAGGGCTGAATGCAGTCTTGCTCTGATTTTCACCTTAAAAAAATTTTTTTTTTAATTTTACATTTCTGACCTCATTCTCTACCACCCCCTCCCTCCCACATGCCACACTTGTCCTTTTGCTGTTCTTCAGACATAGCAGGTGCACACTTGCCTTGGGCTGTGGTGCTTGCAGTCCCAGCTGCTGGCTGGGACTCTCTGTCTTAGATTGCTGCATGGTTCCTTCCCTACCCTCATTCTAATTTTTCCTCAGATGCCACCTTCTCATTGAGATCTTGTCTGCTCAGTAAATAGGATGAACACTAATAAACGAATGAACAAATAATTTTAAAAAATATATAATATTTATTATAATCGATATAATGTTTTTCCTTTTATGATGCTTGAAAATGATTCAATGGTAAGAAAGACTAGAAAAACAGAGGCAACATTTCTGGATTGCATTTGAAAATATGCAAAAGTACATAAAAATTTCAGTTTCATATTCTTATGTATATGGTCTGAAGAATAGGTCATCAGATTTCTGTTTTCCTCTAAAATTCATTTCTGTTCTTAACAATTTTTCGCTATTTGAGATGTCACCTCATCTTTTGAAAATCTATTAGCTATCACCTATATTTAAAAAGTTACAAAAATCACAGAGTAGGAAGTAATAGTTTCTTTTATAGATCAGGCATTTCATACATTTTCAATATACTTTATTATTAGTTCTGTAATTGACATTTCTGTCAACGCAAACATCAAAAGTTAGAGCTGGAGGTGGCATAGAAATGTTTTCCTGCTCGGGGGGAATAGGAGTATTCTTTTATTTAATTATTTCCAACAATTTGCCTGTCAAAGCAAAAGTGGAAGTTCAAGTCACTCTAAATTGTCTTACCTTAGCCTGTAATTTAACTAAAAAGGGATGCAGATTCAAAAAGACTAAAATTGCTCTTAATTTCCTGGGAAAGATCTAAAGTAAAATGAATTAAGGTATCTTGGCATATTTTTCAAATGCTGTTCAAAAAATGAAGTGTGTTAAAGGGGATTAATTTGAATGCAAAGGAATCTTAGCAGAAAGTTAAGTCCATCAGTGCAACATCATAGGGGTTATTTTCAGATTACCTTGTCACCTTTCCAGACTCCTACATATTCTGAATTGCTCCTGCTTTTGAAACTTGGTACTGCTTCATCTGTATTTCAAACTGGCTTTCTGTTTATTGACGTGAAGCTTGTATTTAGTTACTTGTAATCTGGATAGTATGTTACATGAAGGCACCAGATGGCAAATACAATATGATTTCCTTTAAGACACATGCCCAGGTAATTGTAAAAGACCAGACTCACAGTAATATTGTGTAAGCCTCACTCCTGGTTGTGCTTTTTATGTTCAGTATAGTCTGCAGTTTTTGAATTTGGATTGGTTCAAATGCTATCTAAAAAAAATTTCCTCATGGTTTAAATGATTGTTAGTGGCCTATTACTACTCCTAATCATAAATACAGAGCAAAATAGTCTCAAACTCCATTATTTTCTTTTAATTTCTTAACTCATAGTCTGATCAGAGAAAAGGCAATTACAAACAGCTGTTACCATAGAAACCAGTTTGCATATACAAAAATGAAAATTTTGTATATTTAAATGAAGATAGGCGATTAGGAAAGAAATTAGGAGAATGTGATGATCATATAGTACTTATGTGTGGCAAGAACCAGCTAAAGAAGTGCTTCTCAAACTTGAAATGTGTATGTATGTTACCTGGAGATCTTGTGAAAATGAAGTCTTATTTCTTAGGTCTGGGGTGGGGCCTGATCTGCATTTCTAAACAGATGTCCTGTCAGACACCACTGCTTTTGGTTACACCACACTTTGAGTAGCCGGATTTAAATTGCCTGCTTATATTAATTCATTTAATCCTCACATCACCCTTATAAGGCCCATACTATTACTATATCCATCTTGCAGATGAGCAAAATATGTTCTGATAAAACATTCCTGGCATACTAGATACTATTTCTTTCATCATTGTATGTGTTGTATGTGTGAGAGAGAGAGAGAAGCAGAGGGATGGAGGAAGGAAAGGACTTTATAATATCATTTCATCTTCAGCATTTTAAATGATCTATGTCAACAAAATGATTAAAAATATATTTGATAAGGGAAGGTATTTAAGAGAAAGTGGAGGGAAAGGGTGTATTCATTTTCTATTGCTCCATAACAAGTTAGCAAAAAATTTAGTCACTTTAAACAACACACATTTATTATCCCACATTTTCCATGCATCAAGAGTCTAGGCGTGGCTTAGCTGGCTTCTCTGTTCAGCATCTCATGAATCCAAAGTTTCAGTCAGGACTTCAGCCTCATCTGAGGCTTGGGGTTCTCTTCAAAGCTCATGTGATTCTTGGCCGAATTCATTTTCTTGTAGCAGTAGAACTCATGGTGACTTCTTCTTCAAGGCCAACAGGAGAATCTCTGGACTCTTAAGGGAAAGCTTGAGCCTTCTTTTAGGCATTTACCGGATTAAGCCAGGCCCAGCTGGGATCATCTTGCTTTGATGATTTCAAAGTCAAACTGGTTGGGAACCTTATATCTGCAAAATCCCTTCACCTTTGCCTTATAACACACCTAGTCATAGCCATCATATTTATAAGTTTTACCTACACTCAAGGCTAGGGATTATACAGGATATGTACCCCAGGAGGCAAGACTGTTGGGGGCTGTCTTAGAGCTGCCTATCACAGAGAACTATGTAACAAAAATAAAGGAAACTTTTCATTTTCTTTCTTTCTTCTTCTTCTTATTTTTAAATTTCTTTATTTTTTAAAATTTACATCCAAATTAGTTAGCATATAGTGCAACAATGATTTCAGGAGTAGATTCCTTAGTGCCCCTTACCCATTTAGCCCATCTCCCCTCCCACAACCCCTCCAGCAACCCTCAGTTTGTTCTCCATATTTATGAGTCTCTTCTGTTTTGTCTCCCTCCCTGTTTTTATATTATTTTTGTTTCTCTTCCCTTATGTTCATCTGTTTTGTCTCTTAAAGTCCTCATATGAGTGAAGTCCTATGATTTTTTCTTTCTCTGACTAATTTCACTTAGCATAATACCCTCCAGTTCCATCCACGTAGTTGCAAATGGCAAGATTTCGTTGATTGCCGAGTAATACTCTATTGTTTATATATATACCACATCTTCTTTATCCATTCATCCATCGATGGACATTTGGGCTCTTTGCATACTTTGGCTATTGTTGATAGTGCTGCTATAAACATGGGGGTGCATGTATCCCTTCGAAACAGCACACCTGTATCCCGTGGATAAATGCCTAGTAGTGCCATTGCTGGGTGGTAGGATAGTTCTATTTTTAGGTTTTTGAGGAAACTCCGTACTGTTTTCCAGAGTGGCTGCACCAGCTTGCATTCCCAAGGAAACCTATCATTTTGAAGCACCTGTTAGGTAAAGCCACTTTTACGTACATGTTATCTTGCCACCATGACTATGGAAGATAAGTACTATTAATTCATTTTACATGTTTATATTTTCATTTCTCCTATTGGACTGGGTATTAGGATATAAAATATACAGTATTAGCTAAACAAAAAATTATCTAAACGCTCTTTAAAACAGTACATGATGAATTGCCAAATGAGTTGTAAGAGCATTGATTGGTGTAGGTTTCCAGTGTCTTTTTCAAGTTATTTCTATTACTTGTATAGCCCTCATCATCTCTGCCTGTTAAAGCTAGGGTTCAGCTATCAGCTTAAATGACATTTTCTTTATGATACTTCTTATCCCCAGTCAGAAGCGATCTGTTTTTCCATGAATATAGAATTCTATAATTTTGCTTATTTATCTTTTGATGACATTTATGATATTCTATGTTAAATTACAGTCACATGTGCCTTCTTTTCCCTACTTGACCGTAAATTCCTTCTGACAAGCTTGGATCTTTATTCATTCTGGATCTGTTCTCTGTCTATCAGAGAATTTCAACACAATGGGTCACCAGTAAATGGTAGCTTTCATTCACTTTCAAGTGATTAAGTCAGGGGAAATGTGAGTGAGTTAGTAGGATTTGGAAGAGTAGAAAGTAGGAAGCCATAGCATTCTGGCATTTGTGAAAACCATAAGTATGGATGCATGCAGAATCCGCAGTGTATCTGTGAGACATGAGTGAGAGGTTAGAGAGACAGGTCGAGACCAGGCCTTGGAGGCCCTCATTGAAAACATTAACACAGCATTGACTTTCACTGTATGAAGCCATGAAGAATCATTGAGGGATTTTGAGCTAGGGCATGGAATGAGTCAGGATTTGAGTTAGGAAGATTAAGTGGGCAGTAAGCTATGCAAAATGCAGTTAGGAACAGTGGAGAGGAACCTGTGATTATATGTCTAATTTGAGGAGATAAAGCCTGAATCAGGGTGCTGATCCTGGAAATAGAAACTGACTGATTTCAGGGAAATAATTGACAGGAAAAGGTGATGAGTCAGACTTGTCTTTAATTGCCATCTTCAGAGGCTCAGTGCTGGGTTAGCTTGCCCTGGAAACAAGCATCTTTGTATATTAATTTTGTTCATTTATTTCGGGAATATTTTGTGTATCTACGTATTTTTAGCACTGCAATTTGTTCCTTAAAGGAACTTAGACTTCCTTTAAGGTTAATGTTTTATATGGGAATAAGCACTTAAAATCACTGCAGAAATTAAGTAACACTGTGAAACATCACAGTGTGTATTGCATTTGACCCAAATATAATCAAGTTCCAAATGTGTGGCTTAGATCCCAGGTCCTGTGAGATCGATAAAGATTGTCATTTGGGCTCTTGATGTTTCCCCTGCAGATAACCATTGGTGTCTCAAACACCTGCAGTCTAACCATTGGATGCTTGAGTAGGATTCAGCCCCATATCAACTGAACTTCAGTGTTTAGTATTGATTTCCTCTCCTGTGATTTGTATTTCATTTAAAAGCCTAAAATACAAAATCATGGTGCTTAATTCATGATTATAGTCTGTTGAGTCTAATCTTATTCCACCTCAGTTGTACAGTAACCTTTATATGTTAAAATACAGCACCTCCAAAGAATGACAATCTAGCATTCAGTAGAAAGTAAACTACTGTCTCAAATTTCTGGGTTGCATGTCTTCTACCAAAAAAAAAAAAAAAAAAATTCTCATGCCATTTTAGACAGTAATTAATCTTTCAGTTTGAAAAAGAATACATTTTAATAATTTCTTGCAGCAATATTTTTGTGCCTGTCAAGTTTATTGTCCTGTCCTTAACTGGAATCTAGTATTTTTTTTTAAGTGATAAGATTCTTAAATTTGGTAGATTGAAATCTGATGTTATGATAATGATTTCTATTATATTTAAATTGTATAATATATAGCCTAGTCTTTTATGTGTCCTTTTATAAGTCCTTTTATAAGTCCTCACTTTTCATAAAATTGATTGTTTTTTTTAAATGTATTGGGCATTTGAAAAAATCATCTTTAATATTTTGAAGCAAATAGAAATGAATGGTTGCTCTGCAGGGGTCCTGGGTCTGGTGAGCTATGGCCTACTAGCCAGAGCTGCCCTACAGTCGAGTTTTGTTGTTATGGGTTCTGAGCTAAGAATAGATTTTATACTTTTAAAGTATTGTAATAACCACAACCCTGCCCCTATGCCCCCCCCCCCCCCAAATAAAGAAGTGGAAAGAGAAGAATAGAGCTGAAAATATTTACCATTTGGATCTTTACAGAAAAGTTGGTTAACTCTGATGGTCACAGCGTATTTGTAAATAGCTTTAAGTATGTTTTATGTAATTCCTAAAATTCTGTGGCGTGTACTGTTATTTCCATGCTTTCTCTGTGTATGGAGCATGGGGTCACTGTTTTAGCTAAAGTTACTTCTTGTTAGTTGCGTTTGTCACATAATAAATGCCAAAGGGCAATGTATTAGTGCTCCAAAGAAAACTCTTCTTATACACCTTTGCCACATGTAGTAAAATTGAAGTAAAGTTTTAGCGTTTTTCTAGTGAGAAGTATATAAAAAAATGAAATTAAAGATTTTTTTTTTTGCATTTTGAAATGACCTTAAGTGGGGCAACTCATATTTCATGCATGGACTTTGCTGTTAACAGAAAATATATTTGAAAGGAAATATGAGAAATAGCAAGAAAAAAAAAGTGCGCTACCGTTACTGTTTCATCATATAGGTGTGATGGAAAGCCCATGCGTTCCTCATGTGGTTATCTCAGTGTGCCTAAACGCTTTGTTGGTATTGAAGTATATTTGCACTCCTTGGTTCTGTTGGCAAATCCCAAGTATTTACTTACTTCAAACTATCATAAATGGATAATCTGATAGAAAAAGTACCTCTTAATGTTATAAAAATATTTCTTATATTGTTATTTAAGTACTTTCAGGGAAGATTGATCTTCAGCATTAATATAGTGCATAATTTGGTTAGAAAATCAGTCTTTTTTTTTTTAAATTTATTTATTTTGAGAGAGAGAGTGTGTGTGAGTGAGCTGGGGAGGTGCAGAAAGAGAAGGAGAGAGGAAATCCCAAGCCGGCTCCATGCTGTCAGCATAGAGCTCGACGTGGGGCTTGATCTCACAATCCAGGAGATCATGACTTGAGCAAAATCAAGAGTTGGATGCCCAACCGACTAAGCCACCCAGCTGCCCTGAAAATCAGTCTTAAAGACAATTTTACTCAAAAGATTTTTTAGAAATATATTGTATGAACTTTAAGTTTTAACTTTATAGTAAGGATAAGATTGTGAATATGGTAAGTGTGAGTTGTGATTTTTTTTTTAATTTTTCATTTTTTTTTAATTGAACATTCATTTTTGAGAGACAGCACAAGCAGGGGAGGGGCCAAAGAGAGGGAGACACAGAATCCGAAGCAGGCTCCAGGCTCTGAGCTGTCAGCACAGAGCCCGACATGGGGCTCGATCTTGTGAGCCATGAGATTATGACCTGAGCTGAAGTCACATGTTTAACCGACTGAGCCACCCAGGAACCCCGAGTTGTGACTTTTTGTACTGTATGCTTTTAGGAGAGAGTTTAAGTGTTTATTTTAAAATGCTCCTACCTGGTTATTAAACTTTTATAGGTTTGGTTTCTCTTGGGGCTTTTTGGGTTTTTTGTTTGTTTGTTTTCATGCTGGGGTAAATTTTGGTTCTTTTAGTACTTTGTAGGTATATTAACTGAATGAAGCATTATTATTATAATGATACAGTATCAAGAATTAAGTGATCATGTCTCCCCTTCTTTTTTTTTCTAATTAAAAAAAATGGTCATTTCAAAAGTTAGAAAATTAGTTTGAATTAACTCACACTCTCATGGGAAGTTATCCCTAGTTCTTTCTTAATTTAGTGCTATTTTCATGTTACTCCAAAATGCAGGCTGCTGTCTGTGTCATTTTTTTAATGCTGGTGCAGTAAAGGCTTCACATTTCCCAATGCCTAAATTCTCTCGAGTGCCAGTTAATGTGATGCTTCTTTGCCTGGCTTAATGTCTGCAAACTTCTTGAAAGTTAGAGATTAATATTAATATATAATTTATCTTAGAGACATTGTTGAAATGCTGCCTTTGCAATTTTCCTGTGAACGCTTTCTATAAATATTATATAATAGGATGAAGATTAGAGAGGAAAGAATATTAGAAGATAAGAGGGAGGTTGAACTCAGTAAAATTTGGTTATGCAAATTATTGGGCATGGCACACACCAGACTAGAGCTACACCAAGTTTGGATGAAAACTTGAGCACTTATGTTTCTTGCTATTCAGAGTTTCCATTACATACAAAGGTGTTTTTATTTGAAATCCCTAAAATTTAACTGAGATAGGCTTTTGCCATTCTTCACCTTTGAAACTCCTTTTTCTTAATTTAATTCATACAATAATTGGGAATTTAGGGAAAATCTTTGGTATCTGAAGTTTTAGGTTAATACAGGATTTCATTCTTTTAATTTAATTTAATTTTTTTATTAAAAAATTTTTTTTAACGTGTATTCATTTTTGAGAGACAGAGACAGAGCGTTGAGTGGGGGAGGAGCAGAGAGAGAGGGAGACACAGAATTCGAAGCAGGCCCCAGGCTCTGAACTGTCAGCACAGAGCCCGATGCGGGGCTCCAACTCACTGACCACAAGGTCATGACCTGAGCTGAAGTCACGCTCAACCGACTGAACCACCCAGGCGCCCCTTGATATTTCTTTTTTAAGCAACATAATTACTGCATGACCTGAGTGAGGATTTTAGGTTTTGTTTTAATGAAATATATTTCAAGTGTTCAAGGATCTCACACATATACATGCAAAGCAATTATATTCTAAATAAAGTTGTACACTGGTACTTTTCTGGGGATGGGAAGCCTTAATTTAATCCTATAAATGTCTTTGTTGATAGTAGGGCTGATCTTTAAATGATAGATAAATGAACTTTGTACTTGAAGGGTCACTAAAATTAGCTAAATGCCATAGAGTATTTATAGAAATTTAACTTGCAATTATTATTATTTAAAAAAAATTTTTTTTTTCAATGTTTATTTTTGGGACAGAGAGAGACAGAGCATGAATGGGGGAGGGGCAGAGAGAGAGGGAGACACAGAATCGGAAACAGGCTCCAGGCTCTGAGCCATCAGCCCAGAGCCTGACGCGGGGCTCGAACTCCCGGACCGCGAGATCGTGACCTGGCTGAAGTCGGACGCTTAACCGACTGTGCCACCCAGGCGCCCCTGACTTGCAATTATTTTTGCAAATATTTTTGCAAATATTTTTACATGCAATTCTATTTTCCTAAGTGGTTCAAATAAAGCCTGTGTTTGAACAGTTTGTCTAGATATCCAGCATGTTAAGAGAGAGATAAGAATATTCACAATGGCTGCAACTTAATATGATATCAATAACATTTTAAATGGTAGTCTAATAAAGAGAGGAGAGTGGTTAGAAACAGTCTAGTGTTCTCAAAATAATTGTTATTGTTGACAAATGATGATTTAAATGTAAAAGAAAGACCCCAAGTAGATTTTCTCTGAGATAAAGTTCTTTCTAGCAAATGTTGTTGATGTTTGTCATTTTAATTGTATTGACAACATGAATCATGTAAAATGGTTTTGACTGTTTTTGAAAATCATTTACTTAAATCTTTAAGACACTTAAATAAGTTAACAGAACTACTGAAAAATTGTCTGTGTAAAGCCAGTCACTGTTTTATGACTTGGGAAGATAAGCAACTTTGTATTACTTAGAAAACAAACAGAAGGGGTGCCTGGGTGGTGCAGTCAGTTAAGTGTCATGCTCTTGATCTCTGCTCAGGTCATGATCTCACAGTTCGGTTTGTGAGTTCAAACCCCGCATTGGGCTCTGTGCTGATGGTACTGAACCTGCTTGGGATTTTCTTTCCCTCTGCCCTCGCCCCACTGGTGTGTGTGCTCATGCACTCTCTTTCTCTCTCAAAATAAATAAATAAACTTAAAAAAATTTTTTTAAAGAAACCCCAAAAATACATGGAGCTTTCTTTCTCTTTTTTTATTGTTAAAAAATTAGAATAGATGTGAAATGGACTCTGACTGCCCACCAATTCTAATTCTCAGAAGGAATCTTTTAATGGTTCAGCTTTTTCTGAAAGGAATATTGTGTATATATCCTGTTTGGCAACTTGCTTTTCTTGTTAAACAGTCTATTTATGTATACTACGTTAAACTATTTCCCACTCATTTTAATTGCATAATATTCTGTGGCATGGATGTAGCCTAACTTACTTTTCCAGTTCTCTTTTTGAAGGTTCTACAATTTCTATTTTTCTTTTTCGCTGTTTCAAATATTTTGAAGAATAGTCTTCCTTGTATATATATGTGTGTGTATATATATATATACACACACACATACACACACACACACACACACCATGAAGCAGAAATACAGATTAGTAGAAATTGCTGTGGTTTGCACAACCTGGCTTTCAATAGGTACTATTAAGTTGCTCTCTAGAAAGACTGCAGATATGTATTCCTTACAGTAGTGTATCTGAGCTCCCCCTTCTTCAAATTTTCACCCCAGGTACGTATAATCAGTCTTACAATGTTTACTATTCTCATTGGTGGTAAATAGCATCTCATTCTCTTTACATTTCCCTGATTACAAGTAAGGCTGAGCATATTTTGTATATGTTTATTAGGTTTTAATTAATAAAAATTAATTAAGTTTTAATTTTGTAAGCACCTCCATGATAGTTAAACTTCACATAAACTGCTTTTCCTGTCAGAGATTTAATATTTCATAATACTTACAGTCAAATTCTAAAAATCTCATTTGGTTTATATATTTGCCAGCATAGTAGTCTCAGGAGAAGTTGGGAAGAAAGCATGATTTTTGTAGCATGGGGGAAGAGTCATGAAACACTGTTCACTTGGACTCAGTCTTTGGGATTTTTATCTGTTGAGTGGTGTATATTGTCTTGGGATTCCAGCATACCTTGGTTATACAAATCAAAAGTACTAGGAAATCCAGAAATAATCCTTCCTATTTGATGGGTGGGGATTTTCTCTTCCCCTCAGATTCTCTCCCTCCCTCTCAGAAGTTTACTGGGTACCTGCTCTTTCAGCAGTGTGGTCACTTAGGACAGCTTCATTTTTGATCAGCATCTGCTTCACTTGGTGTGGTGATAGTAAATCGAATCAAAATATATTTGTGTTAGATGAAAACATCTTAATCATGCTTCAGCTGGCTGAAGAAATGTAAATATTCTGGAGGATGGTCGCTAGTGAAATCTGGAGACCATACAGTAGTGGTCAGTAGTGTTAAGGTATAGAAGGTGCCTAAAAACATAGTACTTGAGACTTATTTTTGTGATAGTCCCTGGAGACTGCTTCCATGATGTAATAATAGCAATAATAGGACTTAACCTTTATCAAACATTTATACATGCCTGAGAGTATTATCAGCATGTTTGGATGTTCTCCATATTGTGAAGTCAGCCCTTTCTGGCATCTGGACTTTTATTGCCGTAAGTAGTACTAGGTGGTCTATAGTTGTGCAAAGCCTGCTTCAGAGACCTTGTGTCTTAGGAGGGTTTGTGTAGCCACTATACCCGCTTTTGCTGCCAATTTAATGATTAGGATTCAGACTAAAATACTGTAGTGACCACCTGGGTGTGATCATTCACACACCCTGACGATATTGATACAGCTGCATGTTTTCAGTGAATCTTTGAATTAGAAGAGATCCTAGGGTCATCCACTGCCTCCCCTCTCCTAAAGTAGAATTCCCTTAATGCTTGGCAGGAGGGACCTCCCCCATGCTTGTGGGTGAGAGACCTCCCACAGAGGTCTCTGTGGGAACAGGTTGAGTCACAGATTCGCAAGGCAGTTAATTCCACTTTCTAGTTAACAATAATGGGAAATATGTATGAAGAAACTATGTGAATTATGTTTAATTATAATACCAGCCTTATAAGTTAGTTTTTTTCACATTTATTTATTTTTGAGAGACAGAGCAAGACAGAGCATGAGTGGGCGAGGGGTGGGGGTAGGCACAGAATACGAATCAAGCACCAGGCTCTGAGCTGTCAGCACAGAGCTCGACACGTAGCTTGAACTCATGGACCGTGAGATCATGACCTGAGCCGAAGTCAGACACTTAACCCACTAAGCCACCCAGGCACCCCATAAGGTAGTTTTTTTAATCAAAATTTTTATTATAGAAAAGTTGAAGATAGAGAGGTAAAGCAGTTTGCCCAGGGTCACACAGTGTGTGAATATTTTTCTTGCTAATATATTTCCTTTCTTTTTCATGCTTAGACCTTGCTTAAATTTCCCTTTTCCTCCACAGGCACTGCCCCATTATAAGTGAAGGCAGAGTATGACAGAATCACATTGTTTATCAGCCTTGTGCTGGGGTTTGGGATGAAGCCAGAAAGCTGATGACAACTGTGACTCCCAGTATGTGTCTCTGGGCAGGGCTTGGGGACATAGGTGTCTGAGGAGAAGACTTGAGGAGAAACCTGCTAGTTGGTGGGTTCTCTTTATTCAATCTGTTACAGTCAGGAAAATTTTGATAACCTCAAATAATTAAAATATTTAAATTTTGGAGACTGGCAACAAGTTAGGCATTATATGTTTTGCTCAGAAGATGTACTCAATAAATGTTATTTGAATTTATTTATACTGAACTATCTCATTCATAGTTCTGGAGACTGAGCCCCTGAGATAAAGTGACAGTGTCAGGACCAGAATCTAGGCTCCTGATTACTTTAAAATTGTATTCTGTGAACAATTAACTCCTTTAACTGAACCAAGACTGAGAGCTCATTAACTATTTGCAGAAAGATTGTACAAGTAATTCATATACCATTCCTGTAGCAGTAGTCAGTATTAGGAAGAAGAGGGCTTAATTTTTCACTTGGAGAAATGATGACTCTTGTCACACTAGGGGGATGTGGTGTTCCAATGATTTGAATATGGCATTGGGAGTTGAATGACTCAGATCTCTTATAACTACAGGAAGAAGGCTGAGCTTTCTGAAAACTTAGTGCTAAAAATATCACACTGGCTTTAATTTTGGGGCTGGAGTAAATATTTGTAAAATGTATGTCAGCAGAAGGGCCACACAGTATCCTACTGTCACTATTTTCATGATACTGTAAGTAGAGACAGGCAAATTAGTTAATAAAAATTCTAAGTGGTACTCATTTGAGCATACTAAAATATTTTGAGGGTTTTTTTTTAAATACAGAAAGTTTGTTATAAAAAAACCCAGAAATTGGCTTTAGATAATTAGAGATTTAATTTATCCTTTCTCTTTGTATCAAAACCACAGACAAATTTTGCAGAAGAGAAATAAGGGTTTTAGATCTTACAAGTCTCTTCAGAATTACTTGCTTTTTGTATTTACCTTCCTTTCTACAACTGTCATGACTCTCTAGTGCTGGTTTTCTTTTGCTTCTACCGTTCTGTGGCTTTGCTTGTCCACTTACCCTCCCTTTCCAGATCCTTTTTTCCATCCTTCTTACATTCAATTATATTTAAAGCCTGTTATAGACAAAGCACTGTACTAAATGCTTAGAACCAGGACCTGTCTTCAAGGAGCTTGCAGTCTAGAGGTAGAAAGAGATATGTGTATGATAAATCAAGATAGAGTAGTTAAGATGGTGGATTAATAGGAGGACCCTAGGCTTGTTTCAGCTCTCCAACACAGCTAGATAAATATAAAATCATTCTTAATACCCAAGAAATTGACCTGAGGACTAACAGAACAAACTGCACAACTAGAGAGAGGGAAGAGGCCACATTGTGTAAGGTAGGATGTGTGGAGATGAGATTTGGGGATTTGAGAAATGGATTGCAGGTGTTGCAGAGGGGAGGGAACCTTGGTTACAGATAGAGGCAAGAGAGAGAGAGCAAGAGAGGGAGAGAGGAGGGCACAGGGAATGCACAGGGAAATACTTTTCCAAAGCAATTGACTGGAAAAACAAGAGGTGCTGAGTTTTGTGAGTTTTTACATCCAGGGGGGCTCAAAGACTGGAGTTTTAGAGGTCCGTGGTGTGGCTGGTGTGGAGCCCTGAGGACGCTGCTCTGTGGAAGAAAGAGGGCAAAGAGCCTAGGGGCAGATGGCACAATCTGAGGATCCCCTGGGACACTCTGGGAGAGACAGTTCCCCTTTCTGGAGTGCATCTGGGAGAGGTGGCATTGCCTCTCCGGGGACAAAAGAGCCCTTGAGCGCCATTAACCGCCCCCCCCCTCCCCCAGCCCCTCAGCATAGGTGCAGAGACACCTGCTGAGGGTGGCTAACTTGGACACTGGCTCTTTGCTACTCTTCACTCCAAACTCCACGCCCCTGTGTTTTGGTGTGACTGCCCTTCTGGGACAAATCTTCATTAGTCCCAGCATAGTGAAACCCTCTGCTGGAGGACCAGTGCAGGTCCATGCCATGCTGGGTCCTTAAAGATTAGAGTTTTTAAGCCAGCTGGCTGCTTGGGATAGAACATGGGTGTACTACATTGTTGGACAGGCAGGTGAACTAGACACAGGGTGAAGACAGGGATCTGAGGGATGCCTGGGACACAGGAAGGGAGATTGCTCTTCAGGGAGGGCTTCTCGGATAGCAGGGGCACAAACTCCCCTCTCAGGGGATGAGGAAGGGGTCTGGCACCATTCTCCCCCCCCCAATCCCCCGCCCCTCAACATAAAATAACTTGAGTAAGCAGCACAGTGCCAACACTGGCAACTTAAGTCACTTATACCAAGCCCTGCCCCCTTGTGCTCTGCATGTGCTGCTTTTCTTGGGCAAGTGCAGTGGGCCTCTCCCAGAGAAGACCAGCACAGACCCCTGCACACACCATGTCTACTGACCATAGAGTTCTTCAAAGCTTCAGCTCTAGTGGAAATAGCATCAGGTCATTTTTAACATAGCACACCTGGTTAAACTCAGCACACTCTGGCCAAAATCCAAACACTTCCTACTAGAGACAAGGAGAAACTATAGAGGACTGATGTGAGGGAAGGAACAGCCAAAACACAGCAGCAGAATGCACACCACATATACCAGGCATACCTCCTGAAGTGGTAGGCCCTGGAAAGTATATGACCTTTTCTTTATAAAGCCGTTTCTCTCAGGAGCAGGAAACATAATGGAAAGGTCTTGTCCAGGAATCTAATCAAAACAGATATAAGTAATATGCCTCATCCAGAATGTAAAACCTCAATCATAAGGATACTAGCTGGGCTTGAGAAAAGCATAGAGGACACCAGGGGAGTCCCTTATCTCATAGATAAAAGACCTAAAAAGTAGGTGAAAATGAAAAAATGCAATAACAGATTTGAAACTAACTGGATGTAATGACCACAAGGAAGGAAGAAGCAGAGCAATGAATAAATGATATAGAAGATAAAGCTATGAAAAATAATGAAGCCGAAAAGAAGAGGTTAAGATAATTTTTGGATCACAACTATAGACTTAGGGAACTCAGTGACTCCATAAAGTGTAATAACATTTGGATCATAGGAGTCCCAGGAGAAGAAGAAGAGAGGGAAAGAGGGACAGAAGGTTTATTTGAGAAAATTATAGCTGAAAGCTTCCCCTAATCTGGGGAAGTAAACAGAAATCGAAATCCAGGGGGCACAGAGAACTCCCATCAAAATCAACAAAATCAAGCCAACATAAAGACATATCATAGTTAAATTTGCAAAATATAAAGAAAAAAATCCTAAGAGCAGCAAGAGAAAAAGGGGTCCCTAACTTATAAGGAAAGACAAAGTTAGCAGATTTCCACAGAAACTTGGCAGGTCAGAAGGGAATGGCATGATATATTCAGTGTGCTGAATGGGAAAAATATGCAGCCCCAACCAGAGTGACCTGATTGAACAGGACGCTGAGATGCTTTATGGATTGATCCATGCCCACTATATCTTCACCAATCATGGTATTCCCCAGATGTTGGAAGAGTACCAGCAAGGAGACTTCGGCTACTGTTTCCGTGTGTACTGTGAGAACCAGCCAATGCTTCCCATCAGCCTTTCGGACATTCCAGATGAGGCCATGGTGAAGCTCCTTGCCCCAAGTGCATGGACATGTACACACCCAAGTCATCACGGCACCATCACATGGACAGTGCCTACTTCAGCACCGATTTCCCTCACATGTGCTTCATGGTGCACCCCAAGTACTGGACAAAGTGGCCTGCCAACCAGTTTGTGCCCAGGCTCTAACAGTTTCAAGATCCATCCAATGGCCTACCAGCTGCAGCTCCAAGCTTCCAACAACTTCAAGAGCCCAGTCCAGATTATTTGCTGATTCCTCACCCCACCTGTCCTTTAGCCTTTAACATTTCCATTCCTTTGCTGCCACCCCTTCAGGAACTCTTTATGGTTTTTAGTTTAAATTAAGAGGATCATTATTGTGGTGGGAATATGAAGTAAAGTGGAAGAAAAGGCAAAAACCCACGAACAAAAAAACAATACTAAGCTAAGAACACTGTACCAGCAAGGCTGTAATTCAGAATAAAAGGAGACATAGTTTCCTAGATAGACAAAAACTAAAGGAGTTGGTGACCACTAAACCAGCCCTGCAAGAAATATTGAAGGGGACTCTTTGGGAAAGAAAGACCAAAAGCAACAAAGACTAGAAAGGAACAGAGAAAATCTTCAGTAACTGACAAAACAAGCAATAAAATGGTACTAAATTCATATATATAAATTACTCTGAATGTAAATGGACTAAATGCTCCAATCAAAAGACATAAGGTGTCAGAATGGATAAAAAAACCAAGACCTACCATCCAAATGCTACCTACAAGAGACTCATTTTAGACTTAAAGACACCTGCAGATTGAAAGTGATGGGATGGAGAACGATTTGTCATGCTAATGGACATCAAAAGAAAGCAGGAGTAGCCATACTTATATCAGACAATGTAGATTTTAATGTTTATTTAGTTTTGAGAGAGAGAGAGAGAGAGGACAAGCAAGGGAGAGGCAGAGAGGGAGACACAGAATTGGAAGCAGGCTCCAGGCTCTGAGCTGTCAGCACAGAGCCCAACGTGGGGCTCGAATCACGAACTGTGAGTTGAAGTCAGATGTTTGAACCACTCAGGCGCCCCAGATAATGTAGATTTTAAACCAAAGACTGTAACAAATAAAGAAGGGCACTTTATCATAATAAAGGGGTCTATCCAACAAGATGATCTAACAGTTGTAAATATTTATGCCCCAAAGCACATAGATCAATTAATAACAAACATGAAAGAACCCATTGACAATAATACAATAATAGTAGGGGACTTCAAAACATCCCACTTACATCAATGGATAGATCATCCAAGCAGAAAATCAACAAGGAAACAGTGGCTTTGAATGACACATTGGACCAGATAGACTTAACAGATATATTCAGAACATTTCATCCTAAATCAACAGAATGTACATTCTTTTTGTGTGTACATTTGAAAAGATGTTCTCCGGAATAGATCACATACTGGGTCACAAATCAGGCCTCAGCAAGTACAAAAAGATTGAGATCATACATGTGTATTTTCTTTTTTTTTTTTTTTTTTTTTTTTTAAATTTTTTTTTCAACGTTTATTTATTTTGGGGACAGAGAGAGACACAGCATGAACGGGGGAGGGGCAGAGAGAGAGGGAGACACAGAATCGGAAACAGGCTCCAGGCTCTGAGCCATCAGCCCAGAGCCCGACGCGGGGCTCGAACTCACGGACCGCGAGATCGTGGCCTGGCTGAAGTCGGACACTCAACCGACTGCGCCACCCAGGCGCCCCATACATGTGTATTTTCTGACCACAATGCTATGAAACTTGAAGCCAACCACAAGAAAAAATTTGGAAAGACCACAAATACAAGGAGGTTAAAGAACATTCTACTAAAGAATTAATGCGTCAACCAGAAAATGAAAGAAGAAATTTACAAAATACATGGAAACAAATGATAATGAAAACACTATGGTCCAAAACCTTTGGGATGCAGTAAAAGTGGTGATAAGAGGCAATACGCAGCCATCCAGGCCTACGTCAAGAAGCAAGAAAAATCTCAGGTATACAACTTAACCTTACACCTAAAGGAGCTAGAAAAAGGACAACAAATGAAACCTAAAGCCAGCGGAAGAAGGGAAATAATAAATATCAGAGCAGAAATAAAGGATACAGAAACAAACAAACAAGCAAAAAACCTCCAGTAGAACAGATCAATGAGGGGCACTAGGGTGGCTCAGTTGGTTAAGTGTCTGACTTGATTTTGGCTTGGGTCATGATCTCACTGTTGTGAGATTGAGGTCTGTGTTGGGTTCTGTGTGGAGCCTGCTTTAGATTCTCTCTCTCTCTTTCCCTCCCCCCCCCCACTTCCTCCATCCCTCTCCCCAGCCTCAAAAACTATCTCTCTCTCTCTATCTCTTTCTATATATCTATATAATAGAACAGATCAATGAAACCAGGAGATGGTTCTTTGAAGTAATTAATGAAATTGATAAACCCTTAGCCAGACTTATAAAAAATAAAAGATAAAGGACTCAAAATCACTAATGAGAGAAGAGAGATCACAACCAACACCACAGATGTAAAAATAATTAGAATATTATGAAAAATTATATGCCAACAAATTGGGTAATCTGGAAGAAATGGATAAATTCCTAGAGACATAAACTATCAAAACTGGAACAGGAATAAAGAAAACTTGAACAGACTGATAACCAGCAAAGAAATTGAATCAATAATAAAAAAAATCTCCCAACAACAAAAGTCCAGGACCAGATGGCTTCCCATGGGAATTCTACCAAACATTAAAAGAAGAGTTCATACCGATTCTTCTCAAACTGTTCCCGAAAAATAGAAATGGAAGGAAAATTTCCAAACTCCTTCTGTGAGGCCAGCATTACCTTGATTCTAAAACGAGATAAAGACCTCACTAATAAAGAAAATTACAGGCCAATGTCCCTGATGAACCTGGATGCAGAAATTCTCAACAAGATAGTAGCAAGTTGAATCCAACAGTACATTGGAAGAATCCTTCACCATGATTAAGTGGGATTTATTCTTGGGCTGCAGGGATGGTTCAGTATTTGCAAATCAATCAATGTGATAAACCACATTAAAAAAGGATAAGAATCATATGATCCTCTCAATAGATACAGAAAAAACATGAGAAAGTACAGCATCCATTCTTAATAAAAACCCTCAACAAAGTAGGGATAGAGGGGACATACCTCAAGATATAAAGGCCAAATACGAAAGACCTATAACTAATATCATTCTTCAGTGGGGAAAAACTGAGAGCTTTTCTTTTCTTTTCTTTTCTTCTTTTCTTTTCTTTTTTTTCTCTTTTAATTTTTTTTTAATCTTTATTTTTGAGAGAGAGAGAGACAGAGTGCGAGCGGGGGAGGAACAGAGAGAGGGAGACACAGAATCTGAAGCAGGCTTCAGGCTCCGAGCTGTCAGCACAGAGCCTGATGCGGGGCTCCAGGTCACAAACTGTGAGATCATGACCTGAGCTGAAGTCAGATACTTAACTGACTGAGCCACCCAGGTGCCCCTTCTTTTTTTTTTTTTAATGTTTTATTTATTTTTGAGACAGAGACAGAGCATGAGTGTGGGCAGAGAGAAAGAGAGACACAGAATCCAAAGCAGGCCCCAGGTTTTGAGCTGTTGACACAGAGCCTGATGTGGGGCTCGAACCCATGAACTGTGAGATCATGACCTGAACTGAAGCTGGACACTTAACCAACTCAGCCACCCAGGTGCTCCAAGAGTTTTTCTTCTATGGTCAGTAACAAGAAAGGGGTATCTACTCTCACCATTGTTATTTAATGTAATACTAGACGTCCTTGCCTCAGCAATCAGACAACAAGAAGAAATAAAAGGCATCCAAATCAGCAAGGAAGGAGTCAAACTTTCACTATTCACAGACTACATGGTACTCTACATAGAAAACCCAAAGGACTCCACCAAAAAATTGTGCTAGAACTCATACACGAATTCAGTAAAGTCTCAGGATATAAAAACAATGTACAGAAATCTTTTGCATTTCTATACACCAATAATGAAGCACCAGAAAGAGAAATCAAGGAATTAATCCCATTTTCAGTTTCACTAAAAACCATAAGATACCTAGGAATCAACCTAATGAAAGTGGTAAAAGATGCGTATTTTGAAAACTATAGGACACTTCTGAAAGAAATTGAAGAGGACCCAAAGAAATGGAAAAGCATTCCATGCTCATGAATTATAAGAACAAATGTTGTTAAAATGTCTATACTGTGCAAAAGCAGTCTACACATTTAATACACTTCCTATCAAAATACCACCAGCATTTTTCACAGAACTAGAACAGATAATCCTAAAGTTTGTATGGGACCACAAAAGACCCCAAATAGCCAAAGCAATCTAGAAAAGGAAAGCAAAGCTGGAGGCATCACAGTTCTGGACTTTAAGCTGTATTACAAGGCTGTAGTCATCAAGACAGTATGGTACTAGCACAAAAACAGACATATAGATCAGTGGACCAGAATAGATACCCAGAAATGGACCTACAGCTATATGGTCAACTAGTCTTCAGCAAAACAAGAAAGAATATCCAATGGAAAACTGGACAGCAACATGCAAAAGAATGAAAGTGGACCACTTTCCTACACTATACACAAGAATAAATTAAAAATGCATGAAAGAGTTAAATGTAAGACAGGAAACCAAAAAATCTTAGAGGAGAACATAGGCAGGAACCTATTTAATTTCAGCCATGGCAATTTCTTGCTACATACGTCTCTGGAGGAACAAGAAACAAAAGCAAAAATAAACTGTCAGGATTCCATCAAGATAAAAATCTGCACAGTGAAGTAAACAATAGTTAAAAGGCAGCCTTTGGAATGGGAGAAGATATTTGCAAATGACATATCTGATAAAGGATTAGTATCCAAAATCTATAAAGAACTTATCAAACTCAACACCTAAAATATAAATAATCCAGTTAGGAAATGGGCAGAACATATAAATAGACATTTTCCCAAAGAAGATATCCAGATGGCCAACAGACATATGAAAAGATGCTCAGCATCACTCATTTTTAGGGAAGTACAAATCAAAACTACATTGAGATATCACCTCACACCTGTCAGAATGGCTAAAATTAACACAGGAAACATGTTGGTGGGGATGTGGAGAAAGGGGAACCCTCTTAAACTGTTGATGGGGATGTAAACTAGTATAGCCACTGTGGAAAACAGTATGGAGGTTCCTTGAAAGTTAAAAATAGAATTACCCTATAATCCAGCAATTGCCCTAGTAGGTGTTTACCCAAAGGATACAAAAATGCTGATTTGAAGGAGCACATGCATTCCAGTGTTTATAGTGGCATTATCAACAATAGTCATAGTATGGAAAGAGCCAAAACGTTCATTGGCTGATAAAGATGTCATTGATATATACAATGGAATATTACTCAGCCATCAAAAAGAATGAAATCTTGACATTTTCAATGACATGGATCGAGCCAGAGTGTATTATGCTAAGTGAAATAAGTCAGAGAAAGGCAAATACCATATGATTTCACTCATATGGAGAACTGAAAACAGATGAACATAGGGGAAAAAAGGGAGAGGCAAACCATAAAACAGACTCTTAACTATCAAGAGCAAACTGAGGGTTGTTGGGGGATGGGTTAAATGGGTAATAAGTCATTCCAAAGGGAATTTGTACTGAGCACTGAGTTTACATGTAAGTGATGAAACACTAAATTATACTCCTGAAACTAATTACATATATGTTAACTAACTGCTAAATAAATAAATAAATAAATAAATAAATAAATAAATAAATGCAAGATGTTAGAGGTACAGACACTCAGAGAGAAGTTGAATTCCAATAGATAAAATTTGGATACCTCTTGAAAGCTATGCACTTATGGTCATTCCCAAAGTGAGGTTTTTGTTGAATACTTAAAATGGTCATGTTATCAAGTTAAGGGATTAAAGCTCTCTAAGAAACCTTGAGTTTCGTTCTCACTACTTTTCTTGAAAAGAGGATGATATTTTGCATAAGAATAATACACCTGAAGGATAGAATGATGCAACAGATTCCCATTCCTTTCACTATGACCAACCAGATTTTAGGGCAGAGGAACAGAAGCATGGATTGTAGTTTGACTTAATGGAGTATCTGACTTTCACATAGGTCACATTTTATATGCTGGCCTTTATCACGTTTTCGAAATTTATTATGAGTTGTAAATATACTCATAAAAAGATTAATGTATCAGATCCTATGTGATGTTTTCAACTGAAATAATATAAGCGAAGAGTAATTCTCAATACACGGGAGTACCTTGTCACTCCAGGAGTGTGTGTCTTCAGTTGAGAATTTACTGTGTGCATTGAGAAATGTCATTTATGGAATGGGCTACATATGTAAATGATAAATAGGTAGAGTTGAGAACCATCGACTATAGAAGTCACTTATGCTGAGATTCAGTGGCCCTCAGTCCAAGTGGGTATACATGGAAGGCTCTTTGACTTTGTAATGCAATTTCATTTTGCCACCCATTCAGCTAAGAAGTGTGCAGAGCAAATGGATCTTTTTCACAGTGCAGACTACAGGTACATTTGGCACTTAGTAATTATCTCAGTTTTGAAGAGTCTGCACTATAGACTGTGAAAAATGTAGACAGTTGGTATTCAGGATATTCCCTCTAAAGAAAAAATTAATGATTTATTCTTTTAGATTTTTCAAGTGTGATTCCCATGTCCGTTAAGATCATTAGGAGGCCATCGGTAAATCAAGTTTGTTATTTGGTATGTTTTATTAAAATTGTAAAGGTTTAATTAACTTCTAATGGGCGCCCACTACTTTGCTAAGTGCTGTGGACATGAAAATAAATAAGACATGACTCTTATCTTGAGGAGCTTTTAGTCTAGTTGAAGAAAAAGACCCATATATAGATAATTTTAGTAATATATTGTAAATGCAGTAATAAGAAATGATCAGAATATAATGTGAGCTGACTAAAAGAAAGTTTGGCCTGAAAATTCAGGGAAGACTTCTTGGAAATTGTGCCTAGGAGTTCAGTCTTGATTAATGTATATTATTTAGCTAGAAATATTTGGATGCCTGGTAAGGGAGACCTTCCAGGCAGAGGGAAAACAGCATTATGTGTGCAGTAAGTTATATTCACTCATAAAGGTGGGAAATGATACATTATGAGATTAGAATACAGAGGGTGACTGATGATTGAGGGCCATGTAGGCCATTCTGACTTTGTATTTTTATGCTTTAATCAAGGGTTGGTATAAGAGATATTTCTACAGGTGTGGTAAAAATGTCTTCATGGACATGACTTATTATGTTATTCAGGGTATTTTGTATAAAGATTTAAGAGATTGCTCACACATCTTGGGAAAAGGTATCTTTCTAAGTGAAATTATTTTTTAAACTTTTATCAGTAAGAATTGTGCATGTAACCCTTCATTTTTTTCATTCTTGTCTTTGGAGAAGGTTAAAGCTTAGTGTTTCATTTACCTGTTGTATGTTGTTTTTGCTTTGATGTTCTGATCTAAGGCATCGTCTCAGTCCCACAACGATCCTTGACTTTTCTTTTCTCTGTTGCCATGTATCTATATACATTTCGTTTTTTCTGCTAGAACATGAATTCCTCAAAATCAGGGAGCATGTCTCTGTCATATTTTTAAGCTTGTCCTTGTAATGAATGCTTAGTAAATGTTTGAATGAATCAGTAATTGATTAATTGATGTTTGGTTCATTTTACTTGTGCCTATCGTTAACTTCTGTCTCAAATAATTGTTTTTGGTACATGGATAGGGTAGATATAAATAAATAAGGTATAAATGTACTAGTGGTATGGGCTTCATATATCTCATTTCTTATATCATCAGTTTCTCAATACATGAGGAGGACATTGTATAATAATAGCTACTGTTTATTGAGGGTATACTATATGCTAGGTACTTAAAACTTTCCTTCAGATTGGCCTTTCTTGTGCCATTGCATATGTTGTTCCTTGTTGGGAAGATATTTTCATCAGAACTTGTGCTTGCTGCCTTTTTCTCATCATTTGGATCTCAGCTCAAGGCTTAAGTGTTATCTCTTCAGATAGTCTTCCTTGACAATTTCTAGCTAACATAGGCCCTTTCTTTCTTAGTTTTTTTTTTTTTTTCTGGAAGTCTTCCCTTTTACACTCAGTGTTAGTCTTTCTACCATCTTTTTCTAATGGTACTTTGAACACACCATTCTAATAATTCTAAAAATACCTTATTATAAATATGGGCTTTTAAATTCATTTCTCTCACCTTCCAGAGTGTGAGTTCCTAAGGGGCAGATGGTGTTTTATTCTCTTTTGAGTTCCCATTGCTTTAGTATGTGGCAAGTGTTAAATAAATATTTGTGTAGTGAATGGAAATATCTTTGAAATGTTAGATTCAGTGAAGAATAACATATTTTTGGTTTCAAAATATGTTAATAGGCGTTAGAATAAGTGATATAAGGGTGAATAAGTGTTCAGAACAGACTTAACATAGCAGGCTTCAGACCCCTACCCTTAGAAAAGCCTGTTTTCAAGGTCAGCCCTTGGCTCTTACTGGAAAACAGATTTCGAGAAGGTTCCCACCATTCCCTAACTGAGAAGAGTGGCTCACTGTGCCTGCACTGTGTGTACTAACAATATTGTTTCATGCTGAACATGTAGCTTTCCTTCTGGACTGTGGAATTTTGGTACATGCTAGGCAGAAGGTCCTTATGTGATCAGCCCCAACAAAAACCTCTTTCGTGAGCTTTCCTGGTAAACAACATTTCACATGTGTTGTCACAACTCATTGCTGGAGGAGTGAAATGTGTCCTCTGTGACTCCATGGGGAGAAGATTCTGGGAATTTTGCACCTGGTTTCCTCCAGACTTCACCCAGTGTCCAGTGTGCCTTCTCCCTTTGCCAGTTTTGCTTTGTACCCACAGCAATAAGTCATAAGTGTAAATACAACTCTATGCTGAGTCCTGTGAGTCCTCCCAGTGAATCATTGAACCTGGGGGTGATCTGGAAGACCTCTGATATAATAAGATAGATAAATCTTTTGTACTTCTAATTTTGGGAGAAATGATAGATAATAAACAAGAAAATATCAAGAACTAATAATGCCATTTAGATATTTAAAATTGGCTGATTGGTGTGGTTAGTTACTTTAGATTATATGTTCAGGTAAAAATTTCTCTTAGGATGTGGCATTTAAACTGAGATCTGAGTAATAAGAAGAAACCAGCCATTGGGAGATGGGGAAAGAGCATTTCTGAAGAGGAAACAGTGCAGAGGAAAGTGAAAGTGTGCCTGGTGTGTTTGAAGAATAGAAAGGAAGGCAGATGACTGAAGGGGAAGGGGAAGCCAGAAAGTGGTACGATACAGACATGGTCAGGTAGCCAAGGGCTATTTTGTAAGTTCCTGTAAGCCACAGTGAGTTGGTTTTTTTTGTTTTGTTTTTGTTTTTTTGTTTTGTTTGTTTGGTTTTTTTTTGAAGACTTTGAAGTGTTTTAAACTGGGCAGAAGAGACAAAGATTTGATTCATGATTTCAGAACACTTCAGCAGCTGTATCTGCGGAGAGAGAAGTTCTGTGGAGTAGAGATGGAAACAGGGAGACCATTGGGAGACTCTTAAAGTAATCTGGGCCAAAATGTTGGGGGTTTGGATGAGGGTTGTAATGTGGAGAGGGAGAAAAGTAGAGAGATTTGAGATACATTTTGGAGGTGGAATGGACAGGGGTGGGTAATTAAATGTAGGCATTGAGGGAAAAAGAATAACTCGTAGATTTCAGTTTTTAACTGCGTAGATAGTGCTGTCATTTATGAAAATGGGGAAGGGGAGCGAACGAGGAAAATACAGGTAGGTGAAGAAAATTAAGGATTTTGTTTTGAAAGTTTTTCAGATATCCAATTGGAGATGTCATATAGGCAGTTGATACATAGGTTCTGAAGTTAGTGCATTTCTTTTAATCATCAAACATGTATTGAGTGCTTACCAGTTGCCAAGTACTTTGATAGGGTGAGGAATGCCATGATGACTAGGACACAGTCCCTTTGTTAAGCAAGTAAGTTAGATCAGAAAGGAAGGCAGGCAAGTATTCAGGCCATTACAGAGATGTGTTATCATACGGCCATGCAGAGAGTCTCTTTTGGCGATTTCTGCCTGTTTCTCCCATTGTGTTTTGTACTTGGTAACCTCTTCATCAGTTACTAGCTTTCCCTTAGGAGGAGAATATAAAAAAAAAAAAAATCCAAATGCAGAGATGAACCTGATTTCGCTGTTACTTCCTTGACTACCTGGTTTCATGTGGCTGCTTTGACTAGTCTTGTGGGCATTTCCCACTCCTTTCTCGTTTACTTGTGAGTATTTTGCCTTTCAGAGTTACACTTATGGCTGAAGGGGTCATCTGCCCAGTTAGAGGGCTCGTGAGTGTGTTGTGTACCACAGAGTGGGTGTTGGGGAGCTCCCTTTCCACCTTTCAATTAAATTTGAGCTATTCTAATGGGTTTTTTCTTCTCTTGCTTCCCTTTGTTTCTAATTTTCTCCAACCCTTGCTTAGTTTTTCTCCCTCTGATTGGCTGCCTTTTAAAAAGTCATTCTTTGAATAATAAGTCTTAAAATAATCCTTCAGTGTAACTATTTACATATGTTCTTTCTTATAATCTGCCAGACACTAATTTCTTTCTTCGTCACCCCTCAATTTATTTTGAAAAGTCATTGACAGTGCATTCAAATAGACACTGCCCGACTTTTTATTATAAGACCATACTAGTCTCTCCAAACACATCAAATTGTACATGTTAAATATGCACAGCTTTTCATACGCCAATCATACTTCAATTAAAAGCAAAGGAAATGAGCAGAGAATTAAAATGCATTTCCAAAGCCCTGAAAATACAAAATGTAAATAAATACCTAAGTAAATTCTAAGTCATTAATATCCCAGAAAAATGTAAAACATAAACACACACACAAAAGGATAAACTAGCCTCATGATCAAGAAAACTGTTTAATGTTAAGAGCCTTAGCCTTTTTTCCCCTCAAATGTAAGCTAGCTTTTTTCTATTCTGATTATCTGTACAAATTTGTGAGTCTAAAAGAACAATGAAAAAAAAAAAAAGGAAGGTGTATTGACTGCCCTGGTTCTCTTGAGTATGGTTGACAGATTTCAGTGATGAGTGATACATTTTTATTAATCACATATGCTTAGCAACTACAGGGTTTATTAATTAGAAACCTGTAATTAGAGTCAGAATGACAGTGACGATGGTTTAGTTGGAAAGAAATCATGAAATTTGTGATCTCTTCCACCTTGAATCTTCTATGATAAATCACCTTGCTTTTGACAGTAGGAAATGTTATCACATTTCAGAAATTAAGGATGATCTTTTGTTTTACTCCAATAATTTACATTTGGTTATCAGCTTCCATACAGAACAAGTATTTTCTGACTCTGTCATGTGAGAAATGAGAGATATTATATTCAAGGTCATAAAAATGTGGCTATAGTTTTTGGCTGCCCAAAATGACATTGTTTATTACTAAGTAATCAAAATAAATCACTTTTACACTATTCCAGGTTGACAGGTGTCATTATATAGACCCGTATTCGTACAGGCTTTGCCAGATTACTAAGATTTTTTATTCCCCTCCCTAATTGTTTAGAAGAGAGTTTACAGGAACCTTTGGTTCCCTGTATCATTTACAGCAAACAGTACTTATTAAAAAAGAAAATTAAGGGGAGAATCTTTGAAAACCTGCAATAGTCATATTTTATTTATGGTTATCAGTTTTTTTTTAAACATTTGTTTATTTTTGAAAGAGAGAGAGAGAGACAGAGTCCAAGCCAAGGAGGGGCAGAGAGAGAGGGAGACACAGACTCTAAAGCAGGCTCCAGGCTCTGAGCTGTCAGCACAGAGCCTGACATGGAGCTCGAACCCACGAGCCACAAGATCATGACCTGGGCGCTTAACTGACTGAGCCACCCAGGTGCGCCTATCAGTTTTTTATTTTATGAGTAATCCTTCAGATGATCTCGTCATCTTTAGATGAAAAGAAGAATGAGATTTTGTGCTAATTTTCCCCTAGTTTTGTCATTTATTTTTAACTCCATTGAAAAAAAGCTTTTTTGTGTGTGCACCCGCATGTGTATATATGTATATATGTGTATATACATGTATACACACACGTATGTACACATACATATATATGTGGATATACATACACACACATATATACATAAATATGCATATAAATAAATATATATATATATTTTTCCTTTTATGATGTCTGCTGATAGCAGTTCTGAAATTTTCCTTTTATGATTAGGATAAAAAACAATTATTTTTTCAAAGCAGGGAGTGGCCAAAGTTGAGAGAGCCCATAAATTATTTTGATTGAAGTATCATACATATTTATTTTGTTTGTTCTAAAAATTTACATTTATTGTATCTTATTTTGGTCTTGCACAGTTAGTTCTACTGTCTGCATGTTAGAAATGAGTGGATAATAAGAAATAAGGCTGGAAAGCTTTTTTAGTTACTTTGAAGTTCTGGGCCAGAAACTGACGACTCCATAATAAAAATAATAGAAAATGTTACCTCACATTTGAGTACTGCTGTGTGATGGGCACCATGTTTAGTATTACACATGCATTTTCATTTAATTTTACACTACTAGGTGATTAATATTGTTACTTTCATTTCACTGACGTTTAAAGAAAGTAGTAGTCCTGTGGTGCAGGAGTCTGATGACATCTGGTATACTCTGTGTGGTCCTGCTTTCTGAAGGAGGAGAGTGACTGTGGGGAAACAAATTGAGAAGGAGAACGTTCATGGAAAAGATTGAGGTTGGGCATATTAGAGGAGTCTCTAGCCAAAGTTTGCTACCTAAGTTTAGCAGAGTCTCTCAGAGACCTCTTCTAAAGTGAACTTTATAGAGGAAGTTGAAGCTGTTAGCTACGGATTCCCTCAACTTTGTATCTTAACGTCTTTAAGCTTTTCCAAAGCCCCATATTCAGTCAAAATACAGGATGTACTTCTGGTCAGTCACTACCTTTAATCCAAACCTGGGCAATTTCATGTCTTTTTAGGGAATTGGCCTGATTCCTCATCTTTCTCTTTCCAGTGTTTTCTTTCTCAGTTACCTTACATGTATGAACATGTTCTAAAAATAAAGCAGTAACAAAGAAATACTTCCATTTTTTCCTCAGTTGAGTAAAGGCTACTAAATAAAGACAAGATACACTCCCAGCCCTGACAGAGCTTGGATTCTGAGAAAGGGAAAAAGATGTGTAACACATGAAAGTTATAGGTATTAAATGCATCATAATGAAAACAGACATGTTTTCTTGGAAGTCTTACAGATATTATTGTAGGAGTCTCTGTAGGAGCCAAAAAGGAAGAACTGGCCAATTTTCTGGGGAATGGGGCTTGATGAAGGAAGTATAATGCTTGAAATGACCGTGTTGTTCTTTTTAGCAATATTATACTCTCTTACCTTCCCAAAGCTCATGAGCTTGGATAAAGAAAAATCGACATTTACGGTCACGATTTCCCACTCATTCATTCTTCAAAATTTGCACTCCGGCTTTTATCCCAGTATTGTACATCATAGGAGGTTAATTGGTTGAATGAAAACAGCTTTTAATAGCCAACATGCCTGTCTTTTGCCAGACACTGTAATATATATGTGTTTTGCATAGTAATTTGCTTAATTGCTATTCCCATTTTACAAACAGGTAGCTGAAGCACAGAGAGGTTAAATAACTTAACCAGCATCACAGCTACTAAGTAGTGGAACTGGGTTTCACATCCAGGCATTTTGGCTCCAAAATCCAGTATGAATGACTGAATGGACCTGGTTGCCTCTACTCATGTCTGCACATAGATGCCCATGTACGGAAGGTCACTAATTTTCAAGACATACATTTTTTGTACCTGTAATGGATTTTCTTTTCTCGCATCTTCTCCTCTCCAATTACCAATTTGGGAAACTTCTAACACTCTTTGGCCAAATACATCTAGGTACTGGAAATATAGAAATTAAAGTTAGTCCCCGCAGCCAAGAAACTTAAAGTCTAATAGGAGAAGATGGAGAGGAAAATAGAGATTGTAATATGGTGTGATAATTGCCATGAAAGAATATGCTCAGTGGAGTAGCATTTAGCCCATCCAGAAAAGGGTAATCCTAACCTGAATTTTGATGGAAAAGAAAGATTCAAGAAGATAGGAATCCCAGCCTTCTATCATTTTTCCTTTCTTTTTCCTCTCTGTAGAATGGGATACAGTTGCTTTTTCAGAACTTTCAGAGTTATCCTTTTACATATCCACATTGTTCTGTTGTTCCTTTTCTTCTTTGTCATGTGCTACTTGCTAACTTCCTCACTCTTTCTTACTGCACTTTGGTCTCCAGTGTCTTTGTGATTCATATTTTTTTTTCTTAGTTCATTGCTTTCATTCTGCCTAGACACTCTGTCATGTCTAATATAGTAGGAACTTTATATTTCTTTAGCTTCCTTTCTTCCTCTCTAGCAGGAAAGCCATTAAGTATTTAAAACACCTATGGTAAGTAGTTTCTGCAGTAAAGAAGATAGATCTGGCTCACTTTTGAGGTGACTGGGATATCAATTTCATCCTTATTCTTCCTGAATGTCAAGGGGATTACACCCCTGAAGCCTCTCCATTATCTCTTGTTCCAAGTTCAGTGTTTCTTGGTCATGTTGCTTTAAATATGCCTGCATTTTCCATTCTTGGCTCTGGCTTCCAGCATTTACTAGATAGATGTTGGTACTTGGCATAGGCTGGTATCTGCTAAATGCCAAGCATAGTCTCCCATGAAAACGTGGTAAGAAAAACTATAAGGAGAGGTGGTATGACTCTGGATTCAAACTGAGGTTAAATTCTGGAGTCACCTAGTAGCTGGGCGACTTTGAGCAAGTTACTTAACCTCTCTGTGCCTCAATTTTCTTATTTTGAAAGTGGGAAAATTAGTAGTGACTACCTTATTAGGTTATTTAGGGGATACTATGAGTTAATGCTTATAAAACTAAAGAATAGTGCCTGGAATATAGATAGAAAGGGCAGACATTCAATAATGGCCTAGGATTTCTGTTTTCTTTGGATAAGTCCTATTTTTTATCCAAGTATTTGGGCCCTGTGTTGCTGTGGTTTCTGCCTTAATTGTTCATCAGGGATTTAGTTTAACTTCAGTGTGCCCATTTTTTTCTCTTCTCTTTTGTGGTTCTCCTCTGCTACTCTAGGAGTTTACAGTTCTAATTTCCTTTTTGTGGTGGAAAACAGCTTGAGAGATTGTCAGGGAGAAAATACCTTGTTATCAGTGATGATTTTATGGCTTATTAGTAGGGGTTTATAACAATGAAATAGGTTTTTGTTTTCTATAGCAACAGGGATTATTTAAAAGGTAAAAGTCCTTTCCCCATGCTCATTATAGTTACATGTACTTATTTTAAAAGATAAGAGTATTCCAGAAGTATGAAACTTAAAAGTCAGGGGTGCCTGGGTGGCTCAGTCAGTTAAGCATCTGACTCTTGGCTTTGGCTCAGGCCATGATCTCATGGTTTGCGAGTTTGAGCCCCGCATCGGGCTCCGTGGTGACAGTGGGGAGTCCACTTGGGATTCTCTTTGTCTGCCCCTATCCCTGCTCAAGCTCGCGTTCTCTAAGTAAGTAAATAAACTTAAAAGAAAAAAAAAAGAAAAGTGAAAGATGCATTCCCTGAATATTTATTGAATGCCTACTATGTGATAAGATACTGGTAGGTGCCAAAACACAATTGCTCTTAATAGTTTGGTAGAGGTGCCTGGGTGCTCGGTTGAGTGTCTAACTCTTGATTTCGGCTGAGGTCATGATCCAGCCTTGTGGGATTGAGCCCGGTGTTGGGCTCTGTGCTGAGTATGGAGCCTGTTAAAGATTCTCTCTCTTTCTCCTCCTCTGTCCCTTTCCCTCACTAGCACACACTCTCTCTAAAAAAAAAAAAAATTGGTGTATAATCTTAACAGATGTTGAAAAAAAATTTTTTTAATGTTTATTTATTTTTGAGAGGTAGAGATCTAGTGCAGGCGGAGGAGGGACAGAGAGAGAGGGAGGCATAGAATCCCAAGCAGGCTCCAGGCTCTGAGCTGTCAGCACAGAGCCTGACCGCAGGGCTTGAACCCACGAACTGTGAGATCATGACCTGAGCTGAAATCAGATGCTTATCTGACTGAGCCATCCAGGCGCCCCATCTTACAGCTATTTTTAAAGGTCTTTGTAATCGTATAAGTAATACTACTTACAGAAATAAAACCATACTTAAAAATTACTAATTTGTTTCTTGCTTTTCATCACAAAGTAATGTATTTTAGATGGTTTTCATATTAGCATAAAAGATTTAGTCAATTCTTTTAAACTATTGGATAGTATTTTTTGAAAGGATGTACCATAATTTAACAAACTTCTATTAAATAATACGTGATAGTTTTCAATTATTATTACAAGCAGTGATACAATGAAATCTTTTACATATATCTCTTTGGCATATGTGTTCCTGGAAGAATAAATTTTTAAAAGTGTAGTTGCTAAATCAAATGGCATATTAATTTAGAATCTTAATACATTTTAAAAGATGACTCTTATTTAAACATCAGCTTTCTTGCTTGTTCCCCCATATTTTTATCAACAGTAGGTATTATTCCTTATTTTATCTGTTTTTTTTTGTTTCATTGTTTTAATTTAAATAAAAAAATAATTGAGATAGGGCTTTCTTCAGTGTCTTTATTGGCCAGTTATATTTTATACAACTGTACTATGTTTATGTCCTTGGACCAATTTTCTGTTGGATTTTTTAGTTTATTGAGTATTAAGACCATTTGTCATATGTTCAAAAAAATTTTTTTTAATGTTTATTTTTGAGAGACAGAGAGGGAGACAGGGAGGGAAGGAGAGAGGGAGAGAAAGAGTGTGCATTCAAGCAGGGGAGGGGTAGAGGGAGAGGGGAACAGAGGATCTAAAGCAGGCTCCAGGGTCTGGGCTGACAGCAGAGAGTCTGATGTGGGGCTCAAACCATAAGCCATGAGATCATGACCTGAGCTGAAGTCAGATGCTTAACTGACTGAGCCGCCCAGGTGCCCTGGAAATTTTATTTTAATGTACTCTATACCTTACTTCATATAAGGTTTTAATTTATAGGTAGTCAGATTTCTTAATCTTTCTTATGGCATCTCAATTTTGTTTTATTCCTTTACCAACAACAATAAGAAGAATCTGAGATTTTCTGTGTCAGTAGTAATGATTTGAGTCCTATTTTCTTTTTCCCTTTCATTATGTTCTTAGATTTTAGTCTCCAATTTAGCATGTACAACTTCATCAAATACTTTGGAACCTTGTTGTATTATTATTTACTGTGGAGCAAAACAGAGTATAAGGTGGGACCATCCTGGACCCTGCTTAATTGAAATCCAGTTTATATTATAAGTACTCATATTATACTTGGTACCAATTTATAGGAAGAGTGATCAGCAGTCCCTATTTGCCTGAGATAAGTTTCACCTTTTTTCCAGTGTAACTTTTTAAAAAAATTTTCTTTTAATGTTTATTTAGTTTTGAGAGAGAGAGGGGAGAGAGCACGAGTGTAGGGGAGGGAGTGAGGGGTGGGGGAGACACAGTGTGAAGCAGGCTCCAGGCTCTGAGCTATCAGCACAGAGCCCCATACGGGGCTCAAACTCACGAATCGTGAGATCATGACCTGGACCAAAGTTGGATGCTCAACTGACTGAGTCACCCAGGTGCCCCTCCAGTGTAACTTTTAATAGTGACCCTCTTTACTACCTCAGTTTAGATGAAAAATTGTAAGGATTATAAGGGACAGTTGTTTACCTGGGATAGTTCTTTAGGACATTTTAATATTAAGGCTTCATTTGTTGCTGTTTACATTATTCCTGCAATACTTCATTTGTTTTAGCTTTTTAAAAATCTCTCATTTCTATTATTTTCATGAACTTGTTGCAAAGTTCACAGAATTGCTTATGTGAGGTATTTACCACCTTGACCATTCCAATATCCAGACTAATGTTCACATTTTGAATAAAGTGTTCTAAAGAAGTTGAAGTACTGGGGCACCTGGGTGGCGCAGTCGGTTAAGCGTCCGACTTCAGCCAGGTCACGATCTCGCGGTCCGTGAGTTCGAGCCCCGCGTTAGGCTCTGGGCTGATGGCTCGGAGCCTGGAGCCTGTTTCCGATTCTGTGTCTCCCTCTCTCTCTGCCCCTCCCCCATTCATGCTGTGTCTCTCTCTGTCCCAAAAATAAATAAACGTTGGAAAAAAAAAAAATTTAAACGTTGAAAAAGATAATAATAAAAAAAAAAGAAGTTGAAGTATTTGTCTACGTGTGTGCATATGTTTTGGTTATATTTTACTAAACGTGATAAAATCTTTTTGTGTAAGTATGACCAAATCTTTTAACTAGGCCAAATATACCTACCTTTATTTTAATGTTTTTTGGTGTTAATTATATCCACTGATATGAATTAGTTTATACTTCGACCATTGGCTTTGTGGTATGCTGAGTAATACTGTTCTGAACACAGATCCCTGTGGGACTCACTTAATGCCAACTTCTGTTGTACTGTTAACAACATTGATAAAACACTGGTCCTTGCAAAGAGACAGACAGATTTTTATCTAGCTTATTTTATCATTCAGATAATACTTTTCCAGATTTTTCGTATATAGCTCTGTGTCAAAGTCCTTATTCTAATGAGATAAATTGTGCCCATTACATTTCCTTTCTCTGCCACCTCTGTTACCGCTTAAAAGATTTATTGGGGCACCTGGGTGGCTCAGTCGGTTAAGCGTCCGACTTCAGCTCAGGTCACGATCTCACGGTCCGTGAGTTCGAGCCCCGCGTCGGGCTCTGGGCTGATGGCTCAGAGCCTGGAGCCTGCTTCCGATTCTGTGTCTCCCTCTCTCTCTGCCCCTCCCCCGTTCATGCTCTGTCTCTCTCTGTCTCAAAAATAAACGTTAAAAAAATTTTTTTAAAAGATTTATAGAGCTTACAGTTACTCATTTCATCACTGATTGTAGGCTGTAACTCAACCCATCTTACTCTTTCTAAAGCTATTACTTTACATATTGGGATATTTTATAAAATTGCCATTTTAAAAGGCCATTTTAGTATTTCCTTTAGTCAGAAGTATTTGTACTTATGAGGGAGCCTGGGTGGCTCAGTCAGTTGAGCATCTGACTCTTGATTTCAGCTCAGGTGGTGATCCCAGGGTTGTGGGATCAGGCCTCGTGTGGGATTCTGTCTCTCGCCCCCTCTGCCCCCGTCCCCTGCTCACGGTCTCTCTTTGTCTCTCTCAAAAACAAAAAATTTGTACTTATGAATATACCCTTAAAACCTTAAAGTTTTAAATATTTCTAGTTGTGTGTTATCATAATATATATATTTCTCAGTGTTATATATTGATAGTTCTCAGTATTACATATCGATATATATACCTGAATCTTCATTTCAGTGTTTGTTTGTATTAATAATAAAAGATTAATATTTGAGAATATTAGTCTCGTGAGTAGTGAGTGTATCACATAGGAATTTCTGATTGTGTTACCATTAACTTTATAATTTTACTCTCTTGGGGCGCCTGGGTGGCTCAGTTGGTTAAGTGTCCGACTTCGGCTCAGGTCATGGTCTCATGGTTCATGAGTTTGAGCCCCACACCAGGCTCTGTGCTGACAGCTCAGAGCCTGGAGCCTGCTTGGGATTCTGTGTCTGCCTCTCTCTTTGCCCCTACCCCACTCATGTTCTGTCTGTCTGTCTGTCTCTCTCTCTCTCTCTCTCTCAAAAATAAACAAACATTAAAAAATTTATACAATTTTACCCTCTTTGGATAAAGTTATTTATATATAGGTATTTTCAATTTCATACTATGTAAACTGAATAGGAATTTTTATAAAACATTTAATGCTTTGGGATTATATTTATCTCGGCACTAAAGATATATTAATGAAGTTTTTACTGTTTTTTTTCCAGTGGGCATAATAATATAAGCAAAAGTATTGTTTGTTTTATTAAACACACAGTCATATTCCTTGATTAATAATATATAAATATCAAAAATATAATACAATGTTGGTCATTTTTTTTTTTGTGTTTCTCCTGCAGAGAGTGATAATGAGCTCTCAAGTGGAACCGGTGATGTGTCTAAGGATTGTCCTGAGAAGATCCTTTATTCTTGGGGAGAACTGCTAGGAAGATGGTAAAAAATTTATTTTTCTTATTGAAAATTTTACATTTACCTAGTTGATGTTCATTTGTCTTATTAAAATCTATATGTTTATCTTAATATTAGTATATTAATGTACTTTAAAAACATGAAAGTTAAAATATAATTCATAGATACTCTTTATGTTTGCCTGAGTCTTCCACCCAATATGGTCTTATTTAACTTACTTTTGGAAGATATATTTGTCTTATTATTTCATTCAGGCAGAACATTGCTCAGAGTAATCAACTCTTTGCTTTATTGCTAAAATATGTAAATATCTATTGTTAAAGGGTTATATTTCCTTTCTCTCCTAAGTCTATTACCGTGAAAAGAGGCTATAGTGCTTAGAGTTACTCATTTCACCACTGATTATAAACTGTTAACCAAGCCTGTTTTATTCTTTCTGACTAAAACTGTTACTTTATGTTTTGTAGCATTTTATCTGGAATTACAAAAAAGGGTACTTTGTTTATATTTATTACACATACTCTGTTTATTAAGTTTTTTAAAGAGGAAATCATGACTATCAGTTGTTAGTAAAATTAAATAATTTTGCCCACAAAAAGATTCTGCCATACCAGTATATAGAAACCACGATTTATTATTGAGTATGTGTATCAAATTACATGCACGCAGGTAGTCCAGGAGAAACTACTAGGTCTGGGAAAAATTTCACACATTTTATACAGTAAAGCAGAAGAAGAAATAATTAAAACTTTATTTTTTTTTAAAAATGTATATTTATTTTTGAGAGAGAGAAAGAATGAGAATGTGCGGTGGAGGGGCAGAGAGAGAGAGAGGGACAGAGGATCCAAAGTGGGCTCTGTGCTGATAGCAGAGAGTCCTATGTGGGGCTCAAACTTGAACTATGAGATCATGACCTGATCTGAAGTCAGATGCTTAATCAACTGAGCCACCCATGTGTCCCTAAAACTTTATACCTTTTGATAAAGATAATCTTCATCAAATCTCCTATACACTTCCTAAGGGATTCCTGATTTAATTTAAGAGATACATATTTATAGCTCTGATGGTCGGGAAGCTTGTGACTTCTCAGTATGAAATCTGGAGAGTAGGTTTATCAACTTCCTGAACAAAATGTTGAACCTATTATGTTTTTAAGGAGATACCCTAAGTGTTAGGAGGGCTAGCTGTCTCCCCTTAATCGAACAAAGAAAATTCATCTTATCTTGTGTACATACAAAATATAAATTGAACACATCTCAGAGGGTTTATTTAACTCCTTAAGTAATGGAGCCAGTTAGATATTACAACCAATCAGGATGAGAATTCAGTTTAGAGATTTATATTCTCTTCCTGATAATTCACTTGCATTGCCAAGAGCAGGAATTATTTTCATAGCTATGGACAAAAAACTTATGCATGTCTAGTTTTCCACACATTATCTTCTGTTGAGAGTTGTAAATTTGCCTTATCAAAGACGAATAGAAACACACACCTCTATCATATCAGGTAATTCCCAGAAGCTGCAGCATTCCATACAAAAGGTAATTCCCAGAAGCTGCAGCATTCCATACGTTAGCCCATTTCAAAACTTTTCACAATTTTTCCCTATATTGTATCCAGAAGTTAATAGATTAATGTAATAAGCATTGTCCATGTTTCTAAATTTATGTTTTTACTGATTTCACTTAGTATTATTCATGGCAGTTGTTAAAGGTGATAAGGAAGACTTTATTCAGGAGGGGGAGCTATCGTGACAGGTATAGGGGTTCCTGAAATGAGGTCTTGCAGTAGGGGAGAGACTGGGCTCAACTCCAGATACTGCAAGGAGAAGCACAAATTTACAGCCAGGGAGAGGGTGGAGGTTAGCAAATGGAAAATTACTGAGAGAAAACATCAGGGGTAAAGAGATTCGTGGCTAACTTGACTTAACAAATTCTTGCTAAAGGTGGATCAGGATGATCAGACATTACTTGAATATGGTGGAAGATGAGGAACTCAATTAGAAATCAAGAGTAATCAGGTACTGATGATGGCAGATTCTGGCTAAACTGACTTAGTAGGATTCTTGCTAAAATTGGACAATGCAGAGATGAGCATGGAAGCTTAAAAAGTCAGACCTATTTGAGAAGAGAGTTCAGGTGAGCCTAAACAAGTTTGGTCAAAAAGAGAGTCTTTGGGAGCACCTGACTGGCCCAGTCAGTAGAACATGCTAGTCTTGATCTCAGGGTTGTGAATTTGAGCCTCATGTTGAGTGTAGAGATTACTTAAAAGTAGTAAAAGCTTTGAGAGGGAGAGGGAGAATATCTTTGTCATTAGTTAATAGAATTTCATAGGGGAGTTAGGTGTTGGGAGTGGGGAAGGGGTGCTGATCAGAGCAAGAAGATTGTTAGAGTCTAGTCTGGAAAAGAGAAGCCATGCCAACCTTTTCAAACAGAAGGGTATTAATGCAAGTAATTGTTTTCTAGTGTGTTAGAATGCTGAAAGAAGACATTGAAGTAACCCCAGTAGTAGGAAGCAGCTGTATCCTCTAGGGCCAGAGAAATAAAATGGAAGAAGTTTTGTGACCAGAATCTAGGGACTCAGTGTAGGTCTCCTGAGGAGCTGGTGCAGGGACCTCTGAGGAAGGCTGTGCAACTGGTTGCTTAGGCTTTTGAGGATACTCAGAGTAGCTAGGGTTTAGAAGGAACCGTGAGGGGAGGGGTCATTTGGTTAGTTCTTTGCTTCTGAAGAGATACCCAGACCCCTGAGCTGGTTGGGGGAAACACTTTGTGATTGGTACTAGTATTTCCTAGAGGGCCTGGTAGGTATTAGTAATTCTCGGGAGTTGTGGTATAGCTACTCCTGGCGGTGCAATCTTTCTTTTCTTCTACCGTTCGATTGCGTACCGCTGTTACTTATTGGCAGAACCTACCTTGGACACTGAGTTTTACAAGGTTGTAGGATACAAGGTAAGTAATGCAAAAATCAATCTTGTTTATATATACTATCATTGAAAATTGGAAAGGAAATTTAAAAACCTACAAAAGCACTAGAAAAAAAATCAAACATTTAGGTAGAAACTGAATAAACTGTTACTAGATCTATACTTTGAAAAACTAGAGAACAGTAATGAAAGACCTCAATAAATGGAAAAATATACCATGTTCATAGAATTAAAGTCTCAATATTGTTAAGATTTCCATTCTTCCCATACTAATCATTGGGATCAGTGTAATTTCAGTCAAAATCCTAGTGGAATTTTTTGGGTAGCAATTGAAAAGCTGATTCTAAAATTTGTATAGAAAAGCAAAGTAACTAGAAGAGCCAAAGCAATTTTAAAAATGAAGAACAAACTTGGGAGACTTATACTACCTGATTTTAGGGATTACCTGATTTCAGGGATTACCATCAAGCTACAGTAATCAAGACATTACTGATTAAAGGATAGACACATAGATCAAAGTTGCAGAATAGAGAGTTCGGAAATAGAACCACACAATATAAAAAGATATTTCTCCAAAAAGACATACAAATGTCCAGTCAGCACATGAAAAGATGCTTAACATCATTAGCTATCAGGGAAATGCAAATCAAAAGCACAGTGAGATACCATTTTACATCTACTGGGATAATAAAAAAAGACAATAACTAGTGTTGTTGAGGGTGTGGAGAAATTGAAACCCTAAAAACACTGCTGATAGCGATGTAAAATGATGCAGCCATTTTGGAAAACATTCTTGGCATTCCTCAAAAGGTTAAATACAGAGCTATGATATGGCCTAACAATCCCACTTGTAGCTATATACCCAATAAAAATGAAAGCATATGTCTATGTAAACATTTGTACATAAATGTTTATGGTATCATTGTTCATAATAACTAAAAAGTGAAACCAATCCTCATGTCTACCAAGTGATGAAAGGATAAATAAATGTGGTATATACATACAGTGGGATATATTCAGCAATAAAAATAAAGTACTGGTACATCTGCAACATACATGACCCTTAAAAACATTATGTTGTGTGAGGAAAACAAATCAGAAAAAACCAATTGTGCGATTTTATTTATATGAAGTATCCAGAATAGGCAAATTCGTAGAGATAGCAAATAGATTAGTGGTTGTCTAGAGCTGAAGTGGGGATTTAGGGAAGTAGGGAGTGATTGCTAAGAAGTACGGGGTTTCTTTTTAGGGTAATGAAAATGTTCTAAAATTAATTTTGGTAATGGCCACACAACTGTGAATATATTAAAACCACTGAATTAAGTACTTCAAATTATATCTCGATCTAGCTGTATACACAAAAGAAATATGCACAAATATGGTCTATTGATTTTAAACAGAGGTGTAGTCAAGATTTGATGGAGAAAGGATAGTCTTTTCAGCAAATAATGCTTAGTAATTGGATATCTATTTGCAAAAAGTAAAAACAGTAAAAAAGAACCTTGAAGCACACCTTGCCCTGTATAGAAAATTAAATCAAAATGGGTCATAGGCCTAAATGTAAGCCAGAATTATAAAAGCTATAGAAGAAAACATAGGAAATCTTTGTGACCTTTGGTTAGGCAGAGATTTCTTACATATGACACCAAGGAATGATCTATGAAAGAAAAAAACTAATAAATTTGACTTCATCAAAACTAGAAACTTTTGTTTTTCTTTTTTTTTTTTAATTTTTTTTTTTTTAACATTTATGTATTTTTGAGACAGAGAGAGACAGCATGAACGGGGGAGGGTCAGGGAGAGAGGGAGACACAGAATCTGAAACAGGCTCCAGGCTCTGAGCCATCAGCACAGAGCCTGACGCAGGGCTTGAACTCACCAACTGCGAGATCATGACCTGAGCCAAAGTCAGACGCTTAACCAACTAAGCCACCCAGGCGCCCCGAAACTTTTGTTTTTCAAAAGACATTGAAAAGAATGAAAAGTTACACACTGGGAGAAAATATGTGCAAAACTCGTATCGATAAAAGACTTATATCCAGAATAAAAAAAAAATTCTCAAAACTTAATACTAAAAAAAGCCCATTTAAAAATAAGCAAAAGATCTGAACAGACAATTCACCAAAGAAGATATTTTGGGGGCGCTTGAGTGGCTCAGTTGGTTTAAAGTGTTTGACTCTTGATTCCAGATCAGCAGGTCATGATCTCATGGTTCGTGCGTTCAAGCCCCATGTTAGGATTCTTTCTCTCTCCCTCTCTCTCTGCTTCTCCCCTGCTCTCTCTTTTCTCTCTCTCAAAATAAGTAAATGGACTTAAAAAAAGATATTTTGGATTACAAATAAGCCTATGAAAAGATGCTAAACAACTTTAGTCATTATGGAAATACCAATTAAATCCACAATGAGATATTACTATATTACTATACGCATACTCAAGTGGCTAAAATAAAAAAAAACAAACAAACAACAATAAAACACTGGTAATACCAAGAGCTGGCAAGGGTACAAAGCAACCTGTTTTGCTGGAGGAAATGCAAAATGATGCAGTTGTTTTGGAAAGTTTGACAATTTTTTTTTGTAAAGTTCAACACATACTTCTTAAATTACCCAGCAATTCCAATTCCACTCCTGTGTATTTACCCAAGTGAAATGAAAACCTGTATACAAATGTTTACAACATCATTGTTCATAGTTGTCCCAGACTATAAACAATCCAAATGCTCTCCAACCTGGATCAACTAACTGGTACAATGGAATCAACTAACTGGTCAGTGGAATACTGAGCAATTAAAAGAGTGAGCTACGGATACATGCAACAGCACGATAGATCTCAAATGCATTATATTAAGTGAAATATGTCAGATTCGAAAGGCTTAATACCATATCATTTCATTTATATAAGATTCTAGAGAAGCCAAAACTTTCATGATAGAAAATGCGTCAGTAAGATAAAGACAGAGAGGGAGGCAAACCATAAGAGACTCTTAAATATAGAGAACAAACTGAGGGTTGCTGGAGGGGAGGTGGGTAGGAGATGGTCTAAATGGGTGATGGGTATTAAGGAGGGCACGTGTTGGGATGAGCACTGGGTGTTATATGTAAGTGATGAATTACTGGGTTCTACTCGGAAACCAGTACTACACTGTATGTTAACTAACTTGAATTTAAATAAATAAAGAAAAAAAGAAAATGTATCAGTAGCTGCCAAGAATTGATCATGTTGGGTGGCGTTGACTACAAGGGAGCATAGGAGAGTTTTTTAATGGTTATAGTGATGACCACACAGCTATATGAATTTGTCAAAACTCACAGAACTGCGGTGTATTTTATGCTGCATAAATTGTGCCTTAAATGGGAGAAAAAAAATCACAAAAACCCAAAAAGCCTGAGTATTAGTCTGGAGCATTTTAGTTGTTGAAGTACAAAATACTACTACTGCTACATCAGAAAAACAAAAGAAGGAAAAAAGACCTAAATGCTTTTTCATGTTGTATAGTACACAGAACACATCAGAACAAATAATAAATATTAATTAAGGAAGGAAATGGGGAAAAAAGGGAGAAAGACGGGAATGAAATTTATGGCTTATGTGTAGAGTAGCTCTTTGAGGTGCATGCTTTTCATAAGTCAGTGCCTTCATAATCCCTTGTATCACGTTCCTCTCTCTTTGATTTGTGGTGTTCATTGTCAGAATCACTGTCTTGAACTCATTTTTCTGTTGTAACCCTTCAAAGTTAGGTCAAATGCACATGATCTCCTTAATGTTACTGTTGTCTTACAGGTCCTTATCATCATCCCTAGAATATAGTAAGTGCTCAACGAATATTTATTGAATGAATTTTATAAATGAAAGATTCCTGACTTACAGATTTCTGTCCCTTCAAGTCTGTAAAAATGTTATGTGGTTATATTTTGGTACTTGGTTATTTCTTACATGTAATTTTTAAATAAATGTAAATTGATATATTTCCTGTTACATTATAAGTAGATTCATTTTTCTTAGGACAGTTACTTGACCACTTTATGTCTTGATAATGTCATGGTATGGTGAAGTGTTTTGACTTAAACATTTTAAAAGCATCTTTCTGGCTTTGAAGGGAAAAATAAATTATAATAATGCAAAGACAGAATCAGGCAGAATAGTTGGAAGACTACTGTAAATAATCCAGAAGAGAGATGATTATGTCTTATGCCAAGTTGATGGCAAAAGGGGATATGTGGTGGGGTGTGGCTACAAAATAATAGCTGACTTAAGTCTGCTTACCATGTGCCAGGTGTTATAATGGTAACCCTCAGAGGTAGAGACTATTATTATCTTTATTTTAGAGATGACAAACTAAGGTTGCCGCTACGTTAGGAAGCTAGTATAAAAATACGCTGCAGATAATGCCAGTGAGTGGGTAAATTGCTCAAGATCCCCCAGCCAGTAAGTAATTTGCCTGTGATCATGCAGTGAGTACATGACCTAGTCAGTATTTGAATCTAGACAGTCTGTCTCCAGAGCGAGAACTTTTTAAACCAAGTGGACAGGTGCCATTTCTATGATGTGGGTAGGGTACTAGGTTAGTTTTTATAGGAACATGTAGAAGTTTTAATGAGAAAGAGAATAAGGAAAATTGATGCCCTTGCCAGCCTTCTAGTATGAGTTTTTTTGTTTTTTAAAGATTTGTGTATTTTTGAGAGAGAGCACAACTGGGCAAGGGGCAGAGGTGGGGAGGACAGAAGATCTGAAGCAGGCTCTGCACTGACAGCAGCAAGCCCAATGTGGAACTTGAACTCATGAACCATGAGCTCATGACCTGAGCCAAAGTCAGATGCTCAACAGACTGAGCCACCCAGGTGCCCTGCTAGTATGAGTTTAAAGAGAGACCATGAGAATGGCAGGAACCAAATTATTTTGATGACTAAATAGCAAATTGAGATCTTTGCTATATTTATAAAATGCAAGATTGATAACTTGGTTGGAAAATACATTTATGAAGCATCTTTCTAGGCTCCAGGAGATACATAAATAAAGAAACAGCTCATACCTTTGAGGTTCATCATCAAGAATGATAGGAATGTATACTCAGAACAGACCATTTCAGCAAATTAACTGAGACCCTGAGATTGCTCCATGTTTCTTGACCATTTTGTTGTTGTTGTTGTTTTTCTATAAAATGACAAGTCACTTAATGATTTCATCCAACTGAAAAAAATTCATCTAGTCTCTCTTAGGAACTGTAGACACTGCTGATTTAAAGATGAATAAGAGATCATTCCTGCTCCCAAGGAATTTGCCATCTTGTAGAGGCATACATAGTAAAGCCTCATGTGCCCACCATCCAACTTCAGTAGTTATTGACATAGTAAAGGTAATTCTCAACAAGTATTTTAAGGCTAAAATTGCTATGGTGTTTTTTATTATTTAGGAAGAAACTATTAGCAGAGGAACGGGTTGGGAGGTAATTTCATGGGTTGATGAGATCTTACCAAACTCATGGGCCTTATAGGGAGAGGAGGTTCCAAATGGATAAAGACTTCTGAGGTAGAATTGACAAGAATTTCTCAGCTATAATCCAGTGTAATTTTTTTTTTAGAAATAAAATATAATTTGTCTAAGTTATATTTTTGTACTGGACCTCAGGAAATTGAAAGAATCTGAGGAAACTATTTTTTTTAGAGAAAATCTTTCTTTCTTTTTTTTTTTTTTTTGGTAATTGTTCCAGGAGTAGAATTTAGTGCATCATCAGTTGCCTATGATAGCCAGTGCTCATCCCAAAAAGTGTCCTCCTTAATGCTCCTTACCCATTTAGCCCATCCCCCCACCCAGCACTCCTCCAGCAACCCTCAGTTTATTCTCTGTATTTAAGAGTCTCTTATGGTTTGCCTCCCTCTCTGTTTTTATCTTATTTTTCCTTCCCTTCCCTCATCTTTCTCTGTTTTGTATCTTAAATTCCTCATATGAGTGAAGTCATGTGATATTTGTCTTTCTCTGACTTGTTTTGCTTAGCATAATACCCTCTAGTTCCATCCACATTATTGTAGATAGCAAGATTTCATTCTTTTTGATTGCTGAGTAATACTCCATTGTGTGTATATACCACATCTTATTTATTCATTCATTTGAGCTTTTTCCATACTTTGGCTATTGTTGATAGTGCTGCTATAAATTTTTAATTTTTTGAGGAACCTTCATACTGTTTTCCAGAGTGCCTGCACCAGTTTGCATTCCCACCAGCAGTGCAAAAGGGCTCTCTTTTCTCTGCATCCTTGCCAATAACTTGTTTCCTGAGTTAATTTTAGCCATTCTGACAGGTGTGAGGAGGTATCTCATTGTAGTTTTGATTTGTATTTCCCCGATGATGAGTGATGTTGGGCATCTTTTCATGAGTCTGTTAGCCATATGATAACTAATTTTTGGACCTTTGCAAAATGAGCTGCGTCTTCTACAGTTCAAGTATTTTAATTCTTTTAGCTTCTAATTGAGTTGTCATGACAGTTCATATGAATCATGTAAAATTTGCCTAAATGAGAGAAGTTTATATTTATTACATAAGGATTGATAAAAATCTTTTTTTTTTAATTTTTTTTTTCAACGTTTATTTATTTTTGGGACAGAGAGAGACAGAGCATGAACGGGGGAGGGGCAGAGAGAGAGGGAGACACAGAATCGGAAACAGGCTCCAGGCTCTGAGCCATCAGCCCAGAGCCCGACGCAGGGCTCGAACTCCCGGACCGCGAGATCGTGACCTGGCTGAGGTCGGACGCTTAACTGACTGCGCCACCCAGGCGCCCCGAGGATTGATAAAAATCTTTAATTGCTCTTGGAATATCTTTTTTATTTTATTAAAAATTTTTTTATTGTTTATTCATTTTTAAGAGAGAGAAAGACAGAGTGTGAGTAGGGGAGGGGCAGAGAGAGAGGGAGACACAGAATCCAAAGTAGGCTCCAGGCTCTAAGCTGTCAGCACACAGCCTGTTGCAGGGCTCGAACTCACAAACCATGAGACCATGACCTGAGCCAAAGTTGGAGACCCAACCGGTGAGCCACTCATGCACCCTTAAATATCTTTTTTAAACATTAGTGTTCTTTAAGAAGATTTTCAGTAAGTCTTCGGAGTACTAGTTAGGTGCTTACATGAAGTTATTTTTGTGATTTATTTAGGTAAAGCACCTGTTGTGTAAAACACGACAGCTTTGCTTTGGGGATGTTTTTTTTAAGTGAGGAGACAGCCTGTATTCGTAATAACCTTATAAGTAGTATATAGTTGAAAACTATATTTTGAACTTATGATACAACAGCTAGATCACTGTATTGAAATGCAGTGAAGCTTTTATGGATAAAATCAGAATTCAGTTAAATTTAATGTACCACTAGAGAGATGTAAAGGGAAAATATTTCATAGTAATTCAGAATTATCAGAAAGAAAGATAGTATGGAAAAGAAAGCTAAAAACACGTGTAAGAAGTTCAGTTGTGGAGGTCTGTTATATGAGATTGTAGTTAAGATGTCTTGAAGAAATAACTGCACAAAAATAGTGAGCTGGAATTGAGCGAGAGGGCGTTGGGGAAGAGGGAGAGGAAGAGAGGAGACATTTGTGATGGGAGCATTGGAAAATCCAAACTGGAAAGTGGTAGCAAGATTTGTGTTATGTGTTGAATATATTCAGAATAGTAATGCTGATGACTTGAGTGTTAAATTATTTGGGGAATTTAAGGAATTGGGCAGAATTATTTCTGGATAACTGCTTCTAGTTCTGAAATTGTGTGGAAGCTGCTGAGTTTTGTAAAGACTAGAAAAACATAGTGCTGACCCTGAACACTTAGGTCTGGAGGTCAAATTTTGTAGCAGGAAGATTTCTTCACCAAAAAAACTGAGTGAGTGAGGTAAAAATCAGGTATTGGTTTATTAAATAAAACCATCTTCAAGCTATTCATTTTCTTTTATTAGAATATCAGAAAATTGATACAGTATTTAGTAGGCACTTTGTGTTCTTCATGGCCATACTTCTCAAAGTGGGTAAGTGTTGTCTTAATTAGTGGTCTCAGCCTAACAAAGCATTGACAAACTGCTCGGAAAACAGAGTATAAATTCAGAGGAAACCTGAACTATTAGAATCACTAAGCGTGAACAATCATAGCTTTCTTCCTTTTCACATTAACATAACGTTCCTTTTTTTCAACTGAAGAAAAGTCCTGGCAAAAACAAACAAAACAAAACCAAAAACCAAAAACCAAAGCAAAATATGTGCTCTTGATCTTCAGAATAAGCTTTAATCTGTCTTTTTTTTTCTTGAAGCTTTTTAAAATGTAGCTTGTTTAAGCAAAACCTAGGTTTACAGATTTAAATCTTCTCACTGTTGGGGAAAGGAGAAATCCCTATCTTGCAGTTTCAGTTCTAGCTAATACTTTTCCTGAGAGAACTTTTAAAACGGGTGAGGCTGCCGCCCTCACGTTCTCATATCTTCTAGCCACCTACTTCCACCGCCCTTCTGTCAAAATTGCCCTAATTCCGACAGTGACCACTCAATGTCATTCAATGGCTTGTCTTTTCATCTCTTGATTTCTTTGTGGTTTTTGTTAGAAATGAAACCTTGCCTTTAAAATTCTCTCTGGACAGTTTTAAAAATAGAAGAAGTTCTTATATGCCCAGATAGTTTCAAGAAAAATGCCTCTTTCAAAGGTAACTAGGTGAACACATGGCAGCTCTGTGATCTTATTAAAATTGGTGAGAACGTTTGCTTTTAAAAAAGCATTTTTTTCTTAGCATGAGTAGTTGATCATATTAATTTAATTCTATAATTCTCTCATTTGTCTAAAATGTATTGAATGCCTTCTTATGTGCCAGGCACTATTCCAGGTATTGGGGTACAAAAATAGAGAAGACAGAGATTCTTGCGGAATCTCTTGTGGAGTTTATTTTTATGTATTAAAAACTACCTGATTACTGTATGTTTAGTATATATCTGCTTTATCTGTGACTTTTTGAATAATTAGATACCTCTTGTATGTAGTGCCATGGTTCAGCACAAGCAATAACTAGTTGCCTATTTCTAAGTCTATTGATAGCTGTGGTTAATGTTTTATTAATGTCCACATGTAGTTAGTAATCAGGTAGTTTTATCAGAAATACCAAAAGCAATGATTATTTCTATAAATTGCTATTTCATATGGGTTCTCCCTGGTCATAGATGTGTACTAGTAGCATTTGGCTTAATGTCCCTTAGTGCCCCTTAAGTACTAGGGTGCTGTATGCAATCTAATTGCTGTATCATTACCAGGATAATCAGTAAATTATTAATCATGCAGTGTTATGAGGGACCTAGTTCATTTCAAATGTCAGTCTATAAAGATAAAGGGAGCCTAGCCTACGTTTTTAAGAGAGGAGAAAAGATTATTTTCCCATAATGTCTGGTCAGACAGAAGGCTGAGGGTCAGCTAGAAGTTGAATGTTGATTGGGTTGAATCATATTATGGTTAAGAGTTCATTAAGGATATGTGTATGCATGTGTATATATGCATGTTTAGGAAAAGATATGAAATCTTACATAAATCATTACACAAAATAATCTGAACCAACATAGTATTTAATCAACCTGTTTGTCAGCAGTACTGAAAACATATCATAGTAGGACAAGCGAATATTAGGAGGCTGTTGCAATTCTAGAATGAATAGAATTGGTGACAGTGGACACAGGGAGAAGTGCATGGAATTTGGACTTACTGATGGATTACTAATGGATTATATGGCGGGTGCAATGTAAACAGTAATTCCTACTTTCTTATTTGGATAGGTTGTGGTGATAGTCACTGAGATGGGATACCCTGGAAAACAAGTTTTAGGAAGAAAATATGGGCTCAGATTTGGACATGGTGATTTTGAGGAACCTTTGAGCCTCTGGAGCTCAGAACACATGGGCATGGGTGCAAACACTCAGAGATGAGAGAGTGATGAAAAGTATACCACTGAGAAAAGTGTGGAGAGCCCTTGGAACAGTTGGGAAGTTGATAGAGGAGAGGGAACAGCAGTGGGGTCTTTGGGGGGTAAGAGAGAGGGCTTTGTCATTGAGGCCAAAGGAAGCAAAGTGGTCCACAGTGAAAGGATTGAAGAATGTCCCTGGAACTTAGTGGCATGGAGAGAGGTCGTGTATTACTTCCGTGAAAACTGAGGAAAGATACAGAAGCCATGTTGAGCTCAGTTGAGGAATGAGTGGGAGAGGAGGAAACATAGGTAATGAGTATACAACAACTCTTTTGAGAAATTTGTTGTTGCAAAGTAGGAGACTATATGGTAGCCAGAGGGTTATGTGGCATTGAAGAAAGGTTTCTTTTACATGGGAGGTATAGAGTTTATTTATTTTTTCTTATTAAATTATTAATTTATAGACACAGAGCACATGAACAGACGGGGAGCAGAGAGAGAGAGAGAATCCCATCAGGCTCCACACGCAGCATAGGGTCTGATGTGGGGCTCTATCTTGTGACCATGAGATCATGACCTGACCTAAAATCAAGAGTCAGATGCTTAACTGACTGAGCTACCTAGGTGCCCTGTATTGGAGTTTTAATAGCTGTAGGTACACAGTAATGACTTATTGATCTCTATAGAACATGTAACATATGATATATTTAATTACTTTGAATTCTCCTTATATATTATGGGACTTAAAATTCAGATATTTGCGTTTAATTTCAGAGGAAGTGAGCTTAGACCATTGTACACTGTTGTTTTTAGTTAACTCAGTTTTTTTACCCAAAGAGTACAGAAACTTGCTACCCTCAAACTACCAATGTTTTTCCAGTTCAAAAATATAATCAGGGGTGCCTAAGTGGCTCAGTTGGTTGAGCATCTGCCTCTTGATTTTGGCTCAGGTCATGATCCCAGGGTAGCGCTCCATGCTGAGAGTGGAACCTGCTTAAGATTCTCTCTCTCCTGCCCCTCTCCTCTGCTCCTCCGTGCATGCTCACTTGCTCTCTCTCGCTCTCTCCCTCTCTCTAAAATTAAAAAAAATATATATACTTAGAACCAAATAAATTGTGAGGAAGATCATTTTATGACTTATCCTGGCTCTTTTTTTTTTAATTTCTTTTTTAACATTTATTTATTATTGAGAGACAGACACAGAGCGTGAGCAGGGAGGAGCAGAGAGAGAGGGAGACACAGAATCCGAAGGAGGCTCTAGGCTCCAAGCTGTCAGCACAGAGTCCGACGTGGGGCTCGAACTCACAAACTGTAAGATCATGACTTGAGCTGAAGTCTGATGCGTAGCCGACTGAGCCACCCAGGTGCCCCTATCCTGGCTCTTTTGTGGCATAATATTCTTTTGCTGATCTTAAACTTGGTTGGATAGTGAAGAAGAGGCAGCTGGAAGGAAGTTACAGGTGTCAGTTTACTCAGGTGTAAGTCTTCTCAAGAATAATACGCTCAAGACATTGTGTGGAGCATATTTAGCTTTGTTGCTTTTCAAAGTTAACCAAACTTATATTTTAATTTAAGTCCATGAGAGAAATTTAAAGAATTGAAATGACTTTTTTTGGTGTATGATTATAAAAGAATTCATGATCAGTGTGAATATTTCAAATAGCGTAGGAAAATAAACAGAAGTAATTTTTCTCTTAATTATGTTGCACACATATTTTGGAGTATATTCTTCTATATTCTTTTCCTATGAAGGTTGAAATCAGATTTCTAAGGAGTATGTGTTAGAGAAAGAGAGGGAGCAAGGGAGGCAGGGAGGGAGAGAGAGAATAAATATGTATTTAAAATAATACTGTATAAAATTTTGAGAGATGGAGAGAGAGAATGTGTATTTAAAATTATACCACATATAATGTTTTGAAACTTGATTTTTTCACTCTGATCTCTAATGTGCAGTAAATAGCATGTTAAATCATATAAGCTCTACCTCCTTTAATTTTGTTTTGCTTCAAGCCAGTCAGAATTGGAAGCTTAGGTTCTCTAACTGAACAATATAAAAGTTTGCTTTGAAGAAGCTGAAACAAAGCAGAATAGATGTAAATTTGATGGTTTATTAAAAATATTAATGGGATGAGTTTACTTGAGCTTTTGAGTCATGGCAGCTACTACAGTTTTTTCTAAAATGGCCAGATTATGACCATATGGGGAAAAAATGGGACATATTTCAGAGGAAGGGCCTCCAAAACTGAGGTCTGGGCTGGAGGTGGAAGAGTGTGTATAAGCTAGAGAAGCTGGTGACGTAGATGATGGGCCAATTTTAGAAAATGGAGATATTGATACTATGACTTTTAAGGCTTAAACCTTGAAACTAGAGCCTGAATGTTAGACCAAACCAGTGTATGTCATCAGGGTTTGGAATCCAGATGGTTACACCAGGGTCCACTCTAAGAGATCAAAACTGAGCAACAAATACAAGTAAAGATAAAATCTGAGCAAAGAGGCATAAAACATAGCTCCAGGTTCAAGCTAGGCACCAGGAGAAAGTTAAGGAATGGAATTTATATTCATAAGACTGGGAAGTGCAATTCAGTTTCTTGTTCATTTGGGCGGATCATTATAGTAACACACTTTGTCATCATTGACTTCGTGATGAAAAATATTTGCCTTTGTTTCATTTCTAAACACCCTTGGAAATGGGTGTGACTGATGAGTCTATGCTGCTCCCCCCAGCAAGGTGGAGCTGTGTAGGTTGTGTGGGTTTTGTAGGAAAGGACCAGGTTTTTCATGTAGGGAGTACTTTGGGTCAGGATGTAGGGGTATCCACAAGACATGATAGGCCTGCGATCCACTTTTGGCATCCCATTTCCCCATCCTCTGTCCTACCCACGCTGTTAGCCAACTTGCCCTACATTCATGTCAGGAGATTCACATGGTTCTTTTTACGCCTTGAAATGTGTCCCAGAAATATATAAGTAACACATTCATTATTTTGAATAAGTTCATAGGATGATTTTAAAAAGTAAATGAAAGGAAGTAAAAACTTTTCTTGATGGTAGAATAACATGGTTCACCAATAAAGAAGGCGGATCGGGAAAAAATGTCTAAGACATCACTGAGCTGGCATTACTGTTATGATTTAATGCCCTCCCCAATTTTTCTCTTGACCCAGGCTTCCATTTTTATATAAATTCATTAGTATACTTTCTGTAACAATAGCAGTTCAGCAGTAAACACAGTATGAATGGTTTGTTCTCTTTTCTTAGGCACAATAACCTTGGTGCCCGACCAAAGGGGCTGTCCACTCTGGTGAAGAGCGGTGTCCCTGAAGCATTGAGGGCAGAGGTATGGCAGTTACTATCAGGCTGCCATGACAACCAGACAATGCTGGATAGATACCGACTTCTTATCACAAAGGTAGGAAGCTTTTTTCATATTCTTCTCACTGGACAGCATATTAAATAAATATTGTTTTCATAGGTGCAATAAGTCATAAATGTTTTGAACTTCTTTAAAAACTATCAGTGTTGTGCAGCAAATAGTTCTGCCTTTTGTTCTGAGCATTTGTTGGATAGTGGATAGTGGATAGTAGCTTTCACTTTTTTGTTGAAATGGAATATATTTCAAGTGTTTTCAATTAACCTTTCTTATTATATGAGATTTATGTAGTTATATTTGTACACAGTATGCTTGTACTCAAGTATAATTTTGAAATCAAATTAACTTAAAATGAAATTAAAAGGCCTCCTGTGCTTATGTAATCTTATACTTAAATGATGTAGATAGTTGCCCAGATCCCTGTTCTGTCAGGAGTCCCTGGTTCCAATGTAAATTCCTGTGCTTATGTCCAAAAAACTGATGGTAGAGCATGTACAAAGATAAGCTTCAGTCCTAGAATCTCCTCATAGGTCTCACCTCCTAATTTCTTACTCTACTCTAAATCATAGATTTAAAAATCTCTATTCATAAATGAGATTTTTTTGCTAACCAAGTCTTCGTTCCTCAGGATTTATCAACTTTTCAGATTCTTTAGCCCCTCTAATTCCTTCTTCCCTTACGTCCGTTTGGGCCTCCCTCCCTTTCACAGATATTTTCTGAGTGCCAGTATATTCAGTCACTGCTAAATTCAGATTATAAAAAAAAAACCTTTATCATTGTTTATAATTAGTGTGTTCTGCAGTGGAATGTGCGAGATGATCCATTGATGTGTGTGTGTTGGGGGGGATGTCTAAAGTTCTGTTTGTATTTTTTTAAGTTGCAACACAAAGGATATTCAGCTATACTAATATTTTCTGTGCCATAGTACTGAGACTTGACTAAGTCCAGTGGCCATTTGTCCCATGTGAGTCAGGAGTGACCTGATGGAAGAAGGGGCTTGTGCACCTTGGGAAGGAATAACAGTGGTGCTCACACTCATACATGCACTTTCATGATATTAGAGTTCTCTTGCAATTTGCGTGTGCTCAAATATGTGGAGTTAAAGATTGTCTAGTTTTAACTTAGCCCCCACAGGGTATATGTGTGGTTTAAAGAGATTGCTATCACAGAATGTTACATATCAAGATACTAAACAAAACAAAACAAAACAAAAACCCCACTAATGTGTCCCTTCAAGTAAGAATTAATATGATAATGGATGACAAAGCAACTACCTCTGTAAATAAGTTCATGTTATAGAGAAGGACTTTTGAAACATTTGGCGATTTAAACATCACTGTGTGATTTTGTCGCACTGAAAGCTGTGTGCGTTATTATAAAACTCTTAACATCTTCTTCCTGGATTCAGAAATTCCAAATGTGTTTAAGACTTGTACAAACAGTTGCAGAAAATTTGGGACTGACTGTTAATACAAAAATATAACACCTTCTGATTTACTGATAAGAAAATTCATTTGAGAAAATGAGTGATTTCCTAACCAAATTTCAACAATATGATTGTTGGGTGGGACTGAAAAAAAATGGTGCCCTCTGTTTGGGTCTCTGGATCTCTAGAAGTCTTTCTCAGATACGATAACGATTAAAACTGTGACTCAAGAAAACTGATTTTGAAGCAGGTTTTCAAATTATTGTTTCATAAACTGCTAAACAAGTATGTTAACAAATAATTCCTATTATATGATTCTGTTACATGAAATGTGCAGAATAGGCGAATGCAGAGAGGCAGGAAGTAGACTAATGATTGCTATGGGATGGGGGTTAGAAAAATTGGGAGTGCTAACAGGTATGAGGTTGCTTTTGGGGGTGATAGAAATGTTCTGGAATTTGATAGTGGTGATGGTTGTACAACATTGTGAATTGTATACTTTAAAAAGGTGAATTTTATGTTATGTGAAGTATATCTCAGTAGAAAAATTACACAAAATAAAACATTTAAAAAATGACCCATGTTTAATATTGAATAATATTTTTGTGAAGCATAACTTTTTCATTTTCTTTACCTTATTTTATATCCTATCTACATTTCTATGTAGAGCTATATTAGCACAAGTGCTACCGTGTGCATAATAAAAATGAGCAAAATAAGTATACATGTATTGGAAGTTTATGCCCAGAAAAGTTTTTATTAATGGAGGTGTCTGAGGAAAAATACCCAGAGACCATATCTCTGGGTGTCAGATCACTTTTTTATCTAAAAAACAAACTATATACTTTTAATAGCTGCTTATAGAGTAGCTGCTACTGCCATATCCCTTTCTCTACCAAGAAGCTTTTAAAATTCATGTCTTTTAGGATTTCAGACTTTGGGAGCAAAATAAATAATAAGTCTCCCGTGATATTATTTATGAACTCCCAACAATGCAGTGTCTGTCATATATATGATAAAAAGCTTTACCATATATGAAGCACCATGGTAATTTCGAATATGCAATTTGCAGGAAGAAGTTTAAGATCAAGAGGCAGAATGACAAAAAAAAAATGTTTTCATTGAATAAAGTATTTTCAGACTCTTTTTTACTCTGGAACCTGGCAGTGATTTACTTTCTGCTTCTGGCAGTAGCAGACAGATACCCAGGCTTTGCCGGTTGTGGGACTTGGCACCTGCCTCTAGGTGTTCCATTCTGAATCACCTGCCTTCGTTCTATAGTTCCTGTTTCCTGCAGTTTCTTAACTTGAGAAGCAACAGCAGCCCCCTGATTCTCTGGACCGTAGTGGTGCTGGCCAACCTAAAAGTTAGCAGTAGTGTCCCCAGTGTTCTGGCCTTCCACCTTTTCCAGTACTTAAGTACCTAAGTTCTTACATTAAATCTCTCTTTCCCTGGCTAAACTCGGATATACTTGGCATATGCTTGTCACCTTGTTGTCATGCCCCTAAGGGTATGGCAAAATGTTATACTTACAATTGCAGGATTTTTTTTTTTTTAAAGCAAAATGATGCAAACCAGAACCAGCTGAGGGACGAGATACATAGGGCAGAATCTGGTACTGAGAGGGTTCCAAATATGAAGCTTGCATTGTCGTCAGGGACACATTATCCTTCCCACATCACTGCGTGCTAGTACGTACTTGGAAGATCACTAACCCAGGAAGCTTACCAAGCTTTGGACTCCAGAGTTTTTATGGGGTTTTGTTACATTGGCATGATTGATTTAATCATCACCCACCTAGCTGAACTCGATCTTTAGCTCTGTCTTCTCCCCTTCCCTGAAGTTGGGCTGATATCACCTGACTCAACGCCTCTAACCACGTGTTTGGTTTTTCTGGCTTGGTTAGCCCCCAGTGCTGAGTCCTCTTTTTAACCTGAACCATCTAGGGGCCTACCATAAGTTGCCTCCTTAGCATAAACTATCAGATTGTTGGAGGGGCCCACCATGAATTAAAAAAAGACACTCCTATCATTTGGGAAATTCTAGGGGTTTAGAGGTTATCTTCCATGAGCCTGTACTGAGGCTGGACCTCTCGTTGGCTAATCTGATCAAGTCTATTGCCCTTTTAAAGAGCTTTCCCTTAAACCTAAATAGCAGTTTTCACTTAATCTTTTTGGCCAAAGTACTGTTACATGGCTACAATCTCCCTAGAAAGCTGGGAATTTTTTTTTTTTTTAAGGTGGTCGCAATGCTTTTCTCTCCTCCACCTCCCAAAATATGGGCTTAATAAGGAAGAAAAGAAAATAGATATTGGATAGACACTTAACCTTTCTCTGCTGTAGATAGCTGTTAATAGAGGCAATAGTTGAGGTATGCTGTGGAATAATTTATTATAAAAATTAAGCTTAGTAATTTATTTTAGGATGGCAAATGTTTAAAAATACCACTAGAGATTGACTAACTGTATAATTTAAGATAATATAATACATATTTCCACATTCAGTTTATACATTTATGACTACATAAAATTTTATTTTATTTTATTTTTAATTTTTAAAATTTACATCCAAATTAGTTAGCATATAGTGCAACAATGATTTCAGGAGTAGATTCCTTAATGCCCCTTACCCATTTAGCCCATCCCCCCTCCCACAACCCCTCCAGCAACCCTCAGTTTGTTCTCCATATTAATGAGTCTCTTCCGTTTTGTCCCTCTCCCTGTTTTTATATTATTTTTGTTTCTCTTCCCTCATGTTCATCTGTTTTGTCTCTTAAAGTCCCCATATGAGTGAAGTCATATGATTTTTGTCCTTTTCTGACTAATTTCACTTAGCATAATACCCTCTAGTTCCATCCACGTAGTTGCAAATGGCAAGATTTCATTCTTTTTGATTTCCGGGTAATACTCCATTGTATATATAATATATGTATACACCACATCTTCTTTATCCATTCATCCATCAATGGACATTTGGGCTCTTTCCATACTTTGGCTATTGTTGATAGTGCTGCTGTAAACATGGGGGTGCATGTTTTCCTTCGAAACAGCACACCTGTATTCCGCCTAGTAGTGCCATTGCTGGGTCGTAGCGTAGTTCTAGTTTCAGTTTTTTGAGGAACCTCCCTACTGTTTTCCAGAGTGGCTGCAGCAGTTTGCATTCCCACCAGCAGTGCTAAAGAGATCCTCTTTCTCTGCATCCTCGCCAACATCTATCCTTGCCTGAGTTGTTAATGTTGGCCATTCTGACAGGTGTCAGGTGGTATCTCACTGTGGTTTTGATTTGTATTTCCCTGATGATGAGTGATGTGGAGCATTTTCTCATGTGTCAGTTGGCCATCTGGATGTCTTCCTTGGAGAAGTGTCTATTCAACTACATAAAATTTTTAATGTTAATTCTATTATTGACAGTGCAATTTATCAAAAACAACATTTTCATATAAACAGTATAGAAATGTGTGGCTCCAATAATGTTCCTTTATTCAAGCTCTCAAGTTATAACATTTCTGTGGGAGGAAATACAGTGGTATTTTCAGTTCCCTTGTCTTCCTTGCTTCTAGCCAAAGATAATAAAAGATGAATGTCAATATCTTAAAAAACAATTTTGTCCTTTTTGTATGTTTACAGGTAGACATTAGGCATCAAGTGCTTATATCCAAGAGTATATGTATGTACTTTTGTGATGAATACATGTAAGCTTACCAGCCACTCAGTAGAAAGAAAATGAATACCCAGAGGATTTTCAGTAAGAAGTGTCTCCAGTATTTGCTATTTGTTGGTCGTGGTTCAGCAGTTGGTAGTGTCTTCTTTTGGTCCAGTTAATTCTTCCTGTCTTATCAAGGAAATGGCAATACTTCAAGGTTAGTTAATGAAATGGTTCAGCTTGAACAGATAGCTGTTTTATAAAAACCCTACCAAGGACCTAATATTATGTAGGGAAGGAATGATAGAACCAGTAAAAAAATTTTATTTTAAGTAGTCTCCACATCCGACATGGGGCTCGAACTCACAACCCTGAGATCAAGAGTTCCATGCTACACCAATGAGCCAGCCAGGTGCTCCAGTAATAGAAAAGTTCTGAAACACCTAACTTCAACCAACCCTTTTAGGATGGGTCTTTGCACAGTCTGTCCTAAAGTGAACTGAGGCTTCAGCCATTGCTGCTGCATGATTTCTGCCAGGGCCTGAGTGCATCGCCACTGTTGACAGATCAGTGACAGGCTCGTACCACATATTTCTGAAGTCTTAAGTTCTTTATTGCTTATAGTTGATATTTCATGTGATTCCTATGAAATTAGCATTGTTCATAATTTTGAGGTGAGAAGGATTGTGACCCTATAGGATCAAACAGAATTTAGAACTTGTGAACTGAGGATTAAATCTTAATACCTAGTTTGAGGAGCCACTGAGTAGTGATTACATTTTCACATATTAGCAACCTTTTGACATGAGGAGGTTATGTGTGTTTTAGGGCAGCTTGAATTTTATGTTGTTTTACAGAACTGTATTTGTGATTCCAGTAATTACATGACACGTGTGGTATAGTTTATCCATCAAGTGTGCTGATTATCATTTGTATAACATAGCAAATGTTGGATTACAGTTCTGTGCTCTTTTGTAGAAGTGATCTGATTTGTAACACTCATACTTTACACTTTGTTAAAATCAAAACAAGTTTGTAATTTGATAAGCTTTCAGAAATAACATCATCATAAGCCATTTTCCTACCATTTGAGTTCTTGTTTTTTCCAAAGGAATATTTTCTTTAACAAGTATCTCTCTGTATGTGTACATGCGTGCGCGCGCGCGCACACACACACACACACACACACACACACACACACACACACTTTCTTTTTACAGGATTTAAGTTCTAGTGCTAGATTCAGCTAAATTTGAGTTTCACCCCTCCCATGTATTAATTTATGATCTTGAAAAGTTATCCCAACTTTCTAAGCCTCAGTTTAATCATTTATAAGGCAGAGATAGTAGTACTGACTCGAATTAAATAAGATGATAAAGTGCTGGGCACATAGTAAGTATTTGAGATTAGCTTCTACTATTTTTACCAATATGATAATACATCATGAACATGATAACAGTTATAATGGATATTGGTGTCAGTCAATACTTCTACTTTAATATGTATGTTAGACTGCTTCCAGTCACATAATTTTCACAAGAGTGCACAATGTGAATAACAGCTGATGGAATTGAGAAGGAACCTTTTAGAAATGTAAAGTGTCAGACATTTTTTTTCTGTTTTTTTTTTTTTTTTAGCCCCCTGGTTGGTGAATATCATGGAATATTTGAATCCTAAAACTTGACCTTGTAGTGGTTATATGATTTATTATTTTAGTGATTATGCATAAAGTATATCATAAAGTCAGATGATGTTCTCTAAAAACCACTCCTGATGACTGTTAAGGCTACAAGGCAGATAGTAGTCTCATTCACTTATTAATTCATTTACTGCAAGTCAGGTATTACTTTCATCAACTTATTAATCCATTCATTCGGCAAGTCTTTATCGAGCATCTTTCACAGGCCAGGCTTCCTATGGTTTCTAGGGCTACGTAGGTGAAAAGAGTTCATACCCTTGATGAGTGCAGCCTAGGGAAAGCCAAGTCTGTGCATGGATAGACTGCATTTACATTATGATACAGATTATAATAGGTATCTTAATCAAGTGTGTGGAATACAGACGAGGTAGTTGCAGTTCTGTTTGGGTGAGCTGGGAAGACTTCACAAGGAAGATGATGTCTGAGGTGGGAATTCAGTGCCTGAGCAGGATAGGAGAAGGGAATGCAGTATAGGACTGGCTTATGTAATGATTCAGCCGCCAGTTAGTGACTGAGCTTGGATTGTACAGGGAGCCTTTGCAAGTGGAATCAGCATGCTCCTTTCTTTCCTCACTCCTACCCCAGTTGGCCAGCTATGTCCACTATTCATGGGTCAATGCTTGTCCTCTTGTTAAATGAGAAGAATGTAATACAAGTTTGTTCTTGTTAGAATACATATGTGAAGTAAAAAACTTCAGAAAATATGTCATTTGAAAATGATATCACAAGGGAATATTAAATTGGCTTCCTAGGGTTGAAGTAGTAGAATTTTAATAAGTAATATTATAGAGTCTATTCAATAAATATTTGAATATTTACTGTGTGCCAGGTGCTGTGCTAGGATGGTATTGCATGTTAATTTTTAGAATCCATGAACTAAAAAAATACTATCTATTGGCTAAATATAAAACAGTATGAACTTGCAAAGAAGAGCATGTGCTTAAACCTCTATCAGAGAGCCAAAAGGGCAGTAGTTGCAAATATTACTTTGGTAGTTGCTGCCAAAACTCTCTTTTGGAATGTAAATAAAAACAGCTGTGAGACTGACCTGTTTTAAGATTCTGCAAGTTCTCTGCTTTCTTGAGCATTATTGTATGGACAGGTAAGGCTTCACTCTGTTTATTCTTGTCAGGCTGTTGGTGCTGCTCAGAGTGAAGCCTGTCTTCTGTCTGTTCTCCAGTGTATTATTGTAGCAGATGGCTTTTAATAAAACATGTAGGTAAAGAAAATGTTTTACTCTATTTCAGTGGAACATTCTATAATTATAATTACTGGACATTCTCAAGAGAAAGTATTTAAATTGGTATTTTTCTTGTGATTGAATAACATTTAGAGAATATTTAATTGAAAAGTCAAATTATGCTATCATTTATGTATTTTTTTATTTGAGAAGATTTCACAACTAAATTAAATGCTTTACATCATTTAGCCAGGTAGTTGTTTGCTTTTTGTTTACATGGTTTATTTTTTTAAAAATTCAGTACTGTTAGATAACAACTCTAGATTTCATCGAGAGGCAGGGCACTGCTTAATTACACGGCTGCTCTGTTCTCTGTCATCACCTTGTCTAGTTTTAGGAAATGAGCTTTTTGATAGAATGGGGTTATTCCAGATGGGTCTGTACCATCGGTATGTGTAAAAGCCACAGACTCTCATACTGAATGGTACATTACTGATATAGCTCTAAAATTTACAAACATTTCTCCAGAAAATTCTTAATTCTTTAAAATGTACTAACCCAACCAAAATAAGGTGGGCAAGCAGAATAAAGAATATTCACTGTGTTGTAATGTAAATGTCTTGAACACATAGACACCAGCAGTCTTTATTAGAGGAAATCAAGAATTATTGAAAGAGGTTCTTTAAGAAAATGTGTTTTCTCTTTTCTTGTGTAGTAAGGGTGATGGTTTCTCACTATATAATTATACCTTGCTTATTACTGGTTTTTCACAGCATAATTTTTACCAAATTTTCTTCCATCTCTGAGGTCTTTCATTTTATTTGATATATATATTGACATTGGCATGTATCAAAACTATAATTATATGTGAATCTGAGCACTGACATGTTTCTGTAAAAATTTTAAAATTATTCTTTCATGTACTTAAGTGCCAGTGTTCTATTTCTAGTAACAGATAGTGTGCTTGTTTATCCTTTAAACGCAGTAAATAGTTTTCAGGTAAATTAAGGAACAGGTGATTTCATGTCATAGAGTTAGAGAAGTACATTGTTTTGAGGGAAGTCTTTTGAATTATTATTAAGCGTGCATCATTTAGTGGCATAAAAGCTGTATTTATAGCTTTAGAATTAAGGATAAGAGGAAAAAAGTGATATTTTTCCTAAATCATGCAAATTTTCAAGTTAGAGTATGACTCTTGGATCCCAATTTCATAACAACATTTTTTGCACAATAACTTTATTAACGTTATTTGCACTCACTTTATATTTATATTTTATTGGGTAATGTGGTATGATGAGTTTTCCTCCAGGGCTTTTGCATTGATTTACTTTTCCATTTAAATTTGTTTGGTTCTGTTTACCATTAATTAGTGCCAAGGTTAAAAAAAAAAAAAAAAGGGGGTGAGACAACAGGTATGAGCTAAGTACCAAAAATCCACCCCCAGACCCCATATTACACATTTCTTGTCATAGTTTGGTAACAGTTAACAGTTCCATTTTGTTTGATAACTTCATGAATCTTTCTCAGTTATCTTCTCTTTATCTTTTTGTGTCTCTTTATATTTGTCTCTCCATCATATCTTCCATTCTCTATTACCTGCCTCTTGTTAACTGTCCATAATGTAGCCGTGAAAGTGGTTTTCATTATTTGTTGTTTTATATTTGTTGGGTTTCATTTTCCCTGTGAATTTCTCAGATTAGGCTGCATGTTAGTTGCATGGCTTTTAGTTGATTTTTAAGACTGATAAGAGACTGTGTCATCATAGATAAACTGTCATTTTGTTTCTCCAAACAAAATGTACTTTGTATCCTCAGAGCCTGGCACTAGCCTTTAACATAAATATTTGTTGGATGACTACATGAAGTAAACCCTTTGGTCAGTGCCCCATGATTAGACAAAAAGGAGGGATTAATTGGTTATGGCATTATAATCGAAGAATATATTAGAAGTTATGAATGTTATTTTTTTAATAGAACACTTCAGCTTGTAGACCTGAGTGGATTAATTGAAGTCTCACTTTTGCCATCACATTTTAAAAAATGTTTTATTTATTTTAGAGAGAGAGAGAGAACAAACAAGCAGGGGAGGGGCAGAGAGGGAGGGGTTGCGGACAAAGAATCCAAAGTGGTCTCTGTGCTGACAGCAGAGAACCCAATATGGGACTTGAACTCAGGAACCATGAGATAATGACCTAAGCCGAAGTCAGACACTTAACCAACTGAGCTACCCAGGCACCCCTTTTCATCACATTTAATGAGTAGCTCTTAAGGACCAGATGAAAGACTAATCATTGAAAAGTTTTCTTCTTAATTTATTCAAATTGTTCATTATAAGGTACATAATTATTTCTTTTGAGGTTATGGAATAGATATATAATTGTTAATATGCACAGAGACCCCAAAATATTAAATACAGTGCATCTCCTATTGCAAACTCATATCCTAGTTTCTACTTCTTTTCTCATCAGTAGAAAAAAAATAAATAAATGGAAAAGCCAAAGGACCATTGAGTAAACTTAGGGTTATTGTAGGCCTTAGAAAAATTCAGTTCCTTTGTAAAATTTCTTGAGATGCCTCAAGAAGATACTAGATGAATACTATGTTGGGGATATTATTGACAGTGCAAAAATTTTTCAGACTTTAAAGCTTTATTCCATAAACTGGCTTTTGATTTAATTAATATATTCATTCCATAGACTGTTTCAAAATAAATATTGTAATTAACTCAATATGCTGCAATTTAAAAAGAATAGTTGTACCAGAACAATTTATTATGATTCTCATTTGATTGTTTTTTTTTCTCTATTAAATCTTTACTTTTTCTAGGATTCACAATTTTATCAGTAATGCTTCTATTAAGAATACAATAGGCTTTCCTTTTATACATACAAACTTTTTTATTCCTAATGAATGATGCATAGACTAGGTAAAAATTGCTGAAAACTTTTTTATTGCTAGGTTGGAAATTTATGGGTATGCATAGTTGAGGACTTTACTTGTTAACTACTGCCAGAATAATTGAATCACTTCTACCCTTTAAGAGCTGATCTTTGACATGTTTATTAAAACTACTTAATCTTTTAATAGATGACTAATTTTCTGAAGACAGCATTATGCAGCCTTTACCTCGATACCTGCAAAAATTATGTGAAAAGGAGCAATTCCATTTAACTCTTTAAAACTTTAGTTCTTGTTTGAAAAGTATGATGGCAATTTTTAATTAAAAACTTATCTTTAAAAAAAAGAAAGCTTATCTTAATTTTTCTACCCATCTGTCTATTTGATACTTAGATACTCTAGGTAAGGTTCCATCTCTTCATACAGATTATGTAATCACAGTCTCTGTAGCTTTCTTTACTTCATAGGGACTTCAGATCTTTGAGGAGTTTCAAAGGTCACACCTGTGCAGTGATGATTTAGGTGTATTTACAAAATTTCTTTCTCATTTAGTCCTATGGAGCTGATCATGCAGTCAAAAGGGAAATTGATCTTTATTGCATACTATTTAAAATGAAGATTCTTCTGAGTAAAAAACTATAGAAGAATTTAAGGATTGAAGGGATTCCCTAGAGGAATTATGTAGAAGGGGTTAATCTCTTTTTCCCCCTGGGGTTGGTGATGTATCTATAGGTATTGACCTACGGTTTTTCCAACTTTTTTTTTTTTTTAATTTTTTTTTTTCAACGTTTATTTTTGGGACAGAGAGAGACAGAGCATGAACAGGGGAGGGGCAGAGAGAGAGGGAGACACAGAATCGGAAACAGGCTCCAGGCTCTGAGCCATCAGCCCAGAGCCTGACGCGGGGCTCGAACTCACGGACCGCGAGATCGTGACCTGGCTGAAGTCAGACGCTTAACCGACTGCGCCACCCAGGCGCCCCCCAACTTATTTTTATTATGAACAGATCCTTCCCTTTTAGAACAGAAAATAGATTGAGTTTGATCCTTGGGAAAAAAATGATACTTAATAGTACCGTGAGGAGAGTCATTGTTTGTCCCAGTGGCACAGTGTAGTCTTGCATTAAGTGCTCTGGGACTAATTAATCAGGAAACGACTATAATTAAAAAGGAAACTGCTCATCAGCTGCCTGCTCAGGCTATTTTACAGAAAGAAATTGGAGACTTAGCTATTTGCTATCCAGCTTCTAGCAACTTTCTTTAACTGTTTATGTCCTAGCTGAAAGGAGCGATTTAAAGATTTCTAGTGGACTTTATCTTGTAGTGGTAAGCTTTGATGCTTAATGGACTTCTTTTTAGATGTAATTTACATGATAGCAATAATTTTGGGAGTTAAAATATTTTGGTTGATCTGCAAGGTTTTTAAACTTGTAATCTTACCATTTAAAAAAAATTTAATATTTATTTTTGAGGTGGGGGAGGGGCAGAGAGAGAGGGAGACAGAGAATCCAAAGCAGGCTTTGCGCTATCAATGCAAAACCCAACATGGGGCTAGAACTCAGGAACTGTGCCCAAGTCGGACGCTCAACTGACTGAGCCACCCAGGTGCCCCTTAATCTTACCATATTTTTAAAATTCTGGAACAAACCGTGCTACTTAGAAATAATTTTAGTAGATACCATTTGGGTATGTATCTAGATATATATAAATATAAAGAAACATATATATATGTCATGTGAGATCACAATCAATGTAAATATCTGACAACTATTAGTGGATTTATTTAACTCATATTGGCATTTGTGTCAGCTTAACCATTTGGTTTAACTGAAGTCTTTTTAGAGAATTACTATGTAAGAGAGACTATTTTAATTTCACAAGAGTGTGCATTATATATGTATTCTGTGTCTTGTTTCCCAGGCTTTTTTGTGTTTGTATGATGATACTATATTCAGGATATAAGATTTTTCATAATTTAGCAAATAGTGATTATGAACTACTGGTAAGAACTTTTATCATTGTTCTTAATGTTGCTCTTGTTAACTTCCTGTCTTTTGATATTTGTTTTAATACATATTCAGAGGTTTATTAGTTTCTAAAATGGGCAAGTAGTTGGACGCATTAGGAAGATAAGAATTAGAAAGTTACCCTCAGTAAGAATTGGAATTGTAACTTACTCTTTTTTGTATCCTTTGCACCCTTCCACCCCTACCTGCTGGCACACAGTAGATTCTGATTTTTATATTCTGATTCTTTATTTTTATGCAGATGATTTGAATTGTGGTCCTTTGGGGATCACTGTATTCTTTGCTGTTATTTCAAATAAGGTATAGCTCAAGATTCTAAATCTTGTACAAATGATTGCTGACACAACACTATCTGGCATGCTTCGCTCAGGCAACATAAGTCTTGTGATTGTGGGAGTAATTGCTTTTTAAAGGTAGATGTATTTCTGTTGAATTGTCATTTGTTAAAAAAAAAAAGGAAGACGAAGAAGAAGAAGAAGAAAAAGTTGTTAACCCAGAAATGGTACTAACCTGTGTTATGTGCTATATCTGATGGGAGCAAGACAGTGTTGGCAACAAGAAGAGTATTAAAACAGGAGCCATAACTTTCATTCGGGTTTTAGATTTCTGGGCTTCCTTTTGATTAAAGTTTTCCTTTGAACTTTGGGTATGTGGATTTGCATTAATGCTTTGCATAACTCAGTTACTCAGATGTTCATCTTATTTGAAGTATTGTCATGTGCTTATTTAATGCATTAAATTTGAGAATTGATTTAGAAACATTAGTTTATCTTTTTGATTTACCTGTGGATTAGAGTGATTACAGTTAATAATAGTATTACAGTTAATGCAGAATAGTATTAATAGTAGTTAATACAGTTAATGCAGAATAGTAATAATAGTATTACAGTTAATGCAGAAATCTAAAAGTTTAAATAAATACTCAGCCCAAGGTCAAAAGGAAGAGGTATGTCAGAACCGGAAATAGAAACTAGAGTTACCTGTAATTTATCTATGATTTTTAACTCTCTTTTTAGTGTTTTCCATCAAACTTCCTTGGAGCATAAAGTTACAGAGAATATTTCTTCTTTATATTGTGGTAAAACTGCAGGTTTATCAAAGTTTTCATGAATAAATAGTACCTCCAGAGACTGAAAACTAAGAGGCAAATTGCTGGCTTTCCAGAGGTAGCCTTTCCAGTGCTGAGGTACGTTAGCACATCCATAGAACTTGTGTTTTGTCTGGGTTGCTCACCAGTGTCAGTACCGACTCTCCTTGGTACACATGTGACAGTGGATAAAAGCTGTGCATCACTCCAAAATTATGTGGAACTGATCCAGAATAGATGCTTGAATCATTTACTTTTCATAGGTAACAGATGATATTTAGATTAGTAAGGTAGTTGATATTATTTCCACTGAAACTGTGTTTTCTGGGGGCGTGGAGGTAAACTTTTTTTTTTTTTTTTTTTGAGGGAAACTTGTAATTACTGCTTTATCCCCAGGTCAAGTCATGCAGTTACAAAGTAGTTAGAAATTTCTCAAAGACTGTTGTTGGTTTTGTTTTGTTTTTTAAAGCTCATTCTTACAAAAATAATATCCAGTACTTCATTGGGACACTACTGTTCAAAAGGCCCTGGCCAAGTAAGCCCCAAACAAAACACTCAACCCAAGGTTGTTTTCAGCCCACTGTTAATGAAGCTATACATAGAGTACAAGGCCTCTAAAAGAGGACACAAAGGCGAGTTGGGGCTATTGGCAAGGCTCGGAGCTGCCAACTGGACTCCAACATGGGAGCCTAAGTGGCTTTTTTCTGGGGCATTTTACTTGAATTATTGCTCAGACAACACAGTAGGTGTTTAAAAGAGAAGAATAATTAACATGATAAGGAGGTTATTCTCTTTGGACTGTATGTCATAATTATGGTTAATAAATTCAGACAGTCTTAACAAAAATAGCCTCCATCATTTGTAGGTATGAAGATAACTTAATTTTCCATCAGGCCTTTAATTTTTGCTCGACAATAATACATGATTGATGAGCTATAAATGAGACTGTTTTCTGTTACAAAAATACAAGCTTTTTTTCATTTATTATACTTACAGGCATTCATTCCACTGATACTGTTAATGGAACCCTATGTAGAATGATTTTGTTACCATACGAGAGGAAAGATTCTCTAAATTCTATCTAGTTTGTACCAAATTCAGTGGTGTCTTAAGTCATTGACAGTTTTTTAATATAGGTGTCCTCTGGTGGCATATTAATACTTTGAGAGAATGGTTACAAATTAAATAATGACTTTGTTTTTTTATTCTGGAGATAGAGATATTCTCTAAGAATGCATATAGCAGTGGAGCATCCTTGAAACACAAGAGAAACCTATGTTTATATTGGTAGTTTTAAGGGTTCTCCAAGGATTCCAGTCTTGCTTCAGGAGCACCCCAAAGAGTCTTTAAAGGAGGGCTTAGTCCAGTAAAAAATATTGGGGCAAACCTAAATGCCAGCATTATGTCACTTTGATTCTATTAGAGTATAAACTTAGAATACAGTCTAAAGTGCCAATTCCATACCTTCCTGCAAGTCTTAATTTAATCACCAAGCAGAGTCAATACTTGATAATTTGTTCTTGGTTTGTTTACATTCAGTTTAAATTTCACTGTTGACTTTTTGAGGTCAGAAACATTTTCTAGGACAGACCTCAGAATTTAATGTGTCTTCAGAACACCTGTGAATCTTGTTAAAATGCAGATTCTGATTCAGTGGGTCTGGGTTGAGCTTGCAATTCTCATTTCTAATAACCCATCTGTTAATGCCAATACTTCTACTGGTCTATGGCATACAATTTAAGTACCAAGGGTCTAGGTCTTAGGCCTTAAGCTCTAAAATGTTTTTGAAATACTTTTTTTTTCAGATGTTTATTTTTTTGAGAGACGGAGATAGAGTGTGAGTGGGGGGGTGGGTGCTGGCAGAGAGAGAGAGAGAGAGAGAGAGAGAGAGAGAGAGAGAGAGACTCACGATCCCAAGCAGGCTCCAGGCTGTAAGCTGTCAACACAACGCCTGATGTGGGGCTTGAACTCAGGAGCCATGAGGTCATGACCTGAGCCAAAGTCAGACACTTAACCGACTGAGGCCACCCAGGCGCCCTTCTGAAATACTTTTTAAATTATTATTGCCTGAGTGAATGCCTATAATTATTTCTGGCTTATTTTAGTTGAGAAAGAAATAGCTTGACAATGAATTTCATATTAAAAAAAAAAGAAATAGCTAAAAAGTCACAATGTAATTTAATATTTACTATAAAATAGTTTTTAAACTTTTCTATAATTATGGGTAAACCTTTACTATAATAGATCATAATTGAATACTATCATTGTTATAGACAGATAAGATAATATAGTTTAAAAACAAAAATAGTTATAGTTTCTTATCAAAGGAATACTATATAAATATAAAATGAGAATCATGACATTGGATTAAACATAGTTGCCTTGTAAGGTTTAAGTTCTTTTTTCTTAATTTATGTTTTATGTAACATCTGAATCATCTGATACTTGGCTTTTACTTGATGGAAAAGAAGGAAGGAAAGTCAGAGAATCAAAGAAGTAGACAATTCTTGTGAACGATTTTTCTCTCTTGGGTTTTGGCTGTCTACTTTCATTTTTGATTCAGGCAGCTTCCTTAATTCTCAAAATGTATGGAGCCTTTTAGGTTTTCCATTTGAGCCTGAAGAATAAGAATTAAATTTTACTTCCATTAATCTTCATTCCCATTCTACTTGACCCACCACATTTAAAACCTTAATATGTTTTACTTCCCAGGAAGATAAGTCCTATTCACCATTCCTTCTGTCGGGTTATATTGAGAGAAGAGTTCTTTAGTGAAAGCAAACCACATTAATTTAAAATATTCTATCACGGAGATAGTAGCTTAACACAGTGTAAGGTTACTGGAGGGCTATGTTTTTTTCTTTTTTGGAAATGGGTAAAGATGCATCCAGAAAGATACTGTGACAAGTAGTCCTCTAGGAAACCTGGCCAGTGCTTTTGCTGTAGAACTGAAATGACATATACTAAGTACCTTAACTGAAATAGCCACTTTATTTGTATTACTTTTTAGAAATCACTCCCAGGAAGAAAATTAGTTTAGATATTATTCGTGACATATTTGAACACTGACATAAACATAATTAAGTGAATCTTGAGCATACTATGTATTAATCCAGATTGTTGATTTGGAGAGTATTAGGTTGAATGTTACTAATTTAATTTGTGACAGTGCTTTCTATTTTATTATTACTTTTTTGTGAGAGTGCTTTTTAAATGGCACTCATCATTCAAGACATGTTTAGTATCATTCTAAATGCTCAAGAGGATTTATAAACTGGCTTTTAATTTTTATTTATTTTTTCTTTTTTTAAGTCTTTATTTTGAGAGAGAGAGAGAGAGAGAGAGAGAGAGAGAGAGAGAAGGAAAGAGAGAGGGGTAGAGGGAGAGGAGAGAGAGTGAGATAATCACAAGTAGACTCCGTGCTGTCATTGCAGAGCCTGATGCAGGACTTGATCTCAAGAACCATGAGTCATGACCTGAGCCAAAATCAAGAGTTGTACATTTAACCAACTGAGCCACCCAGGCACCCCTAATTTTTATTTCTAATATGTCTTTCATCTCTCCCTTTTATGCTACTTAGTTGTGTTTGATTTTCTGATATGAATTCAGGTTTTGTTGGGCCTGAAACCTATGTAATTTTGGGATGGGAGAGGTCTTTAAGGAAAAGAATGTTTTTTGTTTGTCTGTTTTGCAGATTTTGCAAAAGCATATAATGATGTGAACATACTACTAGGGACTTTTCCGGGACAGAATGAATTTTAAGCTAGGCTTTATCTTCTCCCAGTATCACAAACTGAGAAAATAAAATACTTTGTACTTCTTTTCCTGTTGAAGTCTAGTCTAGTTAGTTTTATGTCGCAGCTGGGATTCAAATATGGGCATTCTCCATCTTCTTTGCCATTATTACAGTCCAAGACATATTTTTCTAATGCAACAGCAGTAGCTTTCCAAATGGTCTTTCCACTTCCATATTTTTACCTCCTACCCCCTTTGCTCCAGCCTGTTCTCCATATTGCAACCGGAGGCTCTTTTTAAAAACTTTCCAGTGATAACATTTAGGAAAATGTAGATATTTATCACGTGTGTGTGTGTGTGTGTGTGTGTGTGCGCGCGCGCTTGTGCTCTTCATTTCTTCCTAAAGATTCAAGTTTCTCTCTGATATCATTTCTCTTGAGCCTGAAATAATTTCTCTGGCATTCCATATGGTGCAGGTCTGTTGGTAACATAATTTTCCTTTATCTGAAAATGTCTTTCTTTTGCCTTTATTGTCAAAGAATGTTTTCCCTTTTTGTAGACTATAGGGTTGATAGTTTTCCTTTAAACATTTTGAAGATACTGTTGCAGTGCCTTTGGCTTCTCTTATTCCTGGTGAAAGCACATAGTCACTCCAGAGTCTGTTTCATGGGCATGTGACCTGTGCAGTTGCATAGAGTTCCACACTTACCAAGGCTGTGTGCTTGGTTACATTTTCTGCTGTTGTTGTCTTGAAACTCTTAATAGTTTTTGGGCCCCCTCTTTTCAATTTGCATGGAGTCTCACAATCGTATAGCTGGACCTGCATCATTTGAATCATTGCTCTCCTATATGTAATATGTTGTTTTTCTCTGGCTGCTTTCAAGATTTTCATTTTCACTTTGGTTTTCAATAGTTTGATAATGATATGCCTAAGCTTGGTTTTCTTCATGTTAGTCCTCTTTGGGGCCACAGATCTTCTTAAATCTGTAAGTTTATATCTTTCACCAACTTTGGAAAGATTTGGGTCATTATTTCATCAAATATCTCCTACTCCCCAATTCTCTTCTCTACTACTAGGATTTCATTTGTTGATATTGTTCCCTCAGATCTTTGGGGCTCTCTGTTTTTTATTTTTTGGGTCAGAATAATTTTTAGGTAGAATAATTTTTGTTGACCTATCTTCAAGTTCACTTAGCTTTTCTTTATTCATCTCTAAGTCCATCCAGTGAATTTTTTTTAAAGGTGTGTGTGTGTGCGCATGCGCACATGCACATGAGAGAAAGAGAGAGAGAGAGCGCCCAAGTTGCCTCCACACTGTCATCGTGGAGCCCGATGTGGAGCTCAATCTCATGAACAGGAGATCATGACCTAAGCTGAGATCAAGAGTTGGATGCTCAACTGAGTGAGCCACCCAGGTGCCCCTAATTCCATCCAATTAATTGTTACGTTTGTATTCTAAAGTGTTCATTTGGATCTTTTTTATATTTTCATTTTCTCTCCTGAAATTTATTCTACTTTTACTCATTGCAAGTATAGTTTTCTTTATGTCACTGAGCATAGTTTTCATAGCTGCTTCATAGCCCTTGTCTGATAATTTCAACATTTGGGTCATTTTAAGGTTGGCTTTTGTTGATTGTTTTTTCCTTTACAAATGGGTTACAGTTTCCTGATACTTGTTTGTTAGATAATTTTGGAATTGTGTCCTGGAAATTGTGGGTATTATGAGAGTATTGACTTTTTGTTTAGCAAGTGTTTAACTTGATTTTATTCAAATTTTAAGCTCTGTCTTGCCTGTGGTGGTTAACGGCCCAGTTCTCTGCTCAGTCCATTTATCTTGAGCCTGCCAGCTTGTAGTCTTCCGCATGTATGCTTGGTTTGGGAGTTACCCAGAAACTTGGGAGATGTTATACACAGAATTTAGGATTCTTATTTTCTGGCCCTTTCTTTTCCATTATTTCCTTACTCTGTGGCAACTGTGATTACTCTGGGCTTTGACCCTGGCTTCTCAGTCAGGAAGGATAGTATGCCTTCTATTGGAACTTCAGCCGTCTTGCATCACATTGTGACTTTGGCCTGCCCTCAGGCCAAAGCTGCAAAAAAGGCATACTTAATGTCAGATATGCCCATTTTTCAAGTTTGGATTATCTCTCCAAAGTATTCCTGCTTTTTTTCTCTCTCCAGAGCCCTCAGTGAATTGTTTCACTTTTTTATATTTAGTCTAGAGGTTATAGTTGGTCTGTTAGGGCTTAAGCTGTCATACTAAAAGCACAGCTTTTTGCATGTATCAAGCTTTTAGTACTTTTGAGGGGAAGCAAGAATGATTTATCTGAGGCTTATTAGCATACTCTTCTGAGAAAGTAGAAATCTCATAATGCTTTTGGTGATATAAAATAGCTAATCTTTATGAGTATTTATTATTGAATGTATGAACTCATTTAATTATTGTTACTTGTTTATATTATTTTATAATTACTTAAGTGTTATTATTGAAGCATAACGATTTTATATAACTTGCCCAAAATGGTAGTAATCAATAGAGTTGTCTGGTTTAAGAGCATATTCTTTGGATTGATTTTTGTAAAAAAAAAAAAAAAAAAAAAAAAAAGAATTATCTGTGGTTTCTTCCAGTTTGGAGACTGATTGTAAACGTAACAAAGCAAGAATATTTTCTCTGCCCTTTGGGGGAGAATTGTCTTGTGTCTGGGTTCCCTGTGCCTGATTAATAAGGATCATCAAGATTTAAGTAATTTCTTTTAATGTTTGAACAACTTACAAATGTTTTAAGAATAGAAAACAGAATTTATAATCATTCATATTTCATAGCTGACTTAGTCCTTTTGGTCTCTTATAACAAGATACCGTAAAGTGGGTTGCTTACAAACAACAGAAATTTATTTCTTACAGTTCTGGAGGCTGGGAAGTCCAGATCATGATACAGTAGATTCAATGTCTGGTGAAGGCCTACTTCCTTGTGTATAGAGGGTGCCTCCTGGCTTTGTCCTCATATGGTGGAAGAGGCAAGGCAGCTTTCTCGAACCACACTTATAAGGGCACTAATCACTTCCCAGACACTCCACTTCCTAACACCATCATCTTGGGTGCTAGAATTTCAACATATGGTAGGACACAAATAATCAGTTTATAGAAATACCCCTTCTTAGTTACAGTATTTTTTCTATATTTTTTTCTAATTTTGTCCTTATGAAAGCCTTTACAACACCAAAGCCAGTGATAATCCCTTCTCCTTTATTGATATGGAAATAGAAGCCCAAGAGAAGTTACATGAAATAGTTTTATATCGTTCAGGTATCCATTTTTTCTTTGAAGTTTTATTGGTAAAAATAGTGACATTGTTAGCATACTTTATAATTTTTCCCCCAAAATTTCTCATAAATGTTGCCTTATTTAATGGTCCAATTAACCATCTGGGATAAGCAAGACAATTGGTGTATTGCTCTTTTTTTTCCGATGAGAAATCCAAAGGTACAAGAATTTATATGAGATACATAAGTGTAATTATAACATATGAAGCTGTAACCTGCATCACTAAAACTAATTCTGTGTCCATTGTTCTGTATTAAACTATCTTATTTGGCTTCCAGGTAACTCTGACAATATAGAATATAAACTCATCTCACCAACATTTTCCCATGGTATCTTTAGACTGTGACATTATAGGAAGCACTTAACACTTCATTGAATCAACAGATAATGAACAAAAATAAACCTTTTGACAATATCTCCACATGTCTTTTGGACTTTTTTCTTCTTTATTCTCTTCTGAAAATTGTACTGTGAGTAAAACTGCTTTTTCTCTGTCTCAAAATGAACTGCATAGTATTTTCCAAAGTGGCATGTACCTATACTTTGATTTATGAATCAATACAAAAATTTAAAAGACTTCTGGGCCAAAAGGCTTACTTAAATATGCTTTGGGATGAAAATGCATTATAAATATTTACATCGGATAATTTTCCTGTATAATCCTTTTGGAGGTCTTTTGAAGGTTTCTTTTTTTTGTTTGCTTCTTTCCTTCTACGTTCCTTTCTTCCCTCCCTCCCTCCTTCTCTGTCCCTCCTTCCTTCCTCTTCTTTCCATCCTTCCTCTAGTATAGAGTACTGTTCTGTACAAGTCTTACCCTATCTTCTGCCAAGCCTTCAAATCTAATTTTGGAACAACTTCTCTAGGTAATTGAAGTACAGAAGGTATGAGTGTTCACTTTACTTGTGATTTATATATGACATCTGTTTGAAACTAAACTTTCTCTCTTTTCAGAACCAGAAAAAAATATATTTATTTTGGGATATGTAGGCCAAAGGCAAATGATCTGAGAAGTAAGCACCCTTGTTCCTAAAGGAGAGTCACTTCAGTTTATATAAAAAAAGATATATTTGACCGAAACCAAAGGACCTCAGAAAGAAAGCATAGTATACAGTAGGCTGTCAAGAAAAAATTTACTGAACGATGAGTGAAGGAAATGTGTGTCTATGTTTTTATGCTTTACCTTCATGCCCTTAGGATTAGTAGAGACAATGGCTTGTAGTTTAGCTTCTGCTACTTTTCCATTCTCCACCTGGTATTTAAAATTAGTAAAATGCAGGGGTGCCTGGGTGGGTCAGTCGGTTAAGCGTCTGACTTCGGCTCAGGTCATGATCTCACAGATCGTAGGTTCGAGCCCTGCAGTGGCTCTGTGCTGATGGCTCAGATCCTGCACCTTGCTTAGGATTCTGTCTCCCTCCCTTGCTCGTGCTGTCTCTTTCTCTCAAAAAATAAATAAACATTTTTTAAGAGTCTCTTATGCTTTGGCTCTCTCTCCCACTCTAACCTCTTTTTTTTTTTTCTTTTTTTTTCCTTCCCCTCCTCCATGGTTTTCTGTTAAGTTTCTCAGGATCCACATAAGAGTGAAAACATATGGGACAAACTGAGGGTTGATGGGGGGTGGGAGGGAGGAGAGGGTAGGTGATGGGCATTGAAGAGGGCATCTTTTGGGATGAGCACTGGGTGTTGTATGGAAACTAATTTGACAATAAATTTCATATAATAAAAAAAAAACATTAACAAATAAAATCAGTAAAATGAAGATTATCCTTCATTCCTTGCCTCGAGTCCATGACACTTCTGTATTTCTTTCATTATTAAATGCTTTTTAATAATTTTAAAAATACACATGTTCATTTCTAGAAACATTTTATCATGTGCGTCTCAGACTTTAATGTATGGCATCTCAGCCATATTTTAAGTACATATACAATAACCGTATTTTAAGTCAAAATTGGGTAGCAGTTGTTTTGCTTCCTGTACAGGAAACAGAAAGGTGCTGGAAAAAACTGCCAGGTGTTTTAAACTTTTATGTTCAATGCAGTAATCTCCTTGAAATCATACTTTCTGAAGTGTCTTTTTGTTACTATGAAATAAAAACATGAATAAATTCTGGCCTTTAAGAGCATCATTTACAGCACACCTTTATGTTCCAGTTGTACTCATCATTAACACTTGATTGGCTTTATTGTTAACAGAATACACCATTGGAACGCAAGTTTTTGTGGAGTTAAAGTAAGCCAATAGGATTATCATTTAAAATTTAGAAAATAATGGTTAAACCGTCCTTGTTGGTCAGTGCAAGCAAATAGTAGAGAGCTTTCTGCTTCTTGTTGGCTGCTGTTTTAGTTGGTAAGGAGCACTGTTAACACTGAATATTATTTGAGATATGTACATCATCATCCACAGCATTGGCGATCTATTTGTCGTGCTGAGTTTCTTCATTAGAATTTGTTACAGCATTTGATGTAAATAGAATTTGACCTTTAAAACCAACAAATATTGTAGCAAAAATTAAAAATTTTTTTAATGTTTGTTTATTTTGAGGGAGAGTATGAGCAGGGGGGAGAGGGAGAGAGAGAGAGAGAGAGGGAGGGAGGGAGGGAGGGAGAGAGAGAGAGAGAGAATTCCAAGCAGTCTCCACACTGCCAGAGCAGAGCCTGACATGGGGCTCAAATGCACAAACTATGAGATCATGACCTGAGTTGAAGCTTAACTGACTGAGTCAACCAGGCACTCCTGTAGTATGTTATTTTTTATCAGTAGTTTTCTTTTATGTCTACAGTTTTTGTGTCCCAACTCACATTAATAATACTATTAATAGGCACCCTTGTGAATGTAAAAATTTCAGGATTCTCAAGAACTTTTAAAAAGCATCAAGTGTCGTAATTTCATGCCTCATTTGGTAAGCATTGCATTTTATAATTGAAAGAGATTAGGCCTTTGGGACTGGAAGAATTCAAGTGACGTTCCCTCATCCAATGAATAGTGGACTAGAACTTTATTCTCTTGTTTCCAGTAGCGTTTGGCTGAGACATGAGTATTTCCAATAATTTTATTCAGAATCCCCTACCAACGTGGATTCTTATGAAAATTCCCCAAAATATAGGAACAAATTAGACATAATATTTTTTATTCTAATAGATTAAAAAACTGAATTATCAAAACAAAACAAAAACACCTCAGTCTGATTGTTCTGTTTGTCTTTTAGTAATGATGGGGTTTAGACTAGTGTTTTCTGCAAATACAGTACATCCTCATTCAATAATTCACATTTTTCTCTTGATTCATGCTGGTTAAACCCATTAATGCAAAGTTAAAATTTACAAATATAATGACATTCCAGTAATGTTGGATAAAGATTCTTTTTGCAATTTTCCAGAACTTTTCTAATACCCATTTTGTATTAAGACTTTTGGGAGGCGGCAAGATGGCGGCTTAGGAGGACGCTGGGCTCACCGCACGTCCTGCTGATCACTTAGATTCCATCTACACCTGCCTAAATAACCCAGAAAACCGCCAGAGGATTAGCAGAACGGAGTCGCCGGAGCCAAACGCAGACGAGAGGCCCACGGAAGAGGGTAGGAAGGGCGGCGAGGCGGTGCGCGCTCCACGGACTGGCGGGAGGGAGCCGTGGCGGAGGGGCGGCTCGCCGGCCAAGCAGAGCCCCCGAGTCTGGCTTGCAAAAGCGGAGGGGCCTGACGGACTGTGTTCCCACAACAAGCGCGACTTAGCGTCTGGGAGGTCATAAGTTAACAGCTCTGCTGGGAAAGCGGGAAGGCTGGAGGACAAAGGGAGGGAGAGCTGCTGAGCCCCCTGACAACAGAGCTCAGTTTGGTGGGGAACAAAGGCGCTCACCAGCGCCATCTCCCCCGCCCATCCCCCAGCCAAAATCCCAAAGAGAACCGGTTCCTGCCAGGGAACTTGCTCGCTCCGCGCAAACACCCAACTCTGCGCTTCTGCGGAGCCAAACCTCCGGCAGCGGACCTGCTCCCTCCCACTGCCACAGGGCCCCTCCTGAAGTGGATCACCTAAGGAGAAGCGATCTAAGCCTGCCCCTCCTGCCCCCGTGCACCTTGCCTATCCACCCCAGCTAATATGCCAGATCCCCAGCATCACAAGCCTGGCAGGGTACGAGTAGCCCAGACGAGCCACACCACCCCACAGTGAATCCCGCCCCTAGGAGAGGGGAAGAGAAGGCACACACCAGTCTGACTGTGGCCCCAGAGGTGGGCTGGGGGCAGACATCAGGTCTGACTGCGGCCCCGCCCACCAACTCCAGTTATACACCACAGCACAGGGGAAGTGCCCTGCAGGTGCTCACCACGCCAGGGACTATCCAAAATGACCAAGCGGAAGAATTCCCCTCAGAAGAATCTCCAGGAAATAACAACAGCTAATGAGCTGATTAAAAAGGACTTAAATAACATAACAGAAAGTGAATTTAGAATAATAGTCATAAAATTAATAGCTGGGCTTGAAAACAGTATACAGGACAGCAGAGAATCTCTTGCTACAGAGATGAAGGGACTAAGGAACAGTCACGAGGAGCTGAAAAACGCTTTAAACGAAATGCATAACAAAATGGAAACCACCACAGCTCAGCTTGAAGAGGCAGAGGAAAGAATAGGTGAACTAGAAGATAAAGTTATGGAAAAAGAGGAAGCTGAGAAAAAGAGAGATAAAAAAATCCAGGAGTATGAGGGGAAAATTAGAGAACTAAGTGATACACTAAAAAGAAATAATATACGCATAATTGGTATCCCAGAGGAGGAAGAGAGAGGGAAAGGTGCTGAAGGGGTACTTGAAGAAATAATACCTGAGAACTTCCCTGAACTGGGGAAGGAAAAAGGCATTGAAATCCAAGAGGCACAGAGAACTCCCTTCAGACGTAACTTGAATCGATCTTCTGCACGACATAGCATAGTGAAACTGGCAAAATACAAGGATAAAGAGAAAATTCTGAAAGCAGCAAGGGGTAAACGTGCCCTCACATATAAAGGGAGACCTATAAGACTCGTGACTGATCTCTCTTTTGAAACTTGGCAGGCCAGAAAGAATTGGCACGAGATTTTCAGGGTGCTAGACAGAAAAAATATGCAGCCGAGAATCCTTTATCCAGCAAGTCTGTCATTTAGAATAGAAGGAGAGAAAAAGGTCTTCCCAAACAAACAAAAACTGAAGGAATTTGTCACCACTAAACCAGCCCTACAAGAGATCCTAAGGGGGACCCTGTGAGACAAAGTCCCAGAGACATTACTACAAGCATAAAACATACAGACATCACAATGACTCTAAACCCGTATCTTTCTATAATAACACTGAATGTAAATGGATTAAATGCGCCAACCAAAAGACATAGGGTATCAGAATGGATAAAAAAACAAGACCCATCGATTTGCTGTCTACAAGAGACTCATTTTAGACCTGAGGACACCTTTAGATTGAGAGTGAGGGGATGGAGAACTATTTATCATGCTACTGGAAGCCAAAAGAAAGCTGGAGTAGCCATACTTATATCAGACAAACTAGACTTTAAATTAAAGGCTGTAACAAGAGATGAAGAAGGACATTATATAATAGTTACAGGGTCTATCCATCAGGAAGAGCTAACAATTATAAATGTCTATGCGCCGAATACCGGAGCCCCCAAATATATCAAACAATTACTCATAAACATAAGCAACCTTATTGATAAGAATGTGGTAATTGCAGGGGACTTTAACACCCCACTTACAGAAATGGATAGATCATCTAGACACACGGTCAATAAAGAAACAAGGGCCCTGAATGAGACATTGGATCAGATGGACTTGACAGATATATTTAGAACTCTGCATCCCAAAGACTTTTGTAAAAAAAAAAAAAAAAAAAAAAAAAAAAAAGAGGTTAGAGTGGGAGAGAGCCAAAGCATAAGAGACTGTTAAAAACTGAGAACAAACTGAGGGTTGATGGGGGGTGGGAGGGAGGAGAGCGTGGGTGATGGGTATTGAGGAGGGCACCTTTTGGGATGAGCACTGGGTGTTGTATGGAAACCAATTTGACAATAAATTTCATATATTAAAAAAAAAAAAAAAAAAAAAAAAAAAAAAAAAATACCCATTTTGTGCACAAAAACCTTAATTGTAATAGTGCCATGCATCTATTTTATTAGGAAGCTCAGAAAAGTATAATTAAGTTTCATCTACTTTAAGGGAAGAAACTTTATTGGTGAAATAACATTTATTATCAAAATTATCATTGGTCGACTGGCAGAATTTTACTGTATGTTACAATTAGCCATCATCATTTTCAATGAAGTTCTGTATGAAACACTTCCTATTTAATACCTTTGCTCTTGAACAACACCAGTAATTTCTTTTCCCTTGGGGCATACAGCTGTCTCCAGCCTACTCAGAGCCATGTCAGGGCATAAAATCATCTTGACAGAAAGCTTTAAATTATAAATAGTCCCATAATGACATTCAGCTTGGGCGGTACATTTATAAAAGAAGTTATTAAAGAAAATGTCATTCCAACCCATTACTATAACTGGAATCCTTCACATTTCTGCAGTCTTCTTTTGATGCTCAGATAATATTTGCATACGCAAGCATTTAAACAGGGCCGTCGAATTTACAAGTATAAAGACATACTAAGGATATTGGATAAATGGCTTCCTAAAATGTTCTGAAACTTTTCTATCACAAATACATCTTCATATATGCCTTCTCCCTGTGACGACTCGGGAGGGACTGGAGTATTAAGCATCCAAGATCTTGATGTTATTCAAAAGCCATGGCACTGCCAAATTATGGAAAGAGCCTAAATGTCCCATCAACTGATGAATGGATAAAGAAATTGTGGTTTATATACACAATGGAATACTACGTGGCAATGAGAAAGAATGAAATATGGCCTTTTGTAGCAACGTGGATGGAACTGGAGAGTGTGATGCTAAGTGAAATAAGCCATACAGAGAAAGACAGATACCATATGGTTTCACTCTTATGTGGATCCTGAGAAACTGAACAGAAACCCATGGGGGAGGGGAAGGAAAAAAAAAAAAGAGGTTAGAGTGGGAGAGAGCCAATGCCTAAGAGACTGTTAAAAACTGAGAACAAACTGAGGCTTGATGGGGGGTAGGAGGGAGGTGAGGGTGGGTGATGGGTATTGAGGAGGGCACCTTTTGGGATGAGCACTGGGTGTTGTATGGAAACCAATTTGACAATAAATTTCATATATTAAAAAAAATAAATAAAAGCCATAGCACTGGAAATACTTCCTATATGATAAAAGAAGAGAATCAGAGGTTGATTTATCTCATTGTTACCTTATAAGCAACTTCAGAATATTGGATATTGAATAGAATTCTGTGAGCACTTTTTTCCTAGAGTAAATGCTGATTATAAATTATTTGGTGTTAGTGTTCTGAGTTTTAAATACCCAATTAATTCTAGCATCTTACTGGCACATTTAAATTCTGTGAGAATCTACTTTTAACACAAGGTGTATTTTTTCTGTGAACAACCGTATAGTTTCCTAGAAAAGCTTACCTTTTATTTATTTTTAAAAAAAAAATTTTAATGTTTATTTTTGAGAGAGAGAGCATGCACCAGTATGAGAGACCGAGGGGCAGAGAGAGGAGGAGACACAGAATCTGAAGCAGGCTCCAGGCTCTGAGCTATCAGCAGAGAGCCCGACGTGAGTCTTGAAGTCATAGAGTACAAGATCATGACCTGAGCCAAAGTCAGAGACTTAACTGAGCCACCCAGGCGCCCCAAAGCTTACCTTTTAAATGCCTGTAGTTCTCTACATCATCTATTTTATACTGTTGTGTACCAGGTTACTGAAGCACCTGAAAGCGGAGCTAAGAGACTGAATTGAAAAAGCAGTGAATGGTGACATTTGTAAATAAAAGTCCATGTTGCTGAGCTTACTTACCACGCTTTAGTGTGTGTTATGACTGAATTATTTAGCCATAGATTATTGCTGGCTTTGGAGAGAGATGCCAATGTTAGATTAACAGGAACATTTAATCTCTGTGGATGTGTGTATATATATGTGTGTATAGGCATTTGTACGCATTCATTTAAAGCCCTATCCCCCTACTCAACATTGTAAACGGTGTTGCATGGTGTTGCCTAGTGGGCCCCCAAAATCCGCTAAACTGCTGATTCCCACTTCAGTCTTCTAATTCAAGTTTTTAATCACATTTTCTTCTTTGATTCCAAATCCTTTTCAATAGAGACGTTTTCTTACCAGGCTTCTGCCAGTTTAGCAACATTTATTCCTCTTTTAGGCATGTCTTGAAAACAGCATAATAGGTTTATTCTTTCCGTTCTCAATTTCTGTCTCTTAAAAGTGATTTCTGTCAAAGGCTCAGTGTTCTGAGTTGTTCCCTATGCTACCTAATCACTCTAGCCACTTAGCTTTGAAACTGCCTGGTGAAAAATAAAGTTGTACTGGCAGATGTAGGTCAATTCGTTTGATTTCTCATTTTCTTCATTCCCCCATAACATGACCCAGGGATGATGAGAAAGTATAATATTTTTAGCTTTCTTTTGAAAAGCTTTATATTCTGAGTGAATTTAAGCCACACTGATTTCTGTTATTTTAGGAGAATCCAGCTGTTTATTTTAGATTAGTCTCTAGCTTTATGAAATAACCTTTTGTGTTGATGTTTAGCAGGAAAGGAACACATATCAGTCAATTTGATTTATTTGGCATATATTATTAGCCTCTGTCATGTGTCAGCCACTGTGCTTACCACTGAGGATAGCTGTAATGAAAGATATTTTCAGAGGAGCTCATAACCTAGTAAAGAAGATATACTCAGACCTTTGTTCGTTGGCGAATTAAATTGCTAAGTAAATTATTTTAGGCCCTTGCAACAGACTTTTAATGATCTTGTGGTTAATACATTTCTGGACTTAGGGTTGGAAGGTTTTCATTTCATTTATTTCTGTTGACTTTCCCTCTTCCATCGTAGTTCTAATGTGATCTGGAGCAAGTCACGCAATATGTTTATAATGTCAGTAATATCTGTTTATAAAGCATTTTGAGATCTTTGGGGAGAAAAGTGCTGGGTCAATAGAAATGTTATCCTTTCAGCAAACATGCACTGGATATCAGTGATGGAAGCATTGTGTGTTGGGCTCCATGAGCAACTCAGAGATAAATGAGATGATTGTCTTGGTCTAGGAGCTGACAGTGCAACGTATAGAGTGGTAATGGGGTGTGGAGGAAATTTGTGGAGGAGGGGGTAATATGACGTTTCTTTAGTGCTTTCATGTAAAAACAAATGCATGTTTAAATGAGCATTTTATGGTAATTATATTCTCTCATATAAATCTTTTTCCATCTGTTCATATGATTTGTAATTAGATATTTTCCATAAGCTTAGTGGGCATTCTAGACTCAAAAATTGTTCATTTCTTATTAACCTAGTTAAATTGTTTTCTTTAGCTTTACTTCTTTTTGACTAGTATTGCTGGAGTACTTCATCATTATTATTAAAAGACATCTTTTGGGGTGCCTTGGTGGGTCAGTCAGTTAAGTGTCCAGCTCTTGATTTTGGCTTGAGTCATGATCTCATGGTTGTGAGATTGAGCCCCATGTTGGCTCTGTGCTGGGCATGGGGCCTCTTTGGAATTCTTTCTCTTCTTCTGACCCTCCCCCATATTTGTGCTTGTGTGTGCACATGAGCACTCTCTCTCAGGGGGAAAAAAAAAAAGACATCTTTTGAATATCAACTATATGTGTCAGGGTTTTCAACTTTGAATAATATGCCACGCCATTTCATGGTGAAGAGAAGTTCTTAACAATCCCCTACCACCAGTGTTGACTATAAATATATTTTAATGTTACCTAAATATATGGTGATATAAAATTAAATATAAACTCTATATACTTTTAGTTCTCATGATCATAATATAATGGAAGCAATAAAAATATACATTTATGTATTAATACCAAAATAGTATGGTATTAATTTAATGCAATGGGTTAGGTTATTTTCCTGAGAGTAAATTGCTGTTCACAGTATGAATGTGATCCTGATAGCTACGATATAGTGTTTTTTTTTGTTTTGTCTTGTTTTTTTTTTTGTTTTGTTTTGAGCTTGGCATAATTATGTGGCCATGTGCTTTCAGATGACTTCGTTTTCTCAGCATACTTTCCAACCCACTTGGAGAACTTATTTGTATGGTGTGATGTTGGGTCATGTGACCTTCACTTGGTGCATTATTTACGTATGGAGCCTCTTTATGTGCTATTTTCTTAGCTTGCAACAAATTAGGAACTAGTTGACTCCAACACAATGGTTAATGCTTCAATAAATGTTGGCACCAATATTGCATAATAATACTTTGTTATGAGATAGCAGTCAGATTATCAGAATCTACTTTTTTGTTTTTGAGAGAGAGGGAGAGAACACGCATGCATCCATGAGTGGGGGAGGGGCAGAGAGAGAGGGAGACAGAAGATCTGAAGCAGGCTCTTTGCTGACAGCAGAGAGCCAGATGTGGGGCTTGAACTCATGAACCATGAGGTCAGGACCTGAGCTGGTCAGATGCTCAACTGACTGAGCCACCTAGGCAGCTCCAGAATCTAGTTCTAGCAAAGTTTTTAGATTTTTGTAGAAATAAAATTGAAAATTTAAAAATATTAAGAGTATTCATGGACCACTAAGGAAATTTTCTCAAAGGTTCCTTGGACTCCAGTTTGAGAAATATTACAAAATGTAGAGTATATACAGACACACAGACACTGTATATATGTGGCATAAACAAGTAGAAATTCAACAACTGTTATAAAATTAATCGTGCAGGCACTACATGGGTATAAATTACTACAGTGCTAAATATAATGATCAAATTAACTACTGAATGATTTTATTTTGGAGGTACAGTCTAAGAACTTAATACAACTATGTGAAATTAAATTCCTTTTCTGTTTTTGAGTGCTTGTATTCCTTTTTTGATAAAAAAAATTAGGAAAAACAAGATTTTGCACAAATTAAGAATAAAGCAAAGCATTGCAGATAATTTATCTAAAGGACAATACCAGTTATTCATTTTAAGAAAAGGCAACATAACTATAATGGGCTCAGGATCAAAATAGTAGTGGTTATCACTAGTCATCTTCTTTACTAGGTTAAGGCAGGCACGGAAGAGATTGTGGTTTTGTAAGCATCCTCTTTCTGCAGAGGTAGCAAACTCTACAGTGTATGTAACAGGAGGCTTTCCATATCAACAATACTACAGGTCTCCCTTTCTATGTCTAAGGGAAATAAGGCCCATTTTCCCACAGAGCCCAGTCTGAGCTTCTCAGGCTGTCTTTACTAGCTCATAGGATAAACCACAGCTAGTTTAAAAATAAGCCAGTTGTTTAAAAAAAAAAGCCAGTTGTTTTTAGCGGGGAAATATATTGAAAAAGAGATGGATGAAAAAGAGTACAAAGAAGGCAGAGGGGGTGTGGAGAAACATACATAGGGGTCTGTTCCCAGTCCGTTCTCTTCGGTGTATAAAGACTGGAGAAATGTGCTATGTTAGCACTATTTGTTACTACGTTTGTTACCTGAATCTTGGTCATTAGTTATTAGAAAGGAGCAAGGAAAACTATGGAAGTAAGCACCTAATCTTGATTTTATAATGGAAAGCATGTAAATCTAAAATTTTAATTTCTTAATCTGGCTGTTTCTGGGAGAACAATCAATTTATGTTACTTCCTGGTTTAAATCCTTCAAAGACTTTGCCATTGCTTATAGGACATTCATGAATTTTCTCCTGATAATCTTATTATATCCCTTCATTGCACTTTACATCCCAGTGATGTTGACCTATTTTAGTTCGTTCTCTACTAGACTGTGACTTCTATGAGAAAAACTTCCCCAAACTTCACACAATATGTAGCATGCAGTAGCCCTTCAGTAAAATTGTAATTTAATTGAACTCTAATTGGATGAATCTGGGCAAAGCACTTTGGCATTGAGTAGATCTTTTTGACCTTCAGTGTATTCTAGAGCAGGAGAGTGAAGATTAGAGATAAGAAGTATGTTAGAAGACCAGAAAATCCAGATTTTGCATGAACTCTGAATAGTTGAGTTCAGTCAACATGCATTTATTGAGTAACCAACATTTCCTGCTACTGATGGAGGTTGATAACTTGTATGATTATCAGAGCCACATTGTTGAATATGTATAAAATGGTGAGGGGTATGAGGAATATTAAAAAATATTTAAAGTGTTAGGCTGAAGTTTTTGTTTTTTTTTTGTTTTTTAATTTGGACTTTAGAGACAACTTGTAAAGATAAGAGCATGAGTATTTCAAGTTTTCTTTTGAAAACTGAGTCATAGATGTTGCATTTCAAGCCAAGTAAAGGTTTGATTATTTTACACTTCATGGCTTTTTAAAATTCTAGTTGCTATAACAACTTTGATATTTCTTTATTATTTTTAGCACTTCAGTTGCCATAACAATAAGATATCTTTAAAAAATAGCAATTTTCTTTTATAAGGGAAAAATCTCTTTCAATTAAAAATGATTTTGAATCCACATTTCTTTCCTATAATGTGAACCTGTTATTTAAAATGTAACTGTACTATTCTGTTTTCTTATAATTTTGACAGACTTTTGCAGGAGATGTTTTAAGGTTCAACTTTCCCCTCCATGTTTTTATTACTGTGCAAAAATTAAAGGGAGGTGGCTATGTTGAACCTTTCCTGTGACATACTATTAATATTTGATGGGATTGCATTGATATGAAAATCTTATTAAACAATTTAATTTCCAGATTTGTTTCATAAAGAGAAGAATATGGAAGATGTAAGAAAGCTGGGAATTTCCTTTTCTCTTGTGTTATTTTTAAGTGTATTTATCATGTCTGTTGCTATACTAAAACAGCTACCACTTTACTTATTTAGAAATAACTGACAGCTCAGGCCTGAGCTATGGCATTTTATTCATAGAATAGTACTTCTGCTTACTCTTTGAGAAAAAATTCTCATAAGCCTTATTTCTGATAGTTAAACCTTTAGAAAATTAAGGGTAGCAAATTAGAAGAGGAAAGAGGAGTATGCTATATTTGCTATGCAAATAGATTCGGAAAATATGGAAGCTCCATTCTTTTCTAGGTGTCTGGTTACTTGTAGAAATCAAACAAATCTGTCTGTCTGCTTCTCTGTAAACATAAAACCTATGTATCTATATCTGTGTATATACATGTATGCGGAATCTAGTAGCTACAAAGGTGTGATGGTGATAAGGCAATTTTAAGACTGTTCTTATCAATGTTAAGAATGATGATCCCAGCCTACCAGGCAAAATTTAATTATGTTCAGAATTCTGAGTTTAAGAAGGCAGAGGAGATGTATGTGAGGCATCTTATAAAGATTTAAATGTAAAATTTGATGGAGTGAAACAAAATTTTAAAAATTTAAAAAGAGAAAGACCCGCATTATCTGGAAATTGCAGCATCCACGTAATTGAGGTTTTTATGGACTAAACTTTGGTGATTTTTACATTATGGTGTTGTCATCATATAAATTTCCTAAGATGCGTGGTCATGTTCAGATAATGCATTTATATTAAAAATGTACTTTTTAAAGGGAATTGTTGAGGGAGATGGCAATTCAGTAGAAAGTAGAAGTGTTATTAATTTCCTATTCTCAGGTTATTTGTGGGTATAGTTTCTTAAGGAGAAATGATTAAACAGAAAGTCTGTTGATAGTGAAGAATATGCTTACCTTTACTATCTGAGCTTTGAATGAGCTGCTGTGTGCTTTTTTATGGTTTATCTTTAAATTTCTAGTTTTCGTAACCAACTTTAAGGGGTAGGTGTTAGCTCCATTTTACAGATGGAAGCTGAGACACGTGGGAAGAATGACATACCCACGGCGTCATAGTTAATGAGTGCTGCAGCCAGCTTGCCACCCCACGTCTGGCGCATTCTAAAGCCTGTACTGTCTTCTTTAAGTCATAATCTTTCCTAGTCTTCAAGTATGATAAATGTTTACTAAAGATAATAGCCGAAGCTAAGGAAAATGAAAAGAAAGATCATACTGTGCATGGTTTTACTTGCTTACTTACTTACTTAGTTATTTTTACTCTGCATACTATTTTTGACTGGTTAATTTGGTTTTAATTACATCTTTTATTTGAGGGTTCCCCCTACTAAGAATTAAACATACAGGTAGAGGCGCCTGAGTGGCTCAGTCAATTAAGTGTCCTACTTCAGCTCAGGTCATGATCTCGCGGTTTGTGGGTTTGAGCCCCGTGTCCAGCTCTGAGCTGACAGCTTGGAGCCTGGAGCCTGCTTCCGATTCTGTGTCTCCCTTTCTCTCTGCCCCTCCCCCACTTGTGTGTGCATGTTCTCTCTCTCTCTGTCTCAAAAAAAATAAACATTAAGAAAAAATAAATGTACATATATATTAGTATTTTCTTTCTTCCTTTTCCTTTGTGACTGGTTACAGATAATGAAATTTCTTAAAGTTTTTGCTTTCTTGGCCAGTTGTCTTAGATCCCGCCTAGCTGGGGCAGTCCCAGAGTGTTGTATAACTGGCATTTAATACGAAGCCTTTTCTCACTCAGTGTCTCACTTGCATCTGGGCTGTTGTGTCTGTGAGTACAAACACTGAACCATGAGTCAGGTATCCTGATTGAGAGAGTGTGAAAGTAGGCACAGGATAGATTTACTTATTCTATCTGTTCTTTTAGACATTTCAGTAGCTCTCTTTCTTGCTTTGGAGGATTCTGGTATTTTTCACTCAAGTAGTTTAGGGATCTAATTTGGTGGTTTTACATTTAAGAAATGGAATGCTTGAAACATGTAAGTGCAATCATAGCTTTATCCTTCTTTTTGGCCATAAGTTACATGTATGTGAAATAACAGATCTTAAATGTCACATTTTGATGAGTTTTGATATGTATAAATGCATGTTACCCATGGCTATCGAGATACACCATGTTTCCAATCATCCCTAAAAGTTTCCTTATACTTCTTGTTGGTCAACACACATCCACATCCACACCTGATTTCTTTCATCAAAAATTAGTTCCATGTATTTCAGAACTTCACTGTATGGACATATTACAGTTTGTTTATTGGTTTCTATGTTGATGGATATATGGGTGGTTTTCAGTTTTGGGCTATTAAAATTAAAGTTGTGGGGCACCTGGGTGGCTCAGTCGGTTAAGCGTCTGACTCCAGCTCAGATCATGATCTAGCTGTTCACAGTTTGAGCCCCACGTTGGGCTCTGTGCTGACAGCCCAGAGCCTGGAGCCTGCTTCGGATGCTGTCTCCCTCTCTCTCTGTCCCTCTCCTGCTCATGCTCATGCTCTGTCTCTCAAAGATATATAAATATTAAAAAAATTAAAAAAAAAGACATTCATTATAAAAATAGAACTGCCCTAGGACCCAGCAATCACATTACTGAGTATTTATCTAAAGTATACAAAAACACTAATTTGAAGAGATATGTGCACCTGTATATATGTAGCAGCATTATTTACAGTAGCCAAATTATGGAAGCAGCCCAAGTGGCCATCAAGTGATTAATGGATAAAGAAGAGGTGGTGTGTGTACACACACACAGGAATACTATTCATCCATAAAAAATAATGAAATCTTTCAGTGACATGTATGGAGCTTAGAGAGTATAATGCTAAGCAAAATAAGTCAGTTGGAGAAAGACACATACCATATTTCACCCATATGTGGAATTTAAGAAACAAAACAAGCAAAGGGAAAAGAGAGAGAAGTGCCAAGAAACAGACTTTTTTTTTTTAAATATGAAATTTATTGTCAAATTGGTTTCCATACAACACCCAGTGCTCATCCCAACAGGTGCCCTCCTCTATACCCATCACCCGCCCTCCCCTCCCTCTCACCCCCCATCAACCCTCAGTTTGTTCTCAGTTTTTAAGAGTCTCTTATGCTTTGGCTCTCTTCCACTCTAACCTCCTTTTTTTTTTTTTTTCCTTCCCCTCCCCCATGGGTTTCTGTTCAGTTTCTCAGGATCCACATAAGAGTGAAACCATATGGTATCTGTCTTTCTCTGTATGGCTTACTTAGCATCACACTCTCCAGTTCCATCCACATTGCTACAAAGGGCCATATTTCATTCTTTCTCATTGCCACGTAATATTCCATTGTGTATATAAACCACAATTTCTTTATCCATTCATCAGTTGATGGACATTTAGACTTTTAACTATAGGGAACAAATTGGCAGGCGATAGGGGAAATAGGTGATGGGGATTAAGGAGTTCACTTGCTGTGATGATCACTGGGGGCTATATGGAAGTATTGAATCACTATGTTGTACACCTGAGACTAATATAACACTAAAAAAAAAGTAAAAAGTTGGGCCATTTTACACTAATACTTAAAAAATTTATAAGAGTTTGACTTATGCATTCTTACCGTTATTTAGTATTTGCAGTGTTTTTTTTTTTTTTTAATTTTTTTTTTCCAACGTTTTTATTTATTTTTGGGACAGAGAGAGACAGAGCATGAACGGGGGAGGGGCAGAGAGAGAGGGAGACACAGAATCGGAAACAGGCTCCAGGCTCTGAGCCATCAGCTCAGAGCCCGACGCGGGGCTCGAACTCACGAACCGCGAGATCGTGACCCGGCTGAAGTCGGACGCCTAACCGACTGCGCCACCCAGGCGCCCCGCAGTGTTTTAATTTTAGTCATTCTGGTGAGTATTAGTGATATCTCACTGTGATTTTACTTTGCCTTTTCTTGATGACTATTGATGCTGAATACTGATGGCCATTTCTTCCTTTGTGTACCTATGATGGCATTTCCCCATTTTTAATTGGGTTATTTGTATTTTTACTAACAAAGTGTAGGAGTCCTCTTATATATTTTGGATACAGACTTTTCGTTAGATATATGTTTTGCTAGTGTTTTCTACTAGTCTTTTGACTTACTGATTTTTTTTTTAATTTTTTTTTCAACGTTTATTTATTTTTGGGAAGAGAGAGAGCATAAACGGGCGAGGGGCAGAGAGAGAGGGAGACACAGAATCGGAAACAGGCTCCAGGCTCTGAGCCATCAGCCCAGAGCCCGACGCGGGGCTCGAACTCACGGACCGCGAGATCGTGACCTGGCTGAAGTTGGACGCTTAACTGACTGCGCCACCCAGGCGCCCCGACTTACTGATTTTTTTAATGCTATCTTCTGAAAAGCAGAATTTTGTTTTTAGTATAATTCATTACATTTTACCTTTATAGTTATTTTCTGCATTTTAAGAAACCTTTGTCTACTTAGATGTCATGAAGATATTCTCCTTCTAGGATGTTTCCTTCTAGAAACTATATATTTATAGTTTTAATCTTTATGTTTAGATCTGATTATCTCAAATATATTTTTGCACGTGGTATGAGGAAGGAGTCTAAGTTCATTTTTCTCATTATCCAAATTTTTCTAGTAACATTTACTGAAAAGATATTCTTTTCCTTTTGACTTGTTTTAAAGTCTGTTAAGATTCAGTTGGTAAGTGTGAGTTTATTTTTGGACTGTATTCTTTTTAGTGATTTATTTGTTTATCCTTGTGCCAGTCTTCCAACTTTTAAAAGATCCTTTCACAAGATTGTTTTAGCTACCCTACGTCCTTTTTTATTTACATAAAAATTGTAGAATCACTTAGAATCAACAAATAGCAATATATCCATAGATTAATTTGAGAAAAGCTAACATTCTTATTAATAGTGTTGAGTCTTCTAATCCATAAAGGTAGTATATCTTTCCATTTACTTATGACCTTTTAATTTTGTAGTTTTCAGGGTAGAAGTCTTACACATCTTTTGTTTTAAATTTATCCATATTTTCTGTTTTTGGGGGCTGTTGTAAATGGTTTGTTGTTTTAAAATTTCATTTACTGTGGTTTGTCGCAAGTATCCAGAAATTCAATGATTTTTGTATATTGCCCTTGTATTTGGACAAGATTTACTCATTACTTCTAATAGTCTTTGGGATAGATTTTTGAAGTGTTTCTTATGTGTGTAGTTATGTCTTCTTGTATGGCTTAGCTATTTTTTTTTTCTTGCCTGTTACTGACAGGGACCTCCAGTATAAAGTGAATGGAAGTGGTGAGAGCAGACATCTTTGCCTTGTTTTTTATCTTAAGAAGAAAGCTTTTACTCCTTCACCATTAAATATCACTCTAGCTATAGGATTTATCAGATTGAGGAAGTTTTCTTCTGTAATGCACTCACTTAATAGCTGTGAAATATTTGTGATTGTTAATAACTTGTCTCCTAATGAAATAAAGCTAATAATATAAAGTCACTTTCTATCCTTGAGAGATCACTAAATCAGTAGATTGTAACATATGCTACTTTTTTTTTTTTTTTACATTTAGACCAAATTGCTTTGATAGAACATTTAACATATATTGGTACTGCATTTTGCAGCATTTGCTAGATAGGATTTTTCAAAGCACTAGTTAAATATTCATATTGAATTGGGTTTAGGGAGAAGTATAGATAAATAATATTGCCCTTAATTTGAATTTATTAGGCTAATTCTTCTTCTGAAATTTGGTTATATGTTTTATAGCTTTCTTGTGAAGCTTGTATGTCATTCAAGGGGGATTATAAGGAACTTTGTGTATTCTGAGGTTCACAGAAACTGGTTATTAGTGTTTCTTGTCTTGCAGACTTTTGAGCTATTTTTATGTTCTTTACATTAAAGCTTATTAAACACGTACTTGTTTAGCTCCAATTTTATGCCCAAAAGTGTAAAGTAGGTACTTAAGATATAATGCAAACAAAACAGGTATTGCTGCCTTCATGGGGCTTGCAGTCTAGTCAGAAAGACAAAATTGAATGAAATAGATCATTATAAATTATGATAGGTATAGAATCTGGTCTAATCTGGGAATTCAAGGAAGGTATCTGTGAGGAAGTGGTATTTGAATTAAATCTGAAGGTTATTTCTGTGTTAACTAAAAGAAGTGTGATGGCATAGTAAGCAGCGGGTGCAAATGTCCTGAGGCAGTAGACAACATAGCAAATACATGTAGTACAGGGGGATGGTTAGAATAGGAGGAGGTAGAACCAGGTTAGCTAATCCTAAACAACATAGAAGTAAGATTGAATTGGTATGTGGAGAACAGATTTTATAGGACTTACTGGGACTTTATCCTAAGGGCAGTGTGAAACCACTGAAGTATTTTAAAAGGGGAGTGATATCATCTGGCTTGCATTTTTTAAAGAATATTCTGTCTGTGCATAATGGATTAAAGAGAGGCCACAGGCAGCTCATGAGGACCGCACTGGAAGCCACTACATGCACTCCCACACAAGACGATGCGAGCTTGCTTAGGGTAGTGACAGCCGAGATAGGGAAGAGTTAATGGATGGGAGGAGTACTTGAAGAAATAGATAAATTCTGAATGCATACACCTTTTTTGTACCTTTAAAATTGTTAAAAAAAAAAACCCTTTTCTGTACATGTTTACTTTTTACAATATTATATTGGTTGTATAGTTCTCCTTGATAATCATCACCTTTTTATCTTACTTACCATTGATACTGATGTCTCTCTCTTACTCTGCTATTTAGGTCCTATTGAGTAGTTGCCTGAAATGCTTAGGTGTTTAATAATGAACTATTGATTCATATAAAAGAATATATAAAACAATTTAAGGTATAAGTAGAAAAAAGCAAATACCTGTGATGTGTCACCTCATAAAGCTATAGTTTTAGCTGTTAGAAGCAATTCTGAAGTATTCCAACTAATAATTCCTCTTAGATATTTCCCAACTAGCATTCATCAGTTAAAAGGAGAGAGAGGTGGTTGACAATGATTGCAGTAAGAATGGCAATAATCAAACACCTAATGACCCCTAACATAAAGAGAATTATGCCTAATTAAAGACAAAGAATGATTTATGTAATGAGCTATGTAAATATATGACATTAATGCTTTTTTGTTATTAAAGCTTCACATTATAAATTAGTTCCTATTATAATCAGATTAGAAAAAAGGATAGAAAGGGAGAAAAATGAGGGACCAGTAGAACAAGTCAATGTCTAAAAAGAAGAAAATTATCTTGTTAGAACTGCTAAAGCTTTTTTTGGAAGTTGGTAGAAGGAAAGAAGAAAGTGGATCAAAGGCTCTGCTTGAACTCTCTTGTATTATCATTTATTTGCCTTTGGAAGCATGTACAATTACGGATTATTTAGAGTATTCGTAGACTCAAATCCCTGTCAGTGATTAGTTTTGGAAAATAAATGTATCAAATGAAAGCGGTCTAGAATTTGAATTTCCCTATGAGATTATTTTGCCATTTCTCTAATTTTGGAAATATTACATTCAAAACTGTTTAAAAATATGTAAAGCCTATCCTTGGAAAAGGTTTATTTAGATTTTGGTAATATATAGATAACTTTAATAATTGATAGTGTTTTATTTTCTGATGGTTTTATAGTAAAGCTGAGTATTAAACTCCTTTTAATATGGAGTATGGGACCTGTCTACATTCATGAATATTTATCAAATGTAATTTTTATTTTGAATATTTATTATTATTGTAAATGAGACTATTAGTTAAATCCAGTCCTGTTTGATTTTAATGCTTTTATGTATCCCTAAAGGTCAAACTACTTCCCTTGTAAAATAGGACTTTCTAGCCTTTTGTATTGTATATTTAAATATTTTCTTTCAAACCTCAACATGGTACTCATTCTATGATTGTTATTCTAACTTGTTTTATTAATTATTCTGGTAATGAGAAATGCGCTTCCATTCTTTCTGTATTTCACCTAAACCCCTGGAGATTTTTGACAATAATATGGTCTTCATTCCTATAAGGCAGTTCAACATGGAGGAAAGAATAGGGTTTTCTGTTCTTTAGAAATCATTTTTGGAATCCAAAATAGTTATTCTTAGACATTACCTTACTGGCAGCCATCAATGGAGAGGAAAGGAAAGGGAAGGAGAGAGGGGTTCATCAATATGGTGTTAGGAATGACACTTTTGACCTGTTTCAATGCTAGTTTCATGACTGTTGGAAGCAAGTTATGCTTACCTTCTGTAGTACCTATCTTCTTCCTTTGGAAAGTGATAATGATGGGTACCTACTCCATAAAGACTTAAGGTTTTTATAGAGAGGAAATATATAAAGCACTTAGCATAATGCTTGGCACACAGAATGTGCTCAACAGATGTTAGTTTATCTTCCATTTTCAGCTTAATTTTCCTTATCTAAGTCTGAAATAATTTGTAAATTAGTTCTAAGTCACTTTAAAGAAGAGTGCTGATCCCATAAGAAATATGCTTAAAATAGAAAATGTTTGCCTATAGTAAGTCAAAGTAAATAGAAATGTTTTTAACCTCCCTCAAATAAAGTAGCTTAATTTGCTTGCTTCTCACTTGGGTGTGAGTAGCTCAGTCACGGTATGACAGTTCTTTGACTCTTGAGTGTTTTCATATTAGGATAATAAGTGGAGTAAACAATCATTCTACTTGTTTCTAATGCCTACTTTTCAGAGTTCACATTTGACCTTAAATATTTCCCCAAATAGATGTTAGCATAGAGGTGTTAGTTCCAATGCTCTGTTTATACACTTAAATACATCGGATTCAGCAATTTAGTGTGGGTGTGGCAGGGATTAGAGAGATTATTAAATGACTTAACTTCTGTTAATCAAAACATACCTATATTTTAGGGAGTAAAAATAGTAGCTATATCACTTGAGTTCACGAAGTCTTAGCTGATTTTTAATAATTAATACGTTTTTTTCTGCCAGTGAGCATTAGATAACTGCTGACTTTTTAGTGTCATAGTACCTTGTGGTAGTTTCTCTACAGGGTTTAAAGGTGTATCCCAGTTTTTTGGGGTTTTTTTTTGTTTGTTTTTTGTTTTTGTTTTGTTTGTTTCTTACTGTCTGGTCCATAGGAATTAATCTTTATAAATGCTATAAGGAGACTATCTCTAGAGATTCATACATGCCATTAATATGTTATAAGGATCGGTCAGTTCCATTGTCTTCTTTTGTCAATCTTGATCAGAGCTTGCCGAGTAAGTCTATAAGCCTGCATGTGCCTGGCAACTGTTACCTAGTGACAGTTTCAGCTGCAGTAGCCATTGGCTGTGCTGTTGATTGGGGCAGGAGGACCGAGTCACCTTTCTGATGGTGGTGAGTTCTTCTGCATCAGCTCAGGATGAGGAGGAGAGGAGCAGGGCTCCGGCTCAGGTGGAGGCAGTGATACTGAGAGATTGTGAAGAATATAGCGACAGCATCCTGGTAACTGCATCACAGTAAATCGGACTTCTGAATCAAGCAGCCCAGCCTAGCAGCTGATAAGAGTGAATGTAGGTGAGAAGCATTGCTTTATTCCCGTAAGAAGAGAACTATTTTGTGCTAAGTGAAACTAGGAATGTGCAAGGAGGAATATCCTGTGGCTGTTATAAAAGAAGGACTTCCCTGAATGACTTGGTGGTGCACGAGAAAATAACTTTCAGAAGAATGCTTTCTGTTAAGCTGCTGCTTTGTTCCTGAAGGAAACGTTTTTATCTCTAATGCATGTTACTTCTTCAAGAGGTATGACAACAAAGACTGACAAGAAACTCTCTGAAATACCTGTACTTTTAAAAAGATTTTTGATAAATGTTAACCTGATAACAGAATGACCTTGGAAGCCTCTTGGATGGATTCTATCCTGCAAGCCTTTCAGTATTTCAAACTCTAGGATTTAAACTCATCTTGATGCTTTAGAGGTATTTTAAAATAAGACCATCTTATAACCTACCTAATGACCCCTGTACTAATCGAGCACTTGTTCAAAATAGAAAACAGAAATAGAAGAGGCATTTTCATAACATATGGCTGCTGTATAACTGCAAGTATAGCAAACAAGGTAATTTTCCACTTTCAGAAGATTTAGTCGAAGTAATGATTTAATGTGTTAATCCTCTGATGAAAGTAGAATAGAAACAGACTATGAAGCCTACTAGAAATACCTAAGTAATAAATAATGGCAGCGTTTCTAGTCAAATAAGCTCAGAGTGTATAGGAAAGTTTCTATTGTTTAAATTTCATATATACGTGAGATATAGGTGTGGTTGCAAAGGTGAGAAATAACTTTGAGCTGTGAATCTATTATTCCGTTATAAGGAAGGTAGCATATCAGATAATGAAAGTTATTTTCAATTATTGATGCTGAAATTAATAACATTTATTTTCCCTTTGAAAAGGAGAACATACAAATTACATGTAGAACCGGTAATTGTAATGGACTAAAACTGTTTTCATCTGAATGCTTAAAAAATTGCATGCAGAATTAAAACTTTACAGTTTATCATATCTTGTCACATGTTAACCCATTGCACATTATCTTCACTACTGGAAATATGCTTTTGTTTACTCATGAGAGTTATAGGGCAGTCTGGAGTCTGTTACCCCTATTCTGCTCCTTTGTGCCCAAGTAGACCCGAGTCTTTTAGAATTAACCTTGTGTGCATGTGTGTGTGTGGGGATTTAGCTTTTTTGAGAAATGAGAAATAGATCATAAAGTTCATCCACCAGCATCGAACCCTGAACTGAGCCCAAAGGCACTCTTTGCCGCAATGAACTTTTTCTTAGATTTGCAACTAGATCTTAGATCTTAATTATTTAAAACCATAAAATATGAACCCACTTCTCATGACAGATGAAGTAGGAAGCTTGAGACAATTTAAGACTTTTTTTCCCTCATTATTTCTAGTTGATCCCTAAGAAACTACCTTTCTGATGAGCCCAAACAGCTCACAAACTCTTTTCTTCCCTTGGCAATTGATTTTTTTTCTTTTTACAGATTTAATTTTTCATGGTGAAAGGTAATAAAATATCCATTTTCTCTAGAAGTGCCTTGTGTCTTCAAAAAGTTGTTGGAGAGAGCATCAGAGGAAGCTAATCAGTGACCTTTTTTCACCTCCTTTCTAGCTTACTTCCCTTTCTCCCCCTCCCAAAGTTGAGATGTGTCACTGCTGCACTGAGACTGATGAAGAGGCTTGAGTACTCTCTGGGATGCTTGGCTGTGACAGAAGCACTGCCACTGTCTACCGAAGCTGATCCCGAGACACTCATGTGTAGAGTTTAACACATGCTGGACAGGGCACCTGCTTGCTGGAGCCAAGGCTACATGTTCCCTTAATTCCAAGCCATGAATGAATCCAGGTGGACTGAATGGAGCATCCTGAACATGAGCAGTGGCATTGTGAATGTGTCTGAACGTCACTCCTGCCCACTTGGATTTGGCTACTACAGTGCGGTGGATGTGTGCATCTTTGAGACCGTTGTTATTGTCTTGCTGACATTTCTAATCATTGCTGGGAATTTAACGGTCATCTTTGTTTTTCACTGTGCTCCACTCTTACACCATTACACTACCAGCTATTTTATTCAGACAATGGCATATGCTGATCTTTTCGTTGGAGTTAGCTGCTTGGTTCCTACTCTCTCACTTCTTCACTACTCCACAGGTATCCATGAGTCATTGACTTGCCAGGTTTTTGGATATATCATCTCGGTTCTAAAAAGCGTTTCTATGGCATGTCTTGCTTGCATAAGCGTGGATCGCTATCTTGCAATAACCAAGCCTCTTTCCTACAATCAACTGGTCACTCCTTGTCGCCTGAGAATTTGCATTATTTTAATCTGGATCTACTCTTGCCTCATTTTCTTGCCTTCCTTTTTTGGCTGGGGGAAACCTGGGTACCATGGTGACATTTTTGAATGGTGTGCCACCTCTTGGCTCACCAGTGCCTATTTTACTGGCTTTATTGTTTGTTTACTTTATGCTCCTGCTGCCTTTGTGGTCTGCTTCACTTACTTCCACATTTTCAAAATTTGCCGTCAGCACACCAAAGAGATAAATGACCGGAGGGCCCGATTTCCTAGCCATGAGGTGGATGCCTCTGGAGAGACCGGACACAGCCCCGACCGTCGCTACGCCATGGTTTTGTTTCGGATAACCAGTGTGTTTTACATGCTGTGGCTCCCTTATATAATTTACTTTCTTCTGGAAAGCTCCCGGGTCTTAGACAATCCAACACTGTCCTTCCTAACAACCTGGCTTGCTATAAGTAATAGTTTTTGTAACTGTGTAATATACAGCCTTTCCAACAGTGTTTTCCAGCTAGGCCTCCGAAGACTGTCCAAGACGATGTGCACATCTTGTCTGTGTGTGAAGGATCAGGAAGCACGAGACCCCAAACCTAGGAAACGGGCTAATTCCTGCTCCATTTGAAGAGAACTATACAGTAAATCCAGTGTAATCTGACAGGGGTTTTGGATTGTGTTCTTGATTCTTCTATAATATCTAAATAATTCTTCTGGAAGTTTGCCACTAGAGAAATATTTACTTGAATAGTTGACTATGAGATGAAGGGACTAAAGATTTCTTTTTTTTTTTCGTTCTCTTTTTCCACAGTGGTGGGGGAGGGGGAGCTAGAGAAAAGAATGTATAGAGGGTAATCTCATGAGATAACTTTAGTATGTGAGTATAAATGTACAGTAATAACAAAATTAAGCACTGAAGATGAAAAAATTATTGAAAAAAGTATCTCAGAGCTTCCACAGGACATGAGCAAAGCCCCTCGGCATCTCTGTCCTCTCTGACTGAGCTCTCTCCTCTGTCTTTGCCTCTCATTCTGTCTGTCTGTCTCACTTTCTTTGTGTTTATGGAAATGACTTACATAAATTGCCCTTTAAATGCTACATATAATATATGTGGCAAAGTGCAATTTTTTGCATCAAAGTATACTCTTAAATGTACTAATCTGCAACCCATAAGTTGTCTCTCTATGAAGGATGCATAGTAAGCATTGAATTTTATTACCTGCCACATAACCCTTTTGCTTGTGTTTTTATAATGTCCGCAGTGCAAATTGTTTGCTATAAACAAAAAGAAACAGTACTTTTGTTTCTTCTGGGTAAAATTATGTGTACCCATCCCCACCCCCTTTCTAACAGCCTGCTATTTTTTTCCTCCATTGTTCTTGATCTGCATCCTTTGGTACCTTAATCCAAAAGTGTCTTAGCTAATGAAAGAATCTACTATATAAAGCAATCATAATCTTAAATAATCTGTTCCTTCCAACAAAGGTTCTTTGAGATATTGTGTTAAATATTTTTAATAGCTTTTGTATACATTTTTATCTGGTTCCTTTCCAATTAGCTCATGTGCCCAAAGTAGTGTCTTTTTTTTGCTATAATAAAGCTTTGTTTTTCTTTAAGGAAATCCACAAATAATTCTAATGGAGATTTCAGAGTATTCACCCAGAAGTAAGGTATTGCTCTTCAAACCACACAGCGTGTCCTCCCCGCAATCCAGTAGACAATATTAACCTTTTTGTGTTAGGTCTACGAAGCTTAGTGTTGCGTCCACCAATCATTTGTGTGATATGCATTTGCATATACTATATTTTTTACAACAAAGAAAATGTAAATTATATTATGTGATCTGTGCCTAATGTTTTCTTAGCACAATACATAGATCAATGTTGCTTAACTCATCAACATTGGAAAAAATATACAAAAACTTTAAAGAGAAAAATACTTTTGTGTAGTTGTTATTAGATATTTATATTAGATCAAGCTGCATTCTTAGTACTGCTGAGAATACGATATACTTAATTATCAAATACAGGTAAGAGCTGTCAGTATTTCCTTTTGTAATCTGTTTTCATACGCAGAGATTAAATTAACTTATTTTTTAGTGTGCTACATGGAATTGTATAATAAATTGCCAGGGGTTTAGATGTAGCAAAATGGCATTTGGGGGAATCAGTCAGTAGTGAAGCAGGTGTGAGTGGTAAAACATCTAAATCTTACTTTTTTACTATAAGTTTCCTGCCTGACAGATATTTTAAAGTTTATATCAGACTACTGAGTATTTTTCTTCTCAGCATTTTGATTTATTTGTTTTATGAAATGCATTTAATGAAATGTGCCTATGACTTCAAATTGGAAGCCTAGTGTGTTTGCACACAAGTGGTTTGACTTCAGAGGTCCGTTAATAGCAATGTCATCATTTTATTGAGGTTGTTTTGAACCTGTGTATATTTTTAAACATGTAAGAAAGGTTTAAAATAAAGAATAAAATAGTATTCTACGTATCAAAATCAGACTTTGTTTCAGTTTCATAAAAACACTCACTTAGAATCAAAATTTAATTGTTTCACATTTCTGTGGTTTGGGTTGTTTATATTATTTCTTGCCCTGTGTTTGCCAGTGGCATTTTGGATATTCAAAATGAACCTTTTAAGTTCAGACCAGTTAAAGAAAAAACAGATTTCAAGAAAGCATAATACTACTAACTTTTCAGCTGTCACAAATAGAATATTCAACATTATATGTATTATTTGGGAATCAGATTTTGATTCCTTTAGTTTGGTGTGTAAATAAATATAGCTCGAAAGGACTCAGTAGATATTCTGTAGAGAAAACTTGAGTCTGCATTTATTGCATTTTCCTCTTCTGGCTTTTCCTCATGATAATTAGTAACAACAATTATGTGTCAGGTTTTAAACACTATGTTAAGTTTTTTTTTAGTTTTTAAAAAATGTTTGTTTACTTTGAGAGAGAGACAGACAGAGCATGAGCAGGGGAGAGGCAGAGAGAGAGAGAGAGAAACACAGAATCCAAAGCAGGCTCCAGGCTCTGAGCTGTCAACGCAGAGCCCAACATGGGGCTTGAACTCACAAACCGTGAGATCATGACCAGAGCTGAAGTCAGACACTCAACTGACTGAGCCACCCAGGCACCCCAACACTGTGTTAAGTTTTATATATATTTTAACTTTTAATCCTCACTACACCCCTTTCAGATAGATACTGTTCTTATTCTCATCCTAGAGACAGGAAACTAAAGAAGGGTGATGGACGCAAGGTCACTCATTTCCTCCCCACAGGTTCATTCATATTTAGCTGGGTTAGAGCCAAAGCCTACATACTTAACCACTCTGCTTCACTGCTTTTCTGGGTTTTTGTTTTGTTTTGTTTTGTTTGTTTTCTTTCCTCAAAAGCCTTCACACCTTTGTACCTCTGTCTGTACCTTTTCCTTACAAATTTCTCTGAGTTTTATTCTTTTTCTTCACCTAAACATTTTGCTGTAGTCCCTTCCATACCTTGTGATATTTTTCCTTGATCTTACAAATATATTTTATTAGAACAGCAATCTCGTAAGCCCAAACTTGCTAGTTTAGTCTGTAATCAAACTGAAACCCTGGGGCATAGCATTTCCTTGGCATTGCCTTTATTCATTTTTGTTAAGTTTTTGTTGAATAGTTTCTTCAGATCTCTGTGAATTTCCTGTTGAAGAAAATATTTTCAGGCAGGTGAGTGGAGAAGGTTTACCACATTCTGAACATGTTCTGTGTGCCAAGAGCCATGCAGAGCACATAGGCTACATCAGCTTGTTTAGTCCTCAAATCTAGCCCAACAGGAAGGTACAAGTCCCTGGGTTTTACTGAGGAGAAAACTGAGGACTTGGAACATTCAGTGTCTTACCTAGGGATAAACAGCCTCTGAAGGCCAGGAGTTCAGTCAAGGTTTCATATCCTGGAAAAGCAAGGGGAGCCTATAAGGCAAGTTCTAGGTTTAGATTTTTCATTTATTATAATGTTTCATGTGCAACTCTCAGGCAAGCCTTGTAACTTCCTTTTGACATATTTTAATGTGTGTTTATATCATAAGATAATACTTATTTTGAAACTACTCTGTCTTTTTAAAATTAATATGTTTGAAGAATGGAAAGCATAACCATTATTCTCATCATTATATTGTATTCTGTGGTAATTATTCAATTTGGTTATAAGGGACAGCGAAACAATAATGCCAGAGTCTGTTACTAAGGGTTCGATTGTCTGTGGAGCCGTTTCTGAAGTTACGTAGTATTGGAAGTCTTTATAACCTACTAGGGTATGAAATGTGGACTGAAATCCTGGCCTTCAGAGGCTGTTTATCCCTAGTAACACTCAATGTTCCAAGTCCTCAGTTTTCTCCTCAGTAAAGCCCAGGGACTTGTACCTTCCTGTTGGGCTAGATTTGAGGACTAAACAAGCTATTGTAGCCTTTGTGCTCTGCATGGCTCTTGGCACATAGAACACGTTCAGAATGTGGTAGCTCCTGTTTCATTATCTTTGTGGCTGCCATATTCATTGCTACCATAATTTCAAGATCACTAATTACAATCTAAGAAGATTACATTTTACAACAGAATTAATCCATTGAGTATAAGAGCTTACTAAAACAGCATTTTTTTCATATCTGTTTAAACTCAGATTTTGGCTTAAACTCAGATGTTTTTAAATATAGAAAACTTCCATAATTTTTGAAAGCTCCTTTTCCAGGAATGATTATTCATGAAGACATCATTTGACATTAAGTATAACCAGCAAGCAGTTGTTGGGATGATTCTGAGATTAATTTACCTTCTTACATTATTTATTGCATAAAATACGCTTAAACATTTTTCTTTTGTCAGGTTGGCAATAGTAAGAAAGGATTGTTCAGGAATGTTTTGCCATTTGTCTTTACATTTTAATTTTCTTCACTTACTAAAATGGAATTTAGGGTGTTTTGTTATATACAGGTTACCTGGAAGAAACAAAGATTAGCCAACAGGTTTCATTCTACATATGGCACTAATTTATGAGTTTAGAAATAAATGCAGTTGTTGCCTTGAAGGACTGTCCTCTGTCTCTCTCCACTCTGGAAGCTAATCATTAGATATGGAAAAGATACAAGCATGTGATAAATAAAGGAGATTAAGGTGTGGGGAATTTGCTAATATAACATGTTCAGGTAGAGACATCACAATGCACAAATGCTTAGGTTACTGAGCTGATGTGATACTCTGATGTGTACGTTCCAACAAGCGCTCTTCTCCCCGCAAAAAACTTTTTGGATTAAGAAGAATATGTAGAAAGTGGCATACTCTCCAACCAAATGTATGTATAGACATAGAAGAAAATGAAGTGACTAGAAAAGAAAAAGAAAACAACCAGATTCCCTTTTGAGTGTTTCTCGTAAATGAGTTTTATCCAGTGCTCATTTTGCTCTGCAATTTAAAATATTCATAACTTTGTTTAATAGTATAAATGGTTGTGTTTTAGAATATTAATAGTGATGGCATTGGGTCTTCTTTATTAATATTCTGTTTAATTTGTTTTTAGAAATGAGCATTTACTTCCTTTGTACTCAGAAAAACAAAATTGTTTTATTAAAAAGAATGCTGAAAAAAACAAGAATGCTGAGGGTGCCTAGGTGGCTCATTGGGTTGTGTTTGACTCTTGATTTCAGCTCAGGTCATGATCTCACAGTTTATGAGATCAAGTCCCACGTTGGGCTGTGCACTGACAGTGCAGATTCTGTCTGGGATTCTCTCCCCCCCCCCCCCTTCTCTGTCTCTGTCAATAAATAAATGAACTCAAAAAAAAAAGAGAGAATGATGACTAAGCAATATTTTGACGTTTCACAAAACAGTGCTTATTGATTATACAAGTAACATTATCCAGTCATGTCCCAGTACTGTCTTCTTTTAAAGGTAGTTCTATAGATTTCTGGTTTTTTTAAGTTTTTATTTTAATTCTAGCTAGTTAACATATAGTATTACATGATCAGGTGTACAATATAGTGATTCAACAATTCTATATGTCACCCAGTGTTTATCACCGGTAAACTCCTTAATCCCTATCACCTATTTAACTCAACCCTCTCCCCACTCAGTTTGTTCTCTAATTAAGAGTCTGGTTCTTGATTTGTCTCTCCCTGCCTCTCATTTCCCCCCCTTTGCTTGTTTTGTCTCTTAAATTCCACATATGAGTGAGATCATATGGTATTTGTCTTTTTCTGACTTACTTTGCTTAACATTATACTCTCTAGCTCCATCCGTGTCATTGCAAATGACAAGATCACATTCTTTTTTATGGTTGAATAATATTCCATTGTGTGTATATATCACATCTTCTTTATCCATTTGTCAATCGATGGATACTTGGACTGCTTCCATATCTTGGCTATTGGAAGTAATGCAGCTATAAACATAGAGGTGCATGTATCCCTTTCAATTAGTGTTTTTGGATCCTTTGGGTAAATAGGGTAGTTCTATTTTTAACTTTTTGAGGAACTTCCATACTGCTGTCCACAGTGGCTGCACCAGTTTACATTCCCACCAACAGTATGAGTGTTACTTTTTTTCCACATCCTCACCAACACCTTTTGTTTCTTATGTTGTTAATTTTAGCCATTCTGACAGGTGTGGCGTGGTATCTTACTGTAGTTTTGATTTGCATTTTCCTGATGGTAAATGACGAAAACATCTTCTCATGTGTCTGTTGTTCATCTGGATGTCTTTGGAGAAATATCTGTTCATGTCATCTGCCCATTTTTAATTGGATTATTTGTTTATTGGGTATTTTATCAGTTCTTTATATATTTTGGATACCCACCCTTTATCAGATATGTCATTTGCAAATATCTTCTTCCATTCCAGGTTGTCTTTTAGTTTTTTTGATTGTTACCTTGCTGTGTAGAAATTTTTGTTTTGATGTAGTATAAATACTTTATTTTTGCTTTTATTTCCATTGCCTCAGGGACCTATCTAGAAAAAGTTGCTATGGCCAATGTCAGAGAAATTACTGCCTGTGTTCTTTTGTAGGATTTTTATGGTTTCAGGTCTCACTTGTAGGCCTCTCATCCATTTTGAATTTATTTTTGTGTATGGCGTAATGAAGTCCAGTTTCATTCTTTTTCATGTTGCTGTCCAGTTTCCCCAACACGATTTGTTGAAGAGACTGTCTTTTTCCCATTGGATATTCTTTCCTGGTTTGTCAAAGATTAATTGACCACATAATTGTGGGTTCATTTCTAGGTTTTCTATTCTGTTCTGTTGATTTATGTGTCTATTTTTGTGCCCATACCATACTGTTTTGTTTACCATAGCTTTGTATGAAGTCTGGAATTATGATGCCTCCAGCTTTGCTTTTCTTTCTCAAGATTGCTTTGGCTATTCAGGATCTTTTGTGTTTCCATACAAAATTTAGAATTTTTTCCTCGTTCTGTGAAAAATGCTGTTGGTATTTTGATAGGGACCACATTAAATGTATATATTGCTTTGGGTGGTATAGACATTTGAACAATATTTGTGCTTCCAATCCATGAGCATGGAATATGTCTTTCTACTTCTTTGTAGATAGTCTATATAGTTTTTGATTCCTATAATATTTATTTCAGAAAAAAATTTCAGAGAAATTGCAACATTAGATATTCTTGACTTATTTTTGCTTCAACACAATCAGTTTGAAGTGTTATTTGCTGCATCTGAAAGGGATCTCAGTGACTATAGGGTTTTTAATGCACCAGTGATGACACCTTTTAACATTTTTCAGATCTTTAAATATCAGAAGAATGATCCTGTATTAGGGAAATAGGGTCCAACTGATGTGTTAACTACATCTCACAGATACACAAGAGTCTACTTTTCCAATTCCCCATCTTCAAAGATCATATATGTAACTTAAATTTCTTTTTTTAATTCTAGTATACTTAACATGCAGTGTTATATTAGTTCCAGGTGTACAATGTGTGATTCAGTAATTCTATACATTACTTGGTGTTCAGTATAATTTTTTAATGGTAATTTCTATTCTGTTTTCATTTATGATTCCCCATGAAGGGAATCAGAGTAATATAAAAAATCAGAGTAATATATTCATTAGGAGTCTGTTATGTCTGATAGATATTAACATGAAAGGCGTATGTGATATCAGCACTTTCACTATAGTGAATGGGACCAGATGAATCTTGGAGATTTTTCATTTCTAAAATTTCTCGATGATAAATATCAAGAAACATAGAGCATAGTAGTAGAATTTATTGAATGGAAATATTTTCTAGAATTCTAAAACTTATCAAAATGCTACTTTATGCAAGAGAAATCACATGCATATTTGATTTTAGAAATTAGACTGCAATTAATTTGTTTTGTTTTCTATTTAGGCAAGTGTAAGTAAGGTTGTTGCCAGTTAAAAGTGCCCAAACATACTTTCTTTATAAATTTAAAGTGGTGGTATTAATTGGGTTGTGAGGCCCATAAACAAGTTATATAGCCTGTTCTTTAAGATTCAAAATGTATCTTTTTTTTTTTTTTAAATTTTTTTTTCAACGTTTTTATTTATTTTTGGGACAGAGAGAGACAGAGCATGAACGGGGGAGGGGCAGAGAGAGAGGGAGACACAGAATTGGAAACAGGCTCCAGGCTCTGAGCCATCAGCCCAGAGCCTGACGCGGGGCTCGAACTCACGGACCGCGAGATCGTGACCTGGCCGAAGTCGGACGCTCAACCGACTGCGCCACCCAGGCGCCCCTCAAAATGTATCTTTGAATGCAGCGTAGACCAATGCAATGAATGCAAGAGATAACCCCTTGTCTGAGGTTACACTGGCACAAATAGTTGTTAATGTATAGACTGTAAAATACAGCTTTAAAACATTTACTCTACTAACGTTCCTAAGAGAGTTTCAGGTTTAAAATAGTTATTATCAGATCATACATTTTAGACTAATAGCCTCTTCACAGTTATTGTGTTTACTTTCTCAGGAATTTTATAATTAAAAATGCTAAATTGGTAAAATTGATATTGCAAATGATGTATTTGGAGAAGATTAAAAGAATTTCTGAAAAAGCAGGTAAAAAATCCTGAAAATCTTTGTTTAATGTTTTAATATGTTTAAATATAATTTAAGTTAAATTATGTTTGGATTTTTGTTACATTTATTATTTTGGCAAGGAAAGGAAGATTCAGGTTTTGATTTTAAGAATTGTTGGAAGTTACCAATTTTAAAATAGAACATGGTTTCTTGTTTGTAAGAAAATAAACACTGTATAAAGTATACCTAGGTTTTTTGAAATGTTCTTGCCGTTAGATATTTAAAATATTATTTGTATTGAAATTAAAAATTACAGTGATGTAGATGTTCAATTCTTTCTCTGTTCAAATAGATTTTGAGGAAAACGTAACATCCCAAGGATTAGTTTTCTCTCCTTGCTTCCGTTGTTCAAAGTCAGTTGTTTTTAAATGTTTTACATCACCAAGATCTTAAAACTTTACTGGATTTCTAGGTATATTTATTTGGAAATAGATCTGGAAAAGTGCATTTTGAAGACTCATATTTACAATGTCATGTTATTAAACGTGTCTTGTGATGGCTTCTGTTATTTAAGTCATCAATTTCATATATCAGCCCTCTTTGTAAATGTGATTTAACACTTACAATTAAACAGACTTAAAATTTATTAGAAGACTAGATTTGGATTTACTTTTATAGATTCTGAATCCAGGACATCTGGTAGTATCATAGGGACAGATAGCGTGCGTGTGTATGAGGGGGGTGTCTTAATGCTTTTACCACATTACAAACTTCGGGGGAAATGCTGGCATTCTCAATTTGCAGTCCTTGTAGGGTGTTTAATTACTTTTCTAATAGTTAAAGGTACACATCTTTTTTTAGAAAACATATTAGGATTTGAAGTAATGTTCTTGAGCACAGTTACCAATGATTCAGTGTACCATGAGGAAAATGGAGACAAGCATGTACCTCTGTTGTGAGGGTTAAGAAATTATTAGAGATCACTGCAAGTTAAAATTTGAAAAAGGTTAAAATGCTTTTTGAACATGCATAATGCCCTTGACATTCTAAAAGCTTTTGTGAGTAAGCACTATCTCATTTCACATACAGAAATCTGAGATAAGATTTTTAAGTGACCCTAGTATCATATAGCTAGACAGAGCTAGTCCCGAGCATATGTCTTGTGTAGCAATAGTTTTGCCCATGATAAGGCTCTTGAATCATGTATTTATGGATGGTTGGTGGTAGAATGACCTTACCCTTCTTCCTTGAGTAGAAAATGAAGGCTTACTTAGTTGATACAGGAAAGATTCCATGTGAAATTTTAACTTTTAACCTATTAAGTGGGAAAGATCACCTTAAAATTAACTGGATGTTACAAGGGAGCTTTTGAGATCATGGAAAATTTTAATAAGATGTATTTAGTACTACTCATTGTTTTGATATTAAAACAATTTCTAGTGCATAGAGGATAATGAAAATTTACCTCTCCTTTTATTTTTTATTTATTTTTAATTTTTTTTAAACGTTTTTATTTATTTTTGAGACAGAGAGAGACAGAGCATGAATGGGGGAGGGGCAGAGAGAGAAGTAGACACAGAATCGGAAGCAGGCTCCAGGCTCTGAGCCATCAGCCCAGAGCCCGACACGGGGCTTGAACTCACAGACCGTGAGATTGTGACCTGAGCTGAAGTCAGATGCTTAACCGACTGAGCCACCCAGGTGCCCCTACCTCTCCTTTTAAAAACACAGTACGGGTGCCTGGGTGGTTCAGTTGGTTAAGTGTCCAGCTCTTGGTTTCAGCTCAGGTCATGATCTCATGGTTCTTGAGCTCCATGCTGGCTGTGTGGAGCCTGCTTGGGATTCTCTCTCTCTGCCCCTCTCCTGCTTCTGTTCGTTAGTGTTCTCTCTCTCTCTCTCTCTCTCTCTCTCTCTCTCTCTCTCTCTCTTTCAATAAATAAAACCCCAAAACACAATAGTTGTCTGCTAAATATATTAGAAGATATATAGACTGAATTGGATAGTTTTAGCTGTATATTTAAAAATATAATGATGGGGGCACCTGGGTGGCTTAGTTGGTTAAGCATCCAACTTTGGTTCAGGTCATGATCTCTTGGTTCATGGGTTTGAGCCTGACAAGGCTCTGAGCTGTTATCACAAAGCCCAGAGCCTGCTTTGAATTCTGTGTCTCCCTCTCTCTCTCTTCCCCTCCTCCTCCTCCTCCTCCTCTTGTACTCTGTTTCAAAAATAAATAAACATTAAAAAAAATTAAAAAATAGAAAAATATAATGATGAAGAACTGTCAATCACACGGTCTTCATATAACTACTTTTGAAAAGTAAACATGTCACAACCATGTTCTGAATGTTCTTTGTGATGGATTTGCAGTATTTTTGAAGTCATCATAGGATGAAGTCATCATAGGGTTTTTCTGAAGCATTATAATGGAAAAGGTTTTGACATTTCATGCTACAGTGCTTTATATATGTTTTATGTTTAATATATGAAATAATATTCAGGGAATAAAATAAGTCTGAATCAGTGATGTTTTAAATGAAACCCTTCTAATATATAATTCAGTTTTATTTTAGTGAAATAATATGGTTACAGAAAAATTAAAGGAACTCAATTTAGACTAACACAGGATTGTCTTGTAAATGTCCTTAAATGAATCCTTTCCTTGGTTCCCAGTATAGGCAGCAATTGAAATAAATTCAACTAAGTTATTTGGAAAGTTTATTTTCTTACAAATTTAAAATTTCTGTCATTGTTTATGACTACTTAATTTATGGTACTAACTAAAAGGGCTTGCAAGATGAGTCATTGCAAAATCCAAATTATTGAAATCTTAATTTGCATTCCATATCAACAAATTAGGACAATAAATATTTATTGATTGTGGGTATAAGTCGGGTATAAATTGTGGTTCGTAATACTCCTGGTCGCTTTTAAATCCAAAGTATAACTTATTGACTAATGGGAAGCAAGCAAGGGGGCAGATCATCTGATTTCCAGGATTTGAGGGAGAGATTGCAGAAAAGTCTTAGGAACAATGCAATAGATTGAGGAATTAGAGAGACTGATGAATTTAAAAAGATGAATTGACCTAAATATCTGGCCGCATGTTTAGATTCTGCAGTTACAGAGCATACCTTGGGATATTTGAGAAGTTGTCAAAGCGAAAGGAAGGGGAATGTTCGATATTCAACACAATACAAAACCATGTGAGGAAATTTCGGGACACAGTATATTACAAAGAGCATGTTCTTTTATATGCATTGAATCTGATTAGAATAAAGTAACTAGTTTAGGTGTAAAGTATAAGCTTTGAGGTTAGGATAGAAACGTTAACATGGGTGGATATAGCTTGAGGGAATATATATGGGACACATTCTGTCAACTCCAGCATCATCCTAGATCACTGCTTCTTAGATTCGTTTTCTTTACTATTTGTCACCTGATTATAGGTGAATCTCTATGATTAGAATTTCTATCTTTTTTTAAAAATTTTTTTTCAATGTTTATTTATTTTTGGGACAGAGAGAGACAGAGCATGAACGGGGGAGGGGCAGAGAGAGAGGGAGACACAGAATCGGAAACAGGCTCCAGGCTCTGAGCCATCAGCCCAGAGCCCGACGCGGGGCTCGAACTCACGGGCCGCGAGATCGTGACCTGGCTGAAGTCGGACGCTTAACCGACTGCGCCACCCAGGCGCCCCAGAATTTCTATCTTTATGACAGGTGGGTTTTAGCTTATCTGCCTATCAACCAAGCTAGGCATATGATGTGGACCTTATATATAATTATAATCAATTAAATTATAATTAATTTTTGATCAATATAATTATTTGTTCTTTATTTGGTTGTTACTCTGTTGGTAGGGACTATACTAAATTCTGTGCAAGATGATGAGACTTATAAGTAAAACATATTTTTAGTTCTCCAAGAACATATAGACTATTAGGGGTCATATGGACAACATATAGATACTTATAAGACAGGGATTGACAAATTAAAGCCCACTGCCTACTATTGTTAATAAAGTTTTATTGAAACTTAGCTGTGCCCATTCATTTATGTGTTGCCTGTGACTGCTTTCATACCACAATGGCAGGGTTAAGTTATTGTGACAGAGACCTTCTATCTTACAGAATTTAAAATACTTACTGTTTGGCCCTTCCAGAAAAAAATCTCCTGACCTCTGATATAAGACATTATAAATGCTTTTTATATGGTACATATGGTAATAAAATGTTGTGCTTTTATAATTGCAAAGGATCTCATGAGTGATAATTTCAATCTGATTCATCCAGGCATCAGGAGAATTTCTGGCATGTGGGTAAAACTCTAGACACTGGTTCCTTCCCTATGATTCCAGTGGTTTGTCAACTGAATACCTCACTCTAAATGAAATAGTCCTACACTTTCTAAGTAAATTATTCTTACCTTTTATGGCTAACATATTTATATTTTGTCCTATTTGGCTATGGTCCTTTGTGTATCTATGCTTAATTTTTGAAGAACTGTCAACTGTTTTACAGTGTTGAGTCCTATTTTTAGATATCTAGCTTAACCTGTACCCTGATCATTAAAATCACTCAGTGCTGGGCACTGCTATTATAAACATTGAGCTTTCTGTCTGTCAGTGGATATAGAGAGTAAGAGCTGTTACAGAAACATGACAACTATTTCAAAAACAATAACATAAAAATCCCTGTCCCTCTGGAATTAGATTTTAAAATGCAATAAGATAATGAAAAGAAAGGATTGGCAATGAAAAAAACCCACTTATTTCCTAGTCTTTTTATTAAACTATTAATGTAGCAGTCAGTAATACTTAATATTGGACAAAAGTTTCAGACGTCAAAAACATTTGTTAAACTTTCCTTCAATAAATGATAATCTTATAATCCAAAAGAATTGATTTTACTTATAAATAAGTGGCCTCTTTTGTAGTACTTTAATAAGCAGTAAAGCAGAAAACTAAAGGACAGAAGATCTCGCTGTATAGGAGGCAAAATTGTGTGTAACTCTAAAATATATATGACTTAGAGAATTTATAATTGTGCATTGACGTACAACATATTAGCAAGTGCTTGGAAATTTGTAAATTAGAATGTAAGTGGGTATAGTTGCACTCATGGCTGAGATTTATTACAGCAAAAGGAATTTTATGGTGTCTGACGTTGTCAACTAATGGTGTTTTAAATTAATCTGAGTGTTTGAGTTTTTCTCAAGTTTAGTCAAATGGGCGAGAAAATGAATGAATGATTGACATTTATATCAAAGATACACTTTGGTTCATGAGAATAAAAGCAAATACTTACGTATGCTTTTGAGGCATTAGGTATTGTTCCACGTCACTGAGGTAGGAGAGCCATTATTTGAACCCATGTAGTCTAGCTGAACACCTTTATAATTTATTTGTCTTATATTTCCTGTAAAAAATGAATAGGAATATTAGTCACAAAAAAGAATGAAATCTTTCATTGGCAACAACATGGGTGAATCTAGAGGGTATAATGCTAAGTGAAAAAAGTCAGAGAAATACAAATACCATATCATTTCACTCATGTGGAAGTTAAGGGAAAAACAAAAAACAAATAAGCAAAGGAAAAAAAAAAGACAAAGCAAGAAACAAACTCTTACCACTAGAGAACAAACTGATGGTTACCAGAGGGCAGATGGGTGAGATAGGTGATGGGGATTAAAGACTACATTTATCGTGATGAACACTGAGTAGTTTATACAGTTGTTGAATCACTATGTTGTACACCTGAAACTAATATAATACTGTGTATTAACTATAGTGGAATTAAAATTGAAAACTTAATAAAATATGCAAAAAAAACCCAAATGAAGAAAGAAAAAAGGAGACAAAAAACAGATTTTTAAATATAGAGAGCAAACTGGTGGTTACCAGAAAGGAGGTGGGTGGGGGGGATGGGTGAAAGGTGAAGGATGAAGGGGATTAAGGGCACACTTAGCATGTGATGAGCACTGAGTTATGGTTAGAATTGTTGAATCACTATATGGTACACTCAAAACTAACATAACATTGTTAATTATAGTGGAATTAAAAATAAATTTTTTAAACACATAGAATAATTTCACATAAAGCTGAATGTTTTAAAAAGCCCAGCAAATTGTCAGGTTTACATTAGTTTGATTTTAAATGAAAGCTCTCCAGAGGATCATTGGATCTTCCTGCTTTTTTCAGAACAATGGACTGCAGAGTCTTAAGACCTCAAGAATTTCTTACAGAGATCATTTGAGTGTTAGGATATTGTCTCTACTTCTTGATATATTCAGTAACTTGCCTTTCCATAATAAGCATCTCTAATTATCAGACAACTCTATAAAAGGATGAGCCAATAGCTAATCCCTGTAAACTCTTAAGTTCTGCCTCTTAATTCTCATCGCTTCTACATCACTAATTTCTCCTTTTCATCCTCAATCAAGATTCATTTTAGTTATTTTTAATTTTAATTTTTTTAAGTTTATTTACTTAGAGTAAGCTGGGGAGAGGCAGAGAGAGAGAGAGAGAGAGAGAGAGAGAGAGAGAGAATCCCAAGCAGGCCCCACACTGCCAGCACAGAGCCCATTGCAGGGTTCGATATCATGAACCATGAGATCCTGATCTGAGCTGATATCTAGGGTGCGACACTTAACTGACTGAGCCACCAGACACCCCTGTTTTTAATATTTTAAAGAAATATTACTCCTTGGGGTGCCTGGGTGGAAATATTACTCCTTGGAGTGCCTGGGTGGCTCAATTGGTTAAGCCTCTGACTTCGGCTTTGCGGTTCATGGGTTCGAGCCCCAGGTTGGGCTCTGTGCTGACAGCTCAGAGCCTGGAGCCTGCAGCCTATTTTGGATTCTGTGTCTCCTTGTCTCTCTGCCCCTCCCCCACTTGCACTCTGTCTCTCTCAAAAAATAAATAAACATTAAAAAAAAGTATTACTCCTTAAGGAAATACAGGGAATATATAAAAGGACAAAAAAGAGAATAAATCACCCATTAAGTCCATTACCCACATAGAATTAGATAGAATAACTCTTCATTTCTTTCCCTTCCATTTTCCCACTGTGCATTAGGACCTTTTCTATGTAAAGGATTTTTATTTTATTTTTTTTTCAACGTTTTTATTTATTTTTGGGACAGAGAGAGACAGAGCATGAACGGGGGAGGGGCAGAGAGAGAGGGAGACACAGAATCAGAAACAGGCTCCAGGCTCCCAGCCATCAGCCCAGAGCCTGACGCGGGGCTCGAACTCATGGACCGCGAGCTCGTGACCTGGCTGAAGTCGGACGCTTAACCGACTGCGCCACCCAGGCGCCCCTGTAAAGGATTTTTAAATGTAGTTATTTATTTATATCTTGAGCATTTTTCCACGTTATTGCATATTCCTTACGAACATCTTTATAAATGAAACTTTGTATTTAGTATTATTTTCTTACAGTTTTTAAGAAAGTGAAATACTGAGCCAAACCGTATGAAGGTGTTTTAAGATTATTTGCATATATTGCCAGTTGCTTTTCAAAGGGAACGAGCCAGTTTATCTTCACACCAATAACTATCAAACCAGGTTGTTTCGCTCCCAACTTGCCAGGAGCAGTTCTACATTAACAAGTAAATTAAGGTAATTAATTTTTCACTTTATTGCCTCCTAGCCCCGATCAGAGGTTGCTTTGTTAATGCGGTGTTTTATGGTATTTTTCTTCCCCACTTTAAGAAAAAAGAAGGTAACTAGGACGGGTCTGTTCAGCTGCATTTAAACCAAAGTGCCCAAAGTTTTTAATTTTAAAAATCTTTTAGCTCAGATCTTCTCTCTTTTTTTTTAATTTTATATTTATTTATTTTTGAGACACAGAGTGAGACAAAGTGAGAGTGGGGGAGGGGCAGAGAGAGAGGGAGACACAGGATTGGAAGCAGACTCAAGGCTCTGAGCTGTCAGCACAGAGCCCAACGCGGGGCTCGAACTCACAGACCGTGAGATCGTGATCTGAGCCGAAGTTGGATGCTCAACTGACTGAGCCACGCAGGCGCCCCAGATCTTCTCATTTTTAATAGCTTATCATTTACTTTGTGCTCCTGCTTTGTTAAGACCGTGTATTATTTTTAAAAACACTGAATTCTGTCAGTGCTGTTCTCCCATTGTTGGTGCTGTCCTCAGCATTTCCTGTTTGTGTGCTCTGTGTGCCACACAACCATTTATATACTGGAGTTTGAGAAAGATTTAGGACATGTTTTAAATTGTACTCTTCAGCCTCTGTTACAGAAATAATATCCTTGCTGGCCTCTCAAAGTAGGGGAGGATCTTTTTATAAGTGGAGACTTTCAAACCCTGCATCCTTGGAATGTATGTGGACATCAAGACCAGCTGTTGAGGGCTGAGAACCCCAGGCCTAGTTTTGATACTGAGGCTTTCCCTAACCTAAAAAACCATGGGTATAATTCCCACCGTGGTGACTGGAGCTCTGGTAGACAATTGAGTGGTTTTACTACTTTGTAGAAGTCATACCTGGTATGAATGTCTAAGGAGCAGGGGACGCTTATAAGTCTGCACCGTTTCTCCTCGTTGTGGTTTTTTTGTTTGTTCGTTTGATTTTTTGTTTTTGTGTGTGTGTGTGTTTTTGTTTTTTGGCTTTTTTTTTTTTTTTTTTTTTTAGAGCAAGACAGAAAGCATGTGCATACATGTGCATGTGGGGAAGAGGGAGAGGGAGAATCTCATGCAGGCTCCACACCCAGCACGAAGCCCAATGTGGGGCCCAATCTCTTGACCTGGGGATCATGAACTGAGCCAAAATTGAGAGTCGGATGCTTAACTGACTGAACCACCTAGGCACCCTCTCATTGTGTCTTTTACATCTATTTCCTCAGAGTGTCTTATATATAGTGGCTATTTAATAATTTGTTGAGCTGAGTATAAAATGCTAATTGGTAAGTCATACATTTGTTGGGTGAAATTGTCCAGATTAACTGTATATTTGGGTCTTTTCCCTTACCCCTTTCCCTGCCCAACTCAGTTGTGTATAGGTATCTACTCTAATTAAATTCTTCCTTCTAAAATCCACATTCAGTGGACTCGTAGGCTTTGAATACATATTTTAACAGAGGGCAAATGCGTTTTGGGGTAGCTTTGGATTTGGGATAATTTTTATTTTATTCAGCTGAAATGAATGTCTTTCTGACTTTTTCCCACCATGATTACCTAGAAAGAATTTAAAATATCTATTTTGCCCAAGAACCTTGTGTATCCATTAATAGAGCCGTTGTTTCTTAGAAAAGCCTTATCTTACTCTTGATCCATTACTCCTAAAATATGGTTTTAAAGCTCATCACTAGTTTTTCCCTGCATGTGCTCTAATATATCCTTCTTTAAATGGTGCTCAGAGCTGAATAATGTTCTGTATGTGATATAACCATTAACAAAAGAGAATGGAGTTGTCATTCTTCCTTGGTTTATATAACATTTATTATATATTTATTGAGCTGCTATTCAGCATAGAAGTAAATTAGGTACCTTTGGTAGCTATATTTTATCACTTAACATATTGAGCTTATTTTCAATAAAGCCTAAGTCTTTTTTGCACCTGCTTAATTATTTGTTCCTTCTTCCTACATGTACGATAGTTTGTGGGTTTTGAAAACACAATTTTATCTTTATCTCCTTTAAATTTCATCTTGTTAGAGTTGGCTCAGTTATTCCAGCCTTTTTAAAACTTCATTGTATCTTTCAGTGTATTTAAACTTTTACCATCTGCAAATGCAATGAATATTTTTAATGTGTAAATCCAGTTAATTACTTTTGAAGAATCAAATGATCTCAAACCATATTGGTTATGGGTCCCCCAAAACACCCCAGGTTTGGTGATTTGTTGAAGGGACTCATAAGATTTAGCATATGGTTGTACTCACGGCAAAGATTTATTATACCAAAAGAAAACAAAGCAAAACTAGTGAAGGGAATCAGACAGAAGCATTTACAAGTCCTCTCCCAGTGAAGTCACACAGCACAACTTCATTCCTCCAATGAGTTGTGACATGTGCAAAGTATTGTGGACCAGTGAAGCTCATTAGTGACTCAGCCCTCTAGGGTTTTACTGGAGGCTGGTCATGTAGGTACCCTCTGCCTTGCACCAACCAAAATTTCAAACTTCTGGAAGGAAGGCAGATATTTAGCATAAACCATATTGTTTGTGTAACAGTCCAGACATGATAATTTAGGGAAAGTTTTATATCGTGGTGAGAAACTGTTTATCAGCCACATTCCCGGAAGCCATCCAAGAGCCAACCTTGCAAGGAGGCTGTTCCAAAGATAGTCTCAGCCCAGCTATATTAACTCTTTTCTATACGTTATGTTATATTGAAATTTACTAGAATATGTGTAGTGTTAGTTTTTTAAGGTATTGGCGAGATACAGTATAAACCGGGGAGAGTTACTCAGTTCTTTCCATGCTCATAGAAATAGCTTTGAACGTAGGCCTTTTTGATGAGATTAGACTTATTTTTATAGCAGTAGACCTATCATTTGAAAATACTTTACCACTTATGTTGATTTCTTCTAAACAACAGTTTCAGTTATATAATTTTGATAAGAGTATTTAACATTTGCCTCTCCTTTTCCTCCAGATTACTAATTGCAAACTATTTACTAATTTTAAGGTTCCAGAATTCCAAATGGCTAAATTACAAAGATGCTCTAGAACTTGTACAGCCTAGTTTTCTGCTAATTTTTGTATTTATTTTAACATGCTTTATGATTGTATAAGGTTGAGAAGAGAATAACAACAACAAATCACAATTTGGGAAAAAAACCCTAAATCTTCATAATTCAAATATCATGAATTATAATATCCTGTTTAAGTTGATTCAGAAAGATACTGCTTATTTTAGAACACCAGGGCATTTATGGAAATTCAGAAACCTTTTTTCACTGTTGGATAAGAACTTGATTTGATGTAATACAAGTAGATCTTTTGGACTTGTCTGAAGAAAATGTTTTCTTCTAAGCTTATGCTGTATATTGAGTTATACATATTTATTTAAGTTTATTATATTTATTTATTTTGAGAGAGAGACAGTGAGAGAGCGAGCGAGCATGTGAGCAGGGGAGGGACAGAGGGAGAGAGAGAGAATCCTAAGCAGGCTCCATGCTGTCAGTTCAGAGCCCGACATGGGGCTCGAAATCATGAACTTTAGATCATACCCTGAGCAAAAATCAAGAGTTGGACACTCAACAGACTGAGCCACCCAGGTGCTCTGAATGATACATTTTTATAAGACCAAGAAAAAAGTGTATAAGTCCTTCTGCTTATCCATTTAACAAATGAGATATAATTTAATGTTTGATTATTTAATTTCACTTACTATAAGAAAATTTACTCTTTGTGTTCTGAAACTACATTGAAAATATAGAAAGATTTTAATAAATGTATTTTAACATTAGGGATATATTTTGCAGGAGATTTTTAAGAATGCCTTTTGGTGGAGAGTTTAAAGATAAGATAAAATCAAAGATAATGACCTTTGGAGTTTTTATTTAAGTGCAGTTCTGCCCAAGGACAAATGAATGATTGGATGACATTTAAAAATGATCTTACAGAGATACAATTTTGTGATGCTCTCCCTGTCCCTAATTTATTGTACTCTTTGAATATTCCTACAGAAAACTCATCCATTCTCAAGGATTGAACTACCATCCTTTTAGTAATTATTCTGAAATGAAGCTCTCTAAATCTGGCCTCTACCAGTTCTTCAGTCAGATGTATCTGCCTTCTTCTTATTCTGGATTTCTCATAAAAATTGAAACCTGAAGAGTTACAAAGGGATTTCATTATTGCCAACTTAAACTGACCATCTTTTCTGTTTTGTTTTGTTTTCTTATTAATTTCACTGGTACCGGTATCTTCCTAGATTTCCAGTTTGTTGCTCTGTGTATTTAATAAATGCTCATTGAAAAAAGACTTTCAGAACTTTTTCTTCTCCTTCACTCCTCATGTGATTTGTAATCCAGTTTGTACTGATTGTTTTTTTACTGTCTTTCAAGATACATTTTTTCTTTTTCTTTTTTCTTTTTTTAAATTTACATCCAGGTTAGTTAGCATATAGTGCAACAATGATCTCAGGAGTAGATTCCTCAATGCCCCTTATCCATTTAGCCCATACCCCCTCCCACAACATCCCCCCTGTTTGTTCTCCATATTTAAGAGTCTCTTATGTTTTGTCTCCCCCCCTGTTTTCATGTTATTTTTGTTTCTCTTCCCTTATGTTCATCTGTTTTGTATCTTAAACTCCTCATATGAGTGAAGTCATATGATATTTGTCTTTCTCTGACTAATTTTGCTTAGCCCAGTACCTTCCAGTTCCATCCACATAGTTTCAAATGGCAAGATTTCATTCTTTTTGATTGCCGAGTAATACTCCATTGTATGTATATACCACATCTTCTTTATCCATTCATCCATTGATGGACATCTGGGCTCTTACATACTTTGGCTATTGTCGATAGTGCTGTTATTAACATTGGGGTTAGTGTGCCCCTTTGAAACAGCACACGTGTCTCCCTTGGATAAATACCTAATAGTGCAATTGCTGGGTGCAACTATTTTTAGTTTTTTGAGGAACCTCCATACTGTTTTCCAGAGTGGCTGCAACCAGCTTGCATTCCCACCAGCAGTGCCAAAGAGATCCTCTTTCTCCATGTCCTTGCCAACATCTGTGGTGCCTGACTTGTTACTGTTAACCATTCTGACAGGTGTGAGGTGGTATCTCATTGTGATTTTGATTTCTGTTTCCCTGATGATGAGTGATGTTGAGCATTTTTTCACATGTTGGTTGGCCATCTGGATGTCTTCTTTGGAGAAGTGTCTATTCATGCCTTTGCCCATTTCTTCCTGGATTATTTGTTTTGTGGGTGTTGAGTTTGATAAGTTCTCTATAGATTTGGATACTAACCTTTATCTGATATGTCATTTGCAAATATCGTCTCCCATTCCGTCAGTTGCCTTATAGTTTTGCTGATTGTTTCCTTTGCTGTGCAAAAGCTTTTTATTTTATTTATTTATTTTTTTTTTAATTTTTTTTTTGGGGGGGGACAGAGAGAGACAGAGCATGAACGGGGGAGGGGCAGAGAGAGAGGGAGACACAGAATCGGAAACAGGCTCCAGGCTCCGAGCCATCAGCCCAGAGCCTGACGCGGGGCTCGAACTCACGGACCGCGAGATCGTGACCTGGCTGAAGTCGGACGCTTAACCGACTGTGCCACCCAGGCGCCCCAGACTATTTTATTTTGATGAGGTCCCAGTAGTTCATTTTTGCTTTTGTTTCCCTTGCCTCCGGAGACATGTTGAGTAAGAAGTTGCTGCAGCCGAGGTCAAAGAGGTTTTTGCTTGCTTTCTCCTCTAGAATTTTGATGGCTTCCTGTCTTACATTTAGGTCTTTCATCCATTTTGAGTTTATTTTTGTGTCTGGTTTGAGAAATGGTCCAGGTTCATTTTACTGCATGTCGTTGCCCAGTTTTCCCAGCACCACTTGCTGAAGACACTGTCTTTATTCCATTGGATATTCTTTCCTGCTTTGTCAAAGATTAGGTGGCCATATGTTTGTGGGTCCATTTCTGGGTTCTCTATTCTGTTCCATTGATCTGAGTGTCTGTTCTTGTGCCAGTACCATACTGTCTTGATGATTACAGCTTTGTAGTACAGCTTGAAGTCTGGGATTGTGATGCCTCCTGCTTTGGTTTTCTTGTTCAAGATTGCTTTGGCTGTTTGAGGGCTTTTCTAGTTCCATACAAATTTTAGGATTGTTTGTTCTAGCTCTGTGAAGAATGCTGGTGTTATTTTGATAGTCATTTTATTGAATATGTAGATTGCTTTGGGTAGTATTGACATTTTAACAATATGTGTTCTTCCTATCCAGGAGCTTGGAATCTTTTTCCATTTTTTTGTGTCTTCTTCAATTTCTTTCATAAGCTTTCTATAGTTTTCAGTGTATAGATTTTTCACCTCTTTGGTTAGATTTATTCCTAGGTATTTTGTGGTTTTTGGTGCAATTGTAAATGGAATTGATTCCTTGATATCTCTTTCCGTTGCTTTATTGTTGGTGTATAGGAATGCAACTGATTTCTTTGCATTTATTTTATATCCTGCAGCTTTGCTTATTTCATGAATCAATTCTAGCAGTTTTTTGGTGGAATCTTTTGGGTTTTCCATATAAAGTATCATGTCATCTGTGAAGAGTGAAAGTTTGACTTCCTCCTGGCCAATTTGGATGCCTTTTATTTCTTTGTGTTGTCTGATTGCAGAAGCTAAGACTTCTAATACTATGTTGAACAACAGTGGCAAGAGTGGACATCCCTGTCTCGTTCCTGACCTTAACAGGAAAGCTCTCAGTTTTTCCCCATTGAGGATGATATTAGCGTTGGGTTGTTCATCTATGGCTTTTATGATCTCGAGGTATGCTCCTTCTATCCCTATTTTCTTGAGGGTTTTTATCAAGAAAGGATGCTGTATTTTGTCAAATGCTTTCTCTGCATCTATTGAGAGGATGCATCTTTTATTGATGTGGTGAATCACGTTAATTGTTTTGCAGATATTGAACCAGGCCTGTGTCCCATGTATAAATCCCACTTTATCGTGGTGAATAATTTTTAATGTATTGTTGGATGTGGTTGGCTAATATCTTGTTGAGGATTTTTGCATCCATGTTCAGCATTGAAATTGGTCTATAGTTCTCCTTTTTAGTGGGGTCTCTATCTGGTTTTGGAATCAAGGTAATGCTGACTTCATAGAAAGGGTTTGGAAGTTTTCCTTCCATTTCTATTTTTTGGAACAGCTTTAAGAAAATAGGTGTTAACTCATCCTTAAATGTTTGGTAGAATTCCCCTGGAAAGCCATCTGGCCCTGGACTCTTGTTTTTTGGGAGATTTTTGATTACTAATTCAATTTCTTTACTGGTTTGGGTCTGTTCAAATTTTCTATTTCTTCCTGTTTCAGTTTTGGTAGTGTATATGTTTCTAGGAATTTGTTCATTTCTTCCACATTGCCCACTTTATTGGTGTATAATTGCTCATAATATTCTCTTATTATTGTTTGTATTTCTGCTGTGTTGGTTGTGACCTCTCCTCTTCCATTCTTGATTTTAGTTATTTGGGTCATTTCCTTTTTCTTTTTAGTCAAACTGGCTAGTGGTTTACAATTTTCTTCGTTCTTTCAAAGAACCAGCTTCTGGTTTCATTGATCTGTTCTACTGGGGTTTTTTGTTTTGTTTTTTGTTTTCTTGTTTTTGGTTTCAATAGCATTAATTTCTGCTCTGATCTTTATTATTTCTTGTCTTCTGGTTTGGGGTTTTATTTTCTGTTCTTTTTCAGGCTCTTAAAGGTATAAGGTTAGGTTGTGTATCTGAGACCTTTCTTCCTTCCTTAGGCCTGAATGCTATATACTTTCCTCTTATTACTGCCTTTGTTGCATCCCAGAGGTTTTGGGTTGTGGTGTTATCATTTTAATTGGCTTCCATGTACTTTTTAATTTCCTCTTTAACTTCTTGGTCAGCCTATTCATTCTTAAGAAGGATGTTCTTTAGTCTCCAAGTGTTTGTTACCTTTCCACATTTTTTCTTGTGGTTGATTTCGAGGTTCATAGTGTTGTGGTCTGAAAATATTCATGGTATGATCTCGATTTTTTTGTACTTGTTGAGGGCTGATTTGTGTCCCGGTGTGTGGTCTATTCTGGAGGATGTTCTATGTGCACTTCAGAAGAATGTATATTCTGCCTTAGGATGAAATGTTCTGAATATATCTGTTAAGTCCATCTGATCCAGTGTGTCATTCAAAGCCATTGTTTCCTTGTTGATTTCCTGTTGTTTTCCTTGTTGTTTTCCTTGTTGATTTTAGATGATCTATTACTGTATGTGGGGTGTTGAAGTCCCCTACTATTATGGTATTATTATCAATGAGTTTCTTTATGTTTGTGATTAATTGATTTATATATTTGGGTGCTTTCACATTTGAAGCATAAATGTTTATAATTATTAGGTCTTGGTGGATAGACCCCTTGATCATGATATAATGCCCTTCATCTCTTGTTACAGTCTTTATTTTGAAGTCTAGATTTTTTGGTATTAGTATGGCTACTCTGGCTTTCTTTTGCTAATTGTTAGGATGATAGATGGTTCTCCATCCCCTTACTTTCAATCTAAAGGTGTCTTTAGGTCTAAAGTGGGTCTCTTGTAAACAGCGTATAGATAAATCTTGTTTTCTTATCCATTCTGTTACTCTGTGTCTTTTGATTGGAGCATTTAGTCCATTGACATTGAGTGAGTACTGAAAGATATGATTTCATTGCCATTATTTTGCTTGTAGAGTTGAAGTTTCTGGTGGTGTTCTCTGCTCCTTTCTAATCTTTGTTGCTTTAGGTATTTATTTGTTTGTTTGTTTTTTCATCTTTTCTCCCCTCAGAAAGTCCCCCTTAAAATTTCTTGCAGGGCTGGTTTAGTGGTCACAAACTCCTTTAATTTTTGTTTGGCTGGGAAACTTTTGATCTCTCCTTCTATTTTAAATGACAGCCTTTCTGGATAAAGAATTCTTGGCTGCATATTTTTCCAGTTCAGTACATTGAATATATCCTGCCACTCCTTTCTGGCCTGCCAAGTTTCTGTGGATAGGTCTGCTGCAAACCTGATCTGTCTTCCCTTGTAGGTTAAGGAATTTTTTTTTCCCTTGCTGTTTTCATGATTCTTTCCTTGCCTGAGTATTTTGTGAATTTGACTATGATATGCCTTGTTGATGGTTGGCTGTTGTTGAATATAATTGGAGTCCTCTGTGCTTCCTGGATTTTGATGTCTGTGTCTTTCCCCAGGTTAGGAAAGTTTTCCACTGTGATTTGCTCACATAACTCTTCTACCCCTTTTTCTCTCTTTTCATCTTCTGAGACCCCCATGATTCTGATGTTGTTACTGTTTAATGAGTCACTGATTTCTCTAATTATTTTTTTTTAATTTCTCTAATTCTTAAATCATGCTCTTTTGCCTTAGTCTTTTTCTTTTTTCCTGCTTCATTATTCTCCATAATTTTGTCCTCTGTATTGTGGTTCTCTGCTCTGCCTAATCTATCCTTGCCGCCATGGCATCTCTTCGAGATTGCAGCTCAGCTGTAGCATTTTTTTATGTCATCCTGACTTGCTTTAACTTCTTTTATCTCTGCAGAAAAGGGTTCTAATGTATTTTTGACTCCAGGTAGTATTCTTATTATCATGATTCTAAATTCTGGTTCAGACATCTTGCTTATATCTGTGTTGGTTAAGTCCCCTGACTGTCGTTTCTTCCTGCTCTTTTTTGGGGGGTGAATTCCTTCGTTTTGTCATTTTGAAGGGAGAAAAGGAATTAATGAAGTAAAAAAAAATTAAAAGTAAAAAAAATTAAAAAATTAAAAACAACACACACAATCAAATAAATGATGCTAGATCCTAGGTGTATTTTGCTCTGGGTGTTGAAAGAGGCTTGATAGATTAGAGAAAAAAAGAGAAAGGAAAAAAAGAAATTGTCTGAAAATTTTAAAAAGGGAATACACTGAAATAGAATAAAATGAGATGATTGAAGTAAAATAGAATTTGAAAAAATTTACACAAAAGTAAAAAATCTAGTTGAAAAAAAATTAAAAATATAAAAAAAATTTTTTTAACGTTTATTTATTTTGGAGACAGAGAGAGAGAGAGCATGAGCGGGGGAGGGGCAAAGAGAGAGGGAGACACAGAATCTGAAGCAGGCTCCAGGCTCTGAGCCATCAGCCCAGAGCCCGATGCGGGGCTCGAACTCACAGACCGCGAGATCATGACCTGAGTTGAAGTCGGACGCTTAACCGACTGAGTCACCCAGGCGCCCCTAAAGAAAAATATTTTTAATAAAAATTGAAAATAAAAATAAATTTTTTCTTTCTGTATTCAAGAAAAAGAAAAATGAAAAAGAAAAAAAAAAGAAAGTTGAATAGGTGGACCAACAAACAGACTGAAATATGATAGAAGTTACTTTGTTTTCCCCTAGAAGTCAAACTTTGGAGCGCTTTATAGTCTGTGAACTAAGCAGGTGAAGAGACTTTGCTGTTCTTTAAGCGCAAGGTTGGCCCAGTTGTGCAGGGCTTAGTGTAATGCCTCCATTCTCCACTAGATGGCGCTGCTTAGCTTACTGGGGTGGATTGTTGTGGTATTTGTAGGTGTGTATGTGCATGCCCAGGATGGGTGGAAATGGCGACACCCAGCTACCCATTCTCTAGTATTGTAACTTTGTTCTCCCCGATCTGCAATCACGCACCTATCCTTTGTCTCCAGCTTCTGTCTATTCCCCGCTTGCATGCTGTCTGTGACCAAGCTGTCAGGTTGCCAGGTGGCACCTCCCCTGAATTTTATCTCAGATGTGTCTGTGTTTCCAAACCCCTGACTTCTGAGGGACTGTGGCTTTGACCTGTTCACACCTTCTGGAGGAGGGTGTCATCGAGCATTGGCTGGGTGCTGGCTGCACCCAGGAACGTTCATAGGACTGTGCTGCTGCCAATGCCCAGAGACCGCAGCTGGGTCCCAGCCCGCCCCAGGAAAAGTTCATGTGATCCTGTAGCAGCATTTCAGGGATTATGGTAAATCACAACACCCATATGGTACCAGGCTTCACCCTTAACATCCTTGTTCCAGCACCAGTGAATGTGGTTGTTCTAGGATCTGCTGGGACTTTGCCTGCACAGACTCTATCAAATGTCCTCCCAGCAGGGGTACCGCCTCTCTCTGTGTGGCCCGGGGACCCCTCCGACCTTGCTCTCCGCTCTTCGGGATTCGCCCTTCCCACAGAGCACCACCACATATCAAGCCGCAGAGTTTCAGACTCTGTACTCCCCCCTGTTTAGAGAATCTAAATGGAATTTAAATCCTCTCCTTCCTTTCTCCATTTTTTGTTCAGTCCCTGCAGCTGTTTCCACTTTTCCACTTTCTCTCCAGCTGATTTGTGTGGGGTGGGGTGGGGTGGTGATTTTCCTGTACTCTCCCCGTGCCCCGCCCCCCAATCTCCATCTTCTCTCTGCAAGCAAAAACAGCTCCCTGCCTTCCGTGGTTTCTCTGTCCCCCAGTCCACCTCTCTGTGCTGCATGCCTGCTTAGTTCTGTGGTTCAGGTTGTGCAGATTGTTGTGTTAATCCTCAAGTAAGTTTTCTAGGTGTGCAGGATGGTTTAGTGTTGATCTGACTGTATTTCACAGACAAGAGATGAAAAAAACTTCCACGTGTTCTGCCCTCTTGGTCCCTCCAAGATACATTTTCTAAGTAACCACTTTCATCTCTTCCTTTTCTTTCAATTTTCATGTATAGTTTTATTTTATTCTTAATGTACTTTGAGTTATAGGAACTTTAAGTTAACTGATAATTTATGGACTCAGACTCTGAGAGTCCTTTCATAACTAGTAAGGTTGCCTCTTCAGTTTTTCCCCTTTGACTTAGAAGATGCTTCCTAATTGTGAATCCACTTCTTTCTTTCTTTTTTATTGTTTATTTAATGTTGGGTGGGGGGGAGAAAGAGTGCACACACATGTGAGCTGGGGAGAGACAGAGAGAAAGAATCCCAAGTGCCACTGCACTGCCAGTGCAGAGTCCAAAGCAGGGCTCAGTCCCATGAACCTCGAGATCATAACGTGCACAGAGATCAAGAGACAGACGATTAACCAACTAGGCCAACCAGGCACCCCCAATCAACTCTTCTTTCTTGAAATGTCCACCATTTTGATTCTTTGTCATCTGTCTAGAGAAAAACAGCAATAAATCCTTTCCCTTTGTGACATGACTCTTCTGGTATATAAAAATTGCTTTTGTATCTTCCTTCTCTTCCCAAATTAAGCATCTTTATTTCTCCACGCTTTGCTCATTGAGTTTATTTAGCAGATATTTATTGAGCACCTCTTGGGCAGAAGTCACTGTTTGAAATACTTGGAGTATGGTGGTAAACATCAGTGATTAACTCTCTTTTTTCATAGGGCTTATGTCCAAATAGAAGTAAGCAAAAAGCATTTCAAATGAAGACCCTGACAAGTAAAAAATAGTTTTGGATTTTGATAAATGCCGTGAAGAAAAATAAACAGGATTATAGGATAGAGAGGGTGGGGATGCGACAAGGCTACTTCTCCATTTACTTTGGTTTCCAAACGGCACATCATCATGGTTGCTCCTCTACAACAAGATGCATGGGCTTTGGCACTTTTCAAATCCCTTTAACGGTGGACTTCTGACCTGTTCATGTTTTCTAAGTACATAGGAAGGTAGAGGCTTCTTAATTATAGGTGAGATGGAGCTATTCGGACTATGGTATCAGTAAGCCCACTATTAAAAAGGAAGGCACAAAAATTTACACCTTTAGGGTAGTTGTTGGACTTAGACATAGTATTCTGACTTAGTGTGTTCTTTCATGGTACAGTGAGACTAGTAGTGGCCATATCTAGACAATGTGTTTCCATTAGTGCAGTCTCTGATATGCTTAACTGTTTGACCAGCAGTGTTACCCAAGCCTTGTAGTGAACTTTTTCAAGTCTGTTGTGTCTGAACTGTTTTTCAACCAGATCTTTTCTCTTTTGAACCTGGAAAATCAATTTCTTGAACCTTATTGCAGGGTTTTACTGTCATCCCTATAAAATTTAATCTCACTAGCCCTTCCTTCTAGTTTTATGTGATCTTTTTGAATCTCGTTTTTTGAAAAGCTTACCCTTTCTGTTGCCTTCCAAGTCAGCAATAATGATATAAACAGAAGAGTACCAAGAACAGAACCTAGCAAAATGTTCCTTCAGATGGATTTTTCTTTATTTGATTAGCACGTTTTGAGTATGACTATATATCTACCTGTAGCTCTACCTAATATCTGGTTCCCATTTTATCTAGTGATAATATCTAGTTTTGTTTTCTCTTCTCTTATTTTCAATTATTTCTTGAGATGTTTCCTTAAGAAATTGAAGCATAGTTGTTCAGCCTACATTCCAGAGTCAAACTGATTTGGATTTTAATTTTTTCTTCTGTCTCTTGTTATCTGTGTAATACTGGATATGTTACCTAACCTCTTTGACTCTTGGTTTCCTAATAATTGTATCTGTTTCATGGGGCTATATGAGATAGTGGATATAAATCACCTGTCATAGTGCCTGGCATAGAGAAGATCCCAGTAAATATTAGCAACACTGGCTGGAGTCATTGTTGTCAGCCCTGAAGAAATTAAGTATCCTATCTCTGGCTTTTCTGATCTAAAACCCTTTAAGTGCATGTGCGCTTAAACAAATATATACATAGCTAGATCTTTACCATATCTTCTTCGGGACGGGCACAGTGAAACATGTTTGTTGTAAATCTTATAAGCCACTTGCCTAGAGTTTTACTACATAAAGCATCAAACTTACCATTTCTGAAATTCATATTTTCTTAGAAATCTTAAACTTTGTCTTCTGTCTAGTCATTTATTCTCTTTTTGATGGTCCACAGTTTCTCAAGAATTAGATATTAATAATGATCTTTTAATAGCCCCCTTGGTTTATCATTGTCTGAGCCTAATAAAAAATGAGACCTGGGCATGGGATGCTACAAGTATGGCCTGGGTCATTCACTTAGCCAGGGCTCTTAGGTCTCTGGTAGCACAGAGAATGAAATTGTCTGGAGTGAAGAGAAAGAACTTAACACAGGTACTGTATAATAAGTACCATGAAAATGTCTTCATATTTATCTCTTTTTAGGAACTTCATTTCACAGCTGAGGTAATTGAGCGTCAGATTCAAATACTGGAGTGCCTGGGTGGTTCAGTCGGTTAGGATCCAACTCTTGATCTCAGCTCAGGTCTCAATCTTAGGGTTGTGAGTTCAAACCCCATGTTGGGCTCCACACCGGGCATGAAGCCTACTTTAAAAAAAATTCAAATATCCATGTCATCTCACATCCATTAAGTGATGGTATGTGTAGAATTTGAATCTAGTTTTGTCTGATACCAAAACCATGTCCTTTCTACTCCATTGTATGCTACTTCTTCATTCCCCTACTATTTGGCGGTTGATGTTATACTGACACATATATCAAACTGATTCTTTTCTTTCACTGGGCATCTATCCCTGGGAAACTAATGAAGGATTGCTTTAGAAGAGATTTTCAAAGTCAGAGAATTGATAAGGATCATGATGAAAATTGGCACATTTCCCCTTAATAGGAAAATGTGACCATTTCAGCAGTATTATAAAACCATGGAATCTTAGGGTTTGAAGAGACCTTTTTGGTCCTGAGTTCTGGTTTAACAGTCATATATGTGGGATACATTGTAAGATTATTTTAATATTGCTGTATCTGAAATACTTTGTGATTTAAGATCAGTTTTTGCCTTTCTTTATTATACCTCTCTATAATAAATTGTTGTTTTAAAAGTTTCTTTGTGTTTCTCTAATAGTTAAACAAACCTGATATATGTGAATAAGGATAAGTGAATAGAACTTTCAGAATCCTTTTTCTGTGTGTGAGAGATACTATGAAAGGTATCTCTTTAATTATCATAGAGGGATACTAATGACTTATGCTAGAATTCTGGAAGAGAGTTTTACATGAAAAAAAGTGCAGGTAGGCTGATTTTATGTTAAATAATTCTCTGTGTGTGAGGTTTATCAAAGCTTCTAATAATAGTTCATGTTTCTTTCAGCCATATTTACAGAAAAATTACTTTAGGATATTAAAGTGCAAATAGAAATCATCTTTAGTGTCTAATATTCTTATTTCATAATTTTCCAGCTTTATTGAGGTATAGTTGACAAAATTGCATATATTAAAAATGTGCTTTTTTTAAAGATAAGAATTCATCCTACTCACTCTTGTTTAGTGATGGATTCTTTTTCAACACTGATTTTTTAATCTTGCAGTGTTATAGCATAAAATATGGTGATTATCTAATTCTAGTTTACACAAATTTTATTGAAGTAAAATTTTTAAAGTTCCATATTATGGAGTAGACAGATATTTTTGTATAAATATCATGAATTTCAAGTAGTGGTTAGTTCTTTAGGCTAATATTGGACATTATTACCCTAAAGAATCTAAAGACAAAATTTAAGAAGAGAAAAAAGAATAGACATTGACGTATATATGGTAAAACCATTTCAATAGAACCATAAGTTTCATGGGGGCACAGACTTTGGTTCACCACTGTATTCCTGTCTTCCGAAGTAGTATGCCATACCTGGTAGGTGTTCAATTGAGTATTTGTAGTAAACACTGACTATCTTGACTTTACAGATTAACGAAGTGTTTTACACAAAAGCTACAAACAGAGCATACTTACTTGGGGTCACTGTACCAAACAAATGCTTGTGTGTGTTTATGTTTATTTCTTTTTATCTGAAATAAGAAAAATACAGCTGTGACTATGCAACAGCTTTCCATAAATTGCTGAATGTCAGGTAAATGGTTCTCTGATTTATTGTCCTAGATAATAGGCTCAAATCTTTGTGTGTTATATAATTGTATAGGGAAGTGTTGGTGATGAAGGATAGTGTTTTGGTTACCAAGTATGAGAAAGTTTCATATTGTTGCCTGTACCTTTCTAGCAAAGATATCTTTACTTCTTTCTAGTAAATCAGATCTTTTCTCTGCAATGAATTAATTTTTCTAAGTCACTAATCCAGCATTTCTAAGAAGTATAGTCTGGATAGTTTACATCATACTCACCGGTGGTACTTATTAGAATTGAGGAGTCCCAGAAACTATCTTAGACTCAGTAAATAAGAATAACTGGAATGTGAGTCTCTGGAACTCAAGTTTTTGACAAGCTCTACATGTAATTTCTCTCTGCACTCAGAGGATTGAGAATCATTGCATTAAATTTTTCCAGAAGTGTCTCTGCCTTGGGAAGAGGCAGGATCTTGGAGGCTCTGGAGAAGGAATCTCTCACTAGAAGTTCTCTGCTCCACTTACGTCCCAAATGAACCAGTTTTAAGGCACTGATTGTGTCAGTGTGAGTCACAGCCAAACATTAACCATACTGTTAGATTATAACTCTCTTATATGATCAAGTCCTGTCTACAGACATGGCCCACCTTCATTTTCTCACCAGTTGCACTGGACTACTGCCACATTTGGCAGGTATTTACCTAAATGTCCTGGCTCAGCATCACCCCATCTCAGAGTTGGTACCATTTCCTGTTTTGATCCCCCTTCTTCTCACCTCTATATTATCAAATATAAAAGGATTCTGAATTTCACAGCTTAAGAGAGGCGTTTTTTGGGGGGTGCCTGGGTGGCTCAGTCGGTTGAGCATCAGACGCTTGATTTCAGCCCCAGTTTTGTTCTCACGGTCTTGGGATCGAGCCCCTCATCAGGCTGTGGAGTCTGCTTAAGATTCTCTCTCTCCCTCTCCCCCACTTGTGTATATGTGTGAATGCTCTTTCTTTCTCTCAAAAAAAAACAAAAAAAGGCACTCTTTCTAATGCGTCAAAGTTCGGTTAAAAACGTAAATTTACATGTGTACAATCTGTTTAACCTTATTTGTATCAGCAATGTAAATGGTAATGCTGCCTTTTATATACAAAGATGGTGATACTGAATTGATTTTCCAGAAGTAATAATGAATTTTTAGTTTTATATCCATGTTGTAATGCCTGGCCCTCCTTGGATTCAGGGGCATTCCAAAACGCAGCATTTAGAGGACAGAACGCGCTAATTAATATACATAGATTAAATCCATGACTTCATTGGCATTGTGCCCTTGCCAAGTTAGTCTCAAAAGTTGGATTTTGCCTGTACATTTGTCTCATTTTCTTAGGCAAGAGTTAAGAAGGCTGTGTATTAAGCTTTTTTTGTATCCCCTAAACTAATTAGTATAGTGCCGTAAACTTAGCAGATATTTAGAAAAAAAAACCCTGATGTATTGATACTGATTCAGTATAAGGGCATTTCAGCCACTTTGCATGGATTTCTTTGGGAAGGATCTACTAGGATTTTAAATTTCTATTCTTGTTTTATGTAGTTGTTTTGTGTTTAAATTCAGTCATATTTAGCACTTCCCTATCTTCTTGCTGAAGCTTGTTTTTAATCAAATGTGATTATTGCGTTAAGGATATATTAGTTTTCTTAGAGAATTAATATTCTTTCTTGTTGCATTAAAAATTTTATTGTAAGCTTATGATGTGACTTGGACTGGAGACAAAGGGTAATATTAAGACAACATTCACTGTCTCTAGTGGGGAAGGAAGGTGCAAATATTCAGCTTGCTTTCAAATACCCACTATACCTATTAGGGAGTAATTTATTTAAGAAGGTGATAATTTCTTTATATATTAGAAATGTTGATAAATTAGACAAAATCTTAGAAAAGTGAGTATTTATTAGAATTTAATACTGGGATATTGTATTTTTTAAAGGACTTAAACATATCTGAATCAGAAGTAGGTGCTGACAGGGGCTCCTGGGTGGCTCAGTTGTTTAAGTGTCTGATTCTTGATTTCAGCTTAGGTCATGATCTTGCAGTTTGTGAGTTAGAGCTCCTTGTTAGGCTCTATGCTCACTGTATGGATCCTGCTTGGGATTCTCTCTCACCTTCTCTCTGCCCCTCCCCTACTCATGCTCGCTCTCTCTCTCTCTCTCTCTCTCAAAATAAATAGATAAAAATTAAAAAAAAAAAAAAGAACTAGGTGCTGACATAAATAGCTCTGATTTATTGACCTCTAAAGCAAATCCCATTCAGGTGTTAGATATTGTGGTTACCAGGTTAAAGTACCTGTTGTGTACATCATAGGTGTTGGAGAATCCTCCTTGGTGGACTCTGAGCCATGGAGATTCATAATGATTACAGTCTCCTAGGAAACTTAATCTGGCTGCAGATTGCAGAATTTATTTCAGGAGACAGAGACCAGATAAGACTATTTTGGACTGAGTGTTTGTGGCCCACCACCTACCCCCACTCCCCCCAAGTCATATGTTGGATTTCTAACACTCAGTGTGACTAAATTTAGAGATAGTCTTGTGAGGCAGTAATAAAGGTTAAATGAGGTCATAAGGGTGGTACCCTAATATGGTAGGGCTGATAACCCTTATAAGAAGAGGAAGAGATACCAGAGTGTTTCTCTCTCTCTCTCATGTGAGGACTCAGCAAGATGGCAGCCATCTGCAAGCCAGGAAGAGAGCTCTCAGCGGGAACTGAATTGGCCAGCCGCTTGATCTTGGACTTCTCAGCCTCCAGAACCATGAGAAATAAATTGTTTTTTTGTTTAACCCACCAGTCTATAGTAATTTGTTATGGCAATCAGAGCAGACTGAGAGTCCATTGACATAATCTGAGCTTGAGGTGGTAAGGGGAGTGGTAACCAGGAAAAAATCAGAGAGATGGGTATGGTAGAAATGGAAAGAAAGTGACGATATTAAAAAAAAAAAAAAAAAGGCCTAGAGGATCTAGTTAGTGGCTGACAATATATAGGGGGCAAAGGATGAAGTAGATATTTTTGATAGGTCTTAAAATGGAATATTTATCAACTTTTCTCAAAGTGGGGAAAAGTGTTTTAGGAGTAAATGTGTTGAGTTCCCAAGACCATTGCAATTTTGGTGATTTGCTTAAAAGATTCACAGGACTCAACATATAGTCCTATTCATGGCTGTGATTTATTATAGTAAAAGGGACACAAGGCACAATTAGCAAAGGGAAAAAGGCACGGGGGCAAAGTCTGGAGGAATCCAGGCACCAGCTTCCAAGAGTCCTCTCCCAGTTGAGTTGTGCAAGACAGGCTTTATTCCTCCAGCATAAAGTTGTGAAAACATACGTAAAATGTCGTCTACTGGAGAAGCTGTCCTGAGCTTTGAAGTCCAGGGTTTTTATCAAGAGTTAGTCACATAGATACCCTTTGGTTAGCATGTACCAAAATTGAAGACTCTAAAAAGAGGGGTAGGTGTTCAACATAAACTGCATTGTTTGTGCACAGAGTTTAGGCACAGTAAACTACACTTACCAGTTAGGGCATGGTGGGAACCCTCCCAAAATTGAAGTTCCCAAATGCCAGCAAATGGCTAGCCTTGTAAGCAGGCCTTTCTAAGGATAGCAGTCTCTGGCCTGCTATGTTAACTCTTTAATGCACAGGAATATTTTAAACTAGAAAGAGAAAATGACAAATATGTAACTCTTTCTTTTTAACATTTTTTTTAAGTTTACTTGTTCATTGTGGAAGCGGGGACGGAGAGTGAGTGGGAGAGAGAGAGAATCCCAAGCAGGCTCTGCACTGTCATTACGGAGCTCGACACAGGGCTCAGTCTCATGAACAATGATGCCGTGACCTGAGCTGCAGTCACGAGTAGGGCACTTAACCGACTGAGCACCCAGGCGCCCCTGTCACTCTCTGTTTATTAGCAAAGTTTATTCATCACAAATTTAAATTCTAATTATTATCTTCAGTTGGGAACACACAAGGATACTTTTGAAAAGTGTTAGGAAGAGAAAACAAAAAATTTTTTTTCATGTTTATTTATTTTTGAGAGAGAAAGAGACAGAGACAGACAGAGTACGAGCGGTAGTGGTTGGGGGTGGGAGAGGGTGGAGAAGGAGGGGAGACAGAATCTGAAGCAGGCTCCAGGCTCTGAGCTGTCAGCACAGAGCCCGACACAGGGCTCGAACTCACAAACCGCAAGATCATGGCCTGAGCTGAAGTCGAAGTCAGATGCTTAACTGACTGAGCCACCCTGGTGCCCCCCAGAATACGGTGAAAAGTTGCCACAACTTTAAGGTCAAACCATGGACCAACATTTTAGATTATAGTCTCTTGTATAGCAAGAATAACTTTACGACACCTTTAGTGATAAATACCTAGACAACTCAAAGAGGCATCGCCACTTCATAATAAATATTGAGTTGAAGAACTGTTCCACATTATATTACTAAATGTCTATGATCTTTATATTTTCATTAGATTTTTTCTCATCAATTTGCAAAGAGTTTATTGTATAGTAGGACAATTAGCCCTTTTTCATGTAAGATATATTATTACCTTCCTTGCTTACCCCTGGCCAGAATGTTATTAAGACAAAGCATTTAAAATTTTTATTCAGTCTCTACAAGGATTCTGTATCTTACCATGAGATTGAGTTTTTGCTTGGTTGCTAAAAAATAGGCATGACTAAAATGTGAACATGTTGAAAATCAAATGGGCTGTGTTAATTTAATTTCCAAGGGAGCTATTTGAGCAGTTCAGCATTTGTGAAAATCTACACTCTATTTAAATGGACTTTTAACTTTCTTCATATGAAATGAGCCATGAGCTAGCCCATTAGGTGATTTTTGAAAAATTCATCAAGAACAATGTTATCCAGGACCATTTCCAGAATAATACTTAGTTGAACTGAAAATGCAGATTGATATTTTTTGCCTTCTGTGACATTAATTTGTCTTAAGTGTTTGTCCTGTGTCTTGTGTTTAGTTGTTGATGTTAAACTGAAAACCCAGAAAGATCCATCGCAGGTGAGTGATGAAAATGTTGTAAGTCTAATTAGGAAGTATGACAGGGAAAGAAAAAATGTGATAGTTGCATTGAAGAGCATTTGGCCTGATTTCTGATTTTTTATTGTGAAGTCAGGAGAGTACCCTTCATGCTGTTTGTTTCACTCTATGAAAACTTTTCAATATTTTTTTGTGATTTTCAAAATAGTGCTGAGAACTGAACTCCCTGCAATAGAAAGGATAATACTAGAAAATTTACTGCCTCCAAAAAATCGAGTGCAGTAAACAAAGTTGGTCAGTCATGTCTCCTTATTGTATTTTCGAATTACACAATTCCCTCTATTATCTACCAGTCTCCAAATTGTGTTTCCTAACTATAACAGGGGCAAAATCATAGTATAGAGGTATTCAAATGGTATTTTTCTGATTGTTTCCTATCAGCGCTCTCCCCCTTGCTTGTATACTCAAGAACTAGTTGGCACTATATACCTTTCTTTCACTCCTGCCTTGGCTGTCATGTTTTTGCAGCCACAGCACTTTGGTGGGGTTTACCTCTGCCTCCATAGGTTGCTGCTCTTTGATGTTTGTGCTGAGAACACTTCTCTTGACAACACAGGACCTCTGTGAACTGGCTAGTGTGCAGAATTCCTCCTATGGCAGGTGTGTGTTGCTTTCTCTGGAGTTCTGCAGAAGCATGCTGCGTTCTGTAGTATCTTAGTAAAAATCTAGCTCTTCCCACCCCCAAAAATGGATTTATTATAATGCACTACATAGATCTCAAATTTCTCTGTCTTCTATTCCAAGTCCAAGAGATTTAAGCGACATCTTGTTTTCTTGTTTTGGTGTGGCATCTGCTTTCCAGAGCTGTGAGGCAATTCCCAGTTAGAACTAGGAGGTAGAAACAGCATAAGCTCAAGGGCATCCAGAGGACAAGATGCCATGTCAGTGTTTTCCCTTCCTCTAGCGTTTGTGGCCTTCTTTTTCCTTGGGATGATCTCTTACTTCAGAGATGCCTTAAAAGTTAATAGAGTTTGCTGGCAGCCTAGACATGCCTTGATGTAAGCAGAATTTGGTATATATAATTACATGATGACAGTATTTTAAAATTTTCAAACATTCTTTTAAAACCGACAAAATCTCCTTTACACACGTGCGCGCGCGCGCACACACACACACACACACACACACACACACACACACACACACACACAACACGTACTGGCTGAGGTTCTCTAACTGAAGCAGGCTACAGAGTCCTGCAGTCATTCATCCCCTCCCTCCCCAGGCTCCTGCATAGAATGTGACAGGTTTTCGGAGATGACTGATCTCTTAACTCACTTGTTTTATAGAAGAGAAAAAGAACGCCCATAGAATCCAAATCCATCATTTCTCAAAGGGTCTTACCAAACTTTTTCTAGACATTCTTGCTCATTTTCTTCTTTCTGAAGCATGATGGAATTAACTGTTAATATGGCATTTTGTGTACACAGATCATGTAATGCTTATCTTTTTGTTTTATACCTAAAATGTTTGTGCTGTCCTTTTGTAGTCTGTAACCTCAGAGTCCATTTTTTAAAATTAATTTTTGATCTTCAGTGCCTAAGGTAATCTTAACATATATTAGTATGATAGTTAATTATCATACTAGGTAGTTAATACATGTTATGTTAAAATGAATATATTTATTTAATACTTTTCTTGGAAGTTGCGTATTAGTTGGTTGTCCTGTTAGTTTATGTGAGCTAGTTCTATTTCTTCAAGTAGATGGCTGCTCTTTTAAAACCTTCTTTATTTACCCCTTACCATAAATCCCAGCATAATAGAAGCACATTGATTAACCAAAGAGAATCCCATAGAAAATGTTAAGATAAGGTTGTTTTTACTCCTTTCTTAGTACCTCTTAAAATCCTCCTGACATGACAGGTGACATTAAGAGTGCTTCTTATTTCATGAGGCTGGTGGATAGAGAGGCTGAAATAACATGAATTTGTATTTGGGGTCTACTGTTTGTTAGCTTTTGACCATGTTACTTAACCTCTCTAACCACTAGTTGTATCATCTTTAAGACAGGAAAATAATGTCTATCATATTGTGATAAGTGAAGGAAATTACACATGAAGTGTTTAGGAGTACAACATGTGTAATAATTGATAACGCGATGAACCTGCTAGTCCACTGGTGTTTAAACTTTAATGTGGGTACAGATCACCTGGGGATCTTGTTAAATTGTAGGTTCAGATTTATTAGGTTTGAGATGATGCCAGAGATTCTTCATTTCTGATAAACTCTTAGGTGATCCTGATGCTCTGATCTAGAGACCACACTTGACCTAGCAAGGTGCTACATTATTCAGGATTCCTACTGTGCATTTTTTTCTTTTTCTATATGTTGAATGATTGATTGGATTGTCTTTCACAATGACTGTATATCTTGTTAGACATTGTGATTGTGTCTTTAAGGTAGTTAACAATAGTATCTTGGGACTTATACTTGCTTTGAACACCTCTTGTTAAAATGCCAAGGGCATGATATATTTTATTGAAAGCTTGCACTGCTGAGTATCAAACATTTAAGGGCAAACAGCTAAGGTACAAATGATGATCCTGTCTACTTCTGGAGGTTTTGAATTCAAAAGGATACCAAGCAAGGCCTTCTGGCACATTAAGACAGATAAAGTTTTTAGCATTTTCTACCTGCTATGTATGAATTATCTACAGGTCAAGAAATTATAAGTGTAAACCTAAATATCCCATGTAAAATGAATTTTGTAAATCTTCCTAAATTGAAACAGAAAGAGCACTAGGTTGGGAGATAAGAATTCTGGTTTTGACTCCAGCAAAGATTAGCAGGGTGATCTTGGAAATCCCAGCGTTAATCCTAATTTTTTCATGCATTTGTGTTAGTTTATACAATGAACTTTTTTTTTATATATATTTAATTTTTTTTTCAACGTACAATGAACTTTTAAACAAAGCTCAGTTTCCTATGTAAGAATAGATCTCACCTATAACAATATTCTAATCCTCAGTATTCTGAGTTTACGTTTCAAACTTTTAAGTACTCAATTAGTTGATTATGCCTATGTTATATTTTAATTATATTCATTTTGTTAATAAGACTTTAATGATACATTTTGGGTCAATTTACTGACTCATTGAATATTTCAGATATTTCATCAAAATTTGAATATGTTTTTATAAAAATGCAAATTAAAGCAAATGTAAACATTCTTTGAACTATAATTATTTTCAAGTTACTTTCTTGTCATGTGTGCAAAATTACCTACTAATGTAAAAGACAGAAACACAAGAGATTTATGAATTCCTTAATATTGTAAAATACTCTTCAGTCCTTACGTTCAACTCTTGGCAAATACTGTGTTAATTTGTGAGTTACCTGCAGAAGCACAAATTAAAACATGAAGCAAGAAGATGGACCTTGGCCCTATTGGGAAAGGATACTTGGCTAAGCAGGGATTTATTGTGTTCATGCTATGAGAGAGGAAGGATTTGACAAGTTAATTAATTTGTCTTTTCTCTTACCTAAGTGCTTTCATTGCTCAAATCCTCCCCAAGCTCCAAAGCAGTATCTCTCTCTGTCTTCAGCAGCAGCCCACAAACCTTCAGGGGATTCTGACACTTATTTTGAGGGAGAGGGGTGAGAGATGTGGAGAAGCATTTCCCTGGGCTTGTAGAGTGTTGCCTGTGAGAGAAGGTGTTTAGGGTCATAGATCACACTGTGTCAGTCTAAGCAATAGATCCAAGTGGCAGAAGGCATTGTTCTTTGATAGATTTAACTCAGGATATTTGTGATAGGTAGGGTTCTCTGAGAAACACAGTCTGCAGCAGTGTCCCCTCTTTCTGGATCTGAGGGTGGCACTGCTTGAGTACCATAGTCACAGGAGTAGAACTAGGTGTACTGAGACATCAAAACTATGCATAAGGGGCGCCTGGGTGGCTTAGTCAGTTAAGTGTCCAACTCTTGATTTCGGCTCACGTCACGATCCCAGCATCATGGAATCAAGCCCCACATTGAGCTCTGCACTGAGCGTGGGGAGCCTGCTTACGATTCCCTCTCTCTCTGGGGGCCCCTGGGTGGCTCAGTCGGTTGGGTGTCCAACTTCAGCTCAGGTCATGATCTTGCAGTTCGTGAGTTCAAGCCCCACGTTGGGCTCTGTGCTGACAGCTCAGAGCCTGGAGCCTACTTCAGATTCTGTGACTCCTTCTCTCTCTGCCCCTCACCTGCTCATGCTCTGTCTCTGTCTCTCTCTCAAAAATAAATTTTAAAAAATTTTAAAAATTTAAAAGATTCTCTCTCTCCCTCTGCGCCTCTCTTCTCCTTGTGCTCTCTCTCTCTCTAAAAATAAATAAAATGAAAAAGAATTTAAAAGAATATGCATATGATATCTTCCATATTATTATAAATAAAGTATTATTTTGGGTACCAGGTAAAGTACAGAAGTTCTTACTGGGTAGGCTTTTTTCACAAACCTCTGCAACTGATCTCTATGTTTGAATAGCATCCAGACTATTGAAGTACAGCATTGCAAGCTAAAATTATGCTGTTTATAAGCAAATAACCTTCACTCTTCTTTTTTTTTTTTAAGTTTATTTATTTATTTTGAGAGAAAGAGTGTGAGACAGCGCGTGCAAGCAGGGGAGGGGCAGAGAGAGAGGGAGAGAGAGAATTCCTAGCAGTCTCCGCATTGTTAGTACAGAGCTGGATGTGGGGTTTGAACCCACCAACCGGGAGATCATGACCTCAGCTGAAATCAAGAGTCGACTTAATCAATTGAGCCACCCAGGTGCCCTGCTCCACTGTTCCTCTAAGCATCCTGGGGTTATTTTCTTGGTTCTGGCCATTGTCCTGATGTTTACATATAGTATAATCATCATTAGGATATTTAGGACTTCTGAGCAATGAAGCAAGCATCATATTTTTTACCTCATTTATAGAATAGAAAGTAGGGTAAATTTTGAGTTTAGTGTTGATGCAAGGTCAAAAATAAGTGATAGCTATTTCACATGATTTTCTGGTATTTGCTTTCTGTAGCATTGTTTTCAAACTCTGTTCTTAAGGTACTGAATTGGGAAGAGGTACTGAACATGTGAGAACATTTTTTCCTCTGCCAATATTTTCATAAGCTTTGATGTGTATTTCATATTTAAAGCTGTGATGTAATAATCAGTTAATATTGTATACAACAGGAATCCTGACATAATGCATGATAATAACAAAATTAGATTTATTCAAGAGGATAGTGACATTTCCTTGACTGTACATAAAACTTATCATATCCACAATAAGATTTCCAGTAAGCGCTCTGAGATCAGTTAGTCCTTAAATATGTGCTTAGAGATAAGGTGTCCAAAGCGATTTTTAATACGTATTTATATCAAACCTACATAGTATATTTTATAAATAAGCTGAATAGGTAGATAGTATTCCCATAGTTGAGTGGTAATACTGTTATTAACCAGCAAAAAATTTGTAACTAATTTAACATACTCTTGTGATTAATAGTCCTTCCTATGAAAAGTATTACTTACAAGACAGAATAATATTTTACCAAGAAGCATAATATTTAGATGTAATTTACACATTACCTCCTGTTTTGCCTATCTAGTTTTCAGGTGTAT